>NW_005371082.1:1023442-1034873 GCF_000412655.1 Myotis brandtii | reverse complement strand
AAATGTACTGGAACTGCAGAAATCTTGTATTCAAATTTATAAAACTGTGGTGCGACCTACAGGAATTAGGCAATCTCAAAAGTAAGTTCTTCATTAGATTTTTAATTTAATAGTATAACAGTGTGTTTGAAGTCATGTAAATTAAGAACAATGTAAAATAAATTCTAGGATGACTTGAACCACAGAGTATTATCAAGTTGTTGCTTGTCAACTAAACTGAGGTTTTTTTGTCCATTTAGTCCCTATTTTATAAAAGCAGCTGAATTTTAACTTCAAATAATAACTTTAAATCAGCTGTACTTTAACTTATTTTTTTACCAATAATTTGAAATTTCTAATATATAATTTAAATGGTTCATCTCAAAATAATATGCTTCTATAAAGAAATGTGTGGGAGTCCTAGCCATTTTGGCTTAATGGATAGAGCATCAACCCATGGACTGAAGGGTCCCAGATTCAATTCTGGTCAAGGGCAAGTACCTTGGTTGTAGGCTCCATCCCAGGTCCTGATTGGGGCATGAGCAGGAAGCAACCAATCAATGTGTCTCTCTCACATTGAAGTTTCTCTCTCGGCCTCTGCCTCTGCCTCTCCCTTCCACTCTCTCTAAAAATCAATGAAAAAATATCCTCGGGTGAGGATTAACAACAACAACAAAAAAATGTGTGGGAAGTGATTCCCAGAGGCAGCCCCACCTTCTCCAAAGACCGAATCCACCAGGATCTCTGCAGTCTGCTGTGATTTTCCATGAGCACTCATGTACTCTTCATGCCTTTGTGTCTACTTTTATATTCCCTTCGTCTGAAATGACTCCTTTCCACCACCTTCCCACCTGGTGAAATTCTTCATATCCTTAAACCCAAGTTAAATTATATTTTTGATTTGTAACTCCCCTCCCCACTCCACCTACACAGTTAGAAAATCCTCTACTGTTCAGCTTTACTGTCTATCACACGTTCAATGCACACTCAGGTGTTATTATAGGTAGGATCTGTCTATTTCTGGGGCTGAGCTTTGAGCTCCTCTTGGGTTAGGGCAGTGTTGTGTTTGCAATATTCTCATCATCACTCTGTCTGCAGTCCGTAACACAGCTCCTGGCCCTTAGGAAAAATTGTTGAATTGACAGCTGTTCCTTGTGGTGCTCGTCAGGGTAAAACTGGGAGTTTGGGAAGAATCCGCATTTTCTCCTTAGTATCTCCATTTGCATAGAGCATCCTACTTTCTGTATCCCTCTCCATAGTCATATTCGACTTAATGTAATTTTAAGGCCCTGCATTATGTTTTCAAGGATTTTTGAAATGTAAACTGTACCTTGAATTTGAAGTGAAACACTTTGCCCTAGCATTAAATAAGAACAGGAATATCAAGCAACTATGCTGGTGAGAGAGCATAGTTGCTTGATATTACACAATAATCTATCTTTCTCCCTAAGAATTAGATTAAATTCAGTCTTTCACATACTGCCTTGTGGATTAAACTTGCAAAGTATTGACATGGGAAGTAATTCTGAAACAAATTGAACCACCTGGGAGCGTATTTTGAGCTGTACAAAAAAACAGTGAGATTATTATGAGTCCATCACTACAAGACAGACCTTGAACTAGTCTTGGGGCCAGGATTCTTAATCTGATGACGTCTTGTCTCTAAAGCTTCAGAAGTTATAAGAAAAAATATGTGCACATATGCCATATGATTAATGGGGAAAGCTTTAGTAAGAGTCTTGAAAAACCTAAAAATGGTTAAGAATTACTATTTTATGAGATGGTTGATGTATGTTTTATAGTATGGGCTGTTGTGGAGCACGAGTGACAGAATGACCAGAACTCCGGACTGATTAAAATTTAGAGAGCCTTTATTGACTGGCCAGTGTCCGCTCCTCCACTGGGGAAGCCCAAGAGAGAAGCGGCCCCAACCATCTGCAGAGTCCAGTATTTAAAGGGGACAACTACATCCGTGTTCAGGTTCCCATAGCAAGCAAAGCCAAGTTACAAAAGCTAATTGCGTAGTTTTAGCCAAGCTATTCATCATCCTCCTGTTATTCATTTCTGGGTAACTTAAAGGTAAGGACTATTCTTAACTTTGATCTGTTTGTTCTTTGTGGGCCTGTTGCTCAGGTGTGTGAGCTCAGTTCCTAGAAACTTTGCACAGGCTGTCAAGCTGCTGAGGTGGCTAGGTAATTAAGCAGGCCTAAAAATTTTCCTACTCTGTAACAGGGTCAGATTAATTGACTTTTTGTCTAAATATTGCCTGGATTAGGCTGAATATTACATTTATACATATTCAATTGTTTTTTTACTGAATTTTCTTAATTGAAACAAGAGAACTAAATTTGAAAACTACTGTCCAAATACCCTAACATTTTTGGCAATAACCTGGCAGTAAGTAGCCTTTTATTAGACTTTCTGTACTTTTTAAAATTGATTTTTAGAGAGAGAGGGAGGGAGAGGGAGGGGAGAAGGAGGGGGAGGGTAGAGAGAAGGGAGGAGGAGGGAGAGGAAAAGGGAGAGGGGGAGGGAGAGGAGGAGGGAAATACTGATGGGAGAGAGAAACATTGATCAGCTGCCTCCTGTACTCACTCCAGATGGGGATGAAGCCCGCAACCTGGGCATGTGCCCTGGCTGGGAATCAAACCAATGACCTTTCAGTGCACAGGACAACACTCAACCAACTGAGCCATGCTGACTAGGGTGACTTTCTGTAATTTTATGGGCAAAAGTGGAGGAATGGAAGTGATTAGTTGGGTTGAAAGAATGATATCTCACTTACCCAAATTTCAGATATGTGGCAGTGTCAGCTGCAGGGAGAAGGCCCATAAGCAAAGCAGTGTAATGGTTATGCACCAAAGCCTTTGAGTTTGCTTCATAGAAGAGCACTCGAGATCCCTCCAACTGTCTCATTTACTCTTACCTTACAAATAAGTCTAATGAGTTTAGTTTCCAGTCCTTTATAAAGAGGATTAAAAGCTAGAAATTAGAAGGAAGGGAGGTACTACCCATATACAGACAGCAGATGGAAGTGCTGGCTGACTTGTTGATAGCAATGGAGATAAGAAAATCATTATAAAAAGCCAATCTGGCTCAAAGACTCTGCACAGCACTCTGAGGTAAGGGCTATTCTTACCACTCATGTGTTGCCAGTATCTGACATATATATTTAATATATGTTTATATATAGTGGTTTATATATATTTATTTAACATAAATATTAAATGAATTAATGTTTTATTTGATACCAAGTAAATAATAATATTATATCTAATATTTATAATGTTGATCTTCCACAATTAAGAAAATATTAAATTATATATGTATATTTTGTTTAAAATAAAAAATATATAACCATTTTAAACATACTACCATCTCAGAAAAAGTTATTTTTTTTAAAGTTCAGAATCTCTACTGTTAAATCCTTAGTTACACACATGAAATCTCAGTTATCCTGAAATACCTCATTTCTGAAGTTTTTAGCTTTTACTCTCATTTGTTCTTGAAAAGAGTGGGATGACTTAACTGACTTTCTAGATGGGGAATCAAAGTTTAAATAAACCACATGTTGACATAGAGTGGAGAAGAGGAGGAGATTTACTTATATTCAGAAGACCACAATTTTGAGATTATTGACCAGGAACAGTGATGTTTTACATATATATGTATCTATAATAATAAAAGTGTAATATGCTAATTAGACCAGACAGCCAAACGACCTTCTGGATGTCATTCCAGACGTCCTTCTGGATGACCTTTTGGATGAAGCCACAGGGCGGGGGCCAAGGCAGAAGTGGTTAGGGGCAATCAGGCCAGCAGGCGAGTGGTTAGGGGCGATCAGGCAGGCAGGCAAATGGTTAGGGGCAATCAGGCAGGCAGGCAGAGGGGTTAGAAGTGATCAGGCAGGCAGGCAGAGGGGTTAGGGGCAATCAGGCAGGCAGGCGAGTGGTTAGGGGTGATGAGGCAGGCAGGCAGAGTGGTTAGGAGCCAGCTGTCCCGGATTACAAGAGGGATGTCAGACTGATCGGGCCTAAACCAACAATCAGACATCCCCCGAGGGGTCCCAGATTTCGAGAAGGTGTTGGCTGGGCTGAGGGATTCCTCTCCCCCATGCATGAATTTCGTGTATCAGGCCTCTAGTATTATATATTCCTATCAATATGTTATTGTTGTTGTTTTTGAAGAAACAGAGACCCATATAAGCTGTCCCAACAATAAAAGAAAGGATGTAGTCTATTTTTAAATATTCTGATGTAACCTTCCTTTCAGGCATGTGGTGGGATTGTATCCCCTCTTTGAGGTTAGGCATGGCCACATGATTTGCTTTGACTTGTGAAATGTGAATAGAAGTGACAGGTTCACTTCCAGGTAGAGTTTAAAGCCAGTGTATGACTTTCATGTTCCCTTTCTGCTTCTGTGGTGATTGTTGAGATGAAATCTCTAAAAGCCTCTATCCCTGAAGTCTAAGGTGACCTGAATCATACTGCCAACCCTTAATGCACATGTTGTGGAGTGAGAGGTGCACTTTTGTAGTGTTAAGCTGTTGAGAATTTGGAGCAATTTGTTACTGAAGCACGACTTAGCCTAATCTAACTAATACAGAGTTTATTGTAATACAGAGCTGTTCTCCAATTCTAAGATTAGAAAATAAGATGTTCGGTGTTCATGGGAACTGAAATGAAGACCTAAAAAGATCAGAGCTATTATCTCCGAGCCGTGGCTACATGGTGTTTTCTATCTTTGGTTGTGTGTTACTTTCAACTATTCAAACAATTACTTCTACTTCCTCCTCCAACACATTATCAAATATAACTTATCTTTTATCTCTACCATGGACTCAAACTGTATTTGGGTCACCCATTTTAGTTTCCCCAGGTTAGGAATCTGGTTGGTTCAATTAAGCCTATGTTATGACCTCTTAAGTCAGCTGTGACTGTCACTTAGCAAGCCTGTGGTTTGCAAATTTGAGAAAATTACTAAACTTAGAAAAATTAATGGATAACTTTAATGACCATTTTATATGTATTAGGCCCTGTTCTAAGTGCTTGGATGTGTGAACTCACTCCTACAATCATATGATATAGGTATTATTGTTATCTTCATTTTACAGATGTGTAAACTGAGGCACAGAAATGCTAAGTAGCTTGCTTAGGGCACACTGCCAGGAGTGATAGAAGTAGGATATGAATATAGGCAGTGAGACTACAGAACCCACAATTTTAACTGCTGCATATAACATTGATTTTGTTTCAAGTATAGTTGTCCTGTACGACAGAAATGTATTATGTATGAACTTTTAAAATGTATCCCAAATAAATAAATAAATAAATAAATAAATAAAAATATATCTAGGTTGTTTTCAGTTTTGTTTTATGACAGGAATGTAAAATCACTATCCTTGAAGAACCAAGGTTAAAACTATGTATTAACCTCACAGTGCATTGTCTGAATTGTTATCCTCACATAACTCTTTTAACATCTTTCCTTAGATTCTCAGAATTGCAGATAAATGCTGGACAATTTAGGACAAGCTAGATAATTTCTATCAAAGATTTTTTATTGAGTATCAGATTTAACAAAATTAATCTGTGGTCTATTTTCAGAAATGAAATTCTGTAGTAATCCCAAAGTAGAAATTAGATCCATACCCGCCCCCCTTTTCCTTTGAAAGTCATTGTATTTACCAATCATTTAATTTATCAATCCACAGACCAGAGATCAACACAGTTAATTTAGTCTTGGGGAAAGTTGACTTATGAACAAATAACAGTTAGACTCAGGCAGTGCTTCTTCATATTACCGATGCATTCATTCTGTGGCATTATTCATTACCAAAGAGGAATTTTGAACATTTTGCTGGTTGCTAAAAATCTCAAATGGCTGAGAATTTTTAGGGCTTTGTCATTTATATGTTATATGGACAGCACATATAGGTAGCTTCTTCCTTCTTTATTCTTATCATAGAGAACGGTGAAGGTAAAAATAAAATAAAAACCCAATAGAAATGAACATTAAATGTGCTGTGGGGAAAGACAGCAGGAGGAACTTCTGGAAGTGTTCTGTAATTTATGAATACATGTAAGTTGTTTTTTTTTAATCAAGTGGCTCAATTGGTTGGAGCACCATCCTGTACATCAAAAGGTTGCAGGTTCTATTCCCAGTCAGGACACATACCTAGGTTGCAGGTTCAATTCCAGTCAGGATACGTATGAGAGACAGCCGATTAATCTATCTATCTGTGTGTGTGTGTGTGTGTGTGTGTGTGTCTCTGTCTATCTGTCTACCTCTCCCTTCTTATCTCTCTAAAAAATCAAAGAACATATACTCCTAGAAGGAGAAAAATACCAAACATGATTTGTAATTAATATAATTTATAGCATAAATTAAATAAAAAGAGCAAATTGAATAACTTTTAGCATCAAACACATGTGAGATGATGCAAGAAAATAAATAAATAAAAGTTTGAGCTCCAGAAGTTCACAGGTAGTTAGAGGGCATCTCCACATGTAGATAAGTAGTGTTAAGTACTGTAAAGGTGTGATGAGATAAAGTACATGAGGACATAGAAGCAAGGCCAGCTTCATGGGCATGCAACCCTGCAGTTTTGTGACAGGGCCCTGAGCTTAGAAGGGCCTGGCGCTTGGTTTAATGTTATGCTTTTGCTGTCCTGAGATTATTAATAATATTTTTATTGTAATCAAATACACATAACCTTTGCCATCTTAACTATTTTTAAGTGTACAGTTCATTAATATTAAGTATATTCACTTTGTTGTTCAACCATCACCATCATCCATCTCCAGAACTCTTTTCTTCTTGCAAAACTGAAATTCTGTATACTAGTACATTAAATAACTCCTCCTTCTTTCTTCCCTGGAGTGCCTGGCAACCACCATTATACTTTCTATCTGTATGAATTTGACTACTCTAGGTTCCTCTATGAGTGGAATCACACAGTATTTGTTCTTTTTGTGAATGGTTTATTTCACTCAGCACAAGGTCTCCAAACACATATTGTAGTTATGTCAGAATTTCGTTCCTTTCTAAAGCTGAATACTATTCCATGTATGAATACATATAGCACATTGAATTTATCCATTTAACCATCAGTGGACACTTGGGTTGCTTCCACCTTTTGGCTTCTATGAACAATGCTGCTATTGTTCATAATAATAAGACTGAAATTATTAGTAATATTTAAGCAGGGGGCCTGCATTTTCATTTTACCCTAGAACTACAATTTATGTAGCCAGTCCTGTGGGTGTAGGGAGTAGCTAGGTGAGAGTGAGCTGGAACTCCAAGGAGGAGTTGGATTGGCCAAGCAGAAGAACAGGACAAGGGCTCAATTTAGAGGGACCAGCCTGGACTTGACCCAGTGGGTGGGGATTGGTGTGTTGAAGAACATTAAGGACATATACCAGAGACAAATTGATAAATCTTTGCTCTAAGATCAGTTTCCAGTCCTAAATTAATCACAAAAGTTGATAATGTCATTATTCAGCCTTCATTGGATGAAGTTTGGAAACAATATGCTAAGTGAAATAAATCAGTCACAGAAGGACAAATGCTGTTTGATTCCACTTATATGAGGTACCTATGGTAATAAACTTTTGCATTACAACATTGTGAAAGTACTTAAAGCCACCGAATTGTACACTTAAAATGATTAATATTATAAATTTTATCTTATATGCATTGTACCACAATTTTTAAAAGGTTGATGATTGAGTATTTTTATTTCAATAGTCTATGTGCTAAAATACCCTTTCAGAGCCTAAATGGATGGGTTGGATATGGAAGGGGAGGGAAGGAAGTTAATTACTTTAATGGATGTGAAGACTTGTGAATCCAACTAACTCATTTATATTCATGGAAAATTTTTGTTTGTTCTTGCAGTCTCTGTAAGAACTTATTCTGTGTTCACTTTATTGATGGCAAACATTTTTTGTTAATATAAAAATCCTATTATTTTATCTGTGTTAATCCTAGAAAAGATTAATGACAGTATAATTTATTGGAACCAGAACCTGGATAGCCATCTGTTTTTGAAAGATATGTTTTTAAAATATATTTTATTGATTTTTTACAGAGAGGAAGGGAGAGGGATAGAGAGTTAGAAACATTGATGAGAGAGAAACATTGATCAGCTGCCTCCTACACACCCCCTACTGGGGATGTGCCTGCAATCAAGGTTCATGCCCTTGACCGGAATCGAACCTGGGCCCCTTTAGTCCGCAGGCCAACACTCTATCCACTAAGCCAAACCGGTTAGGGCTTGAAAGATATTTTTTTTAATCCATTAATTTATTTAAGGGATCTTAACATTTATAGCCAATACTCATGCTCTACAACCAGTTAATAGTAATCTAGAACCAACTAGTACTCATGGTTTGGAGCCTAAAAGAATAATTACAGATTTTATCCCTGAATTTCAGATGGTTAGATTTCATGACCCTAAGAAAACTCATTCCCTTTTTATTTTAAAAAGTTTGCTAACCACTAATTGTGTTCCATCATGTATTCTTCATCTGTGTCTATCAGTTACAGGATTTGTTCATTCATTTGGTTTACATTTTACTGCCTATTATGTACTAGGCACAGTTCTAGCCATTGAAGATAAATCAATATACAAAACAGAATAAAGTATCTCTGTCTCATGGAGCTTTTCTTCAGGGGACAGATGGATGTTAAACCAAATAAATGAGCAAACTGTGGTAGACAGTGAAAATTACTGTGGAGGAAAAAATTAAAGCAGGAACAGGTCTGATTGTAACTTTTTGATAAGGTACTACAGGAATATGATTTAAAAGTGGTCTCTTGCTCATCGGTATTTCAGTCTGTAACCTTGCAGCTGTCTTATTTTCATACTGGATCGTTCCCTTCTTCCCTACTCTGCAGTCACAGCCTGGAATGTGATGTACCTCATGGTGATCATGTCCCCATCTGGAAAGTGATTTTGAGGTTTCTTATTCCTATTTTCATATTCAGCCCCTAGCGTCTACATAGCACTCTGTATACAATAGGCATGGTAAACACATACCTGTTATATTTTAAAACTTAGAGAAGGAACACACTCTGTATTTTTCTAATTCCCTTATTATTGGGTCACCCAAGTTCCAGGTTTACCTTTAGGTTTTCATTTTAAATAAATTATCTTACAGGTATTCTGAGTTTTTTTAATGCCATATTGTTCAGCACAACCAAGCATGGAATGATGTGACCTCATAAGTATTTATCATTTAATATCAAAATCTCAAAACCAAGTTTCAAGAATATGAGCTTGCTGTGTGCTCCTCACAGACAACTAAATCAAAGGTGTGATATGTCGCAATAATGCCATCTTGAAATTATATAGTACCCCAGTTACATTAAGGTATTTCCAGAATTTCTTATAATATTTTAGTTAGCAGAGAGAATAAACATGTTGCTGAGTCAGACAAGTGATGGAAAACAGACATCATAGTGTAGGAATTGGCATAGGCTTCAGAATTAGAGGTGTTGGAGTGAGACATAGATTTGAATATAGACATGACAACTTCTGTATAGCCTTCAATGCCATTTAAATCTGAGCCTCAGCATCCTCATCTTTAAAACGGGCATAAAATGAGATTGTGTGTGTGTGTGTGTGTGTGTGTGTGTGTGTGTTTAATGTAGTCTGCTCAGTAAATGTTTTCATCTTTTGTCTTTCTCTTGGAAAGAATCACTTCATTGATTTACCTGACTCAATAGGCTGAGAACTTCCTGATGGAAAGAGTCATGCCTTATTTATCCTTGTCCCCAGCATATTTCCTGGGCTAGTAATTTTCCAATACAGCTGCATTAAAAAATCAAAGTTAAATTTAATTTTGAAAACATTTTTATGGAAGATGTTTCTTATTTCTGGCTCTGTGGCATTCTTCCCAGCAAGGGCAACACTGCCCTCCTCTCTTGCTCTCCCTTTAATTTTCCTGTTCTGGAAGAGCCATCAATGGTAGCCAGTTACCCAGCACAGCAGTGAGTGGAGAAGCCCCAAGGGACAGGTTTCTCCTGGTCTTGGATGGTTCTGTGGTCTATTGCCCCTCACAAATGTCATTGTGCCATCTCAGTAGTCATATTGAATTCTTGTCCAGAAAATAAATCGTCCTTTATCTCCTCATTGCTCAGCCTAACAAGTGGCACATTTGGTAGGAACAGGATGAACAATTTTAAAGAGGCCAAGCAATGGAGGTAGGAGACTCAGAAGTGATGAGGGTGGGGATGTCTCTAGTTTGCCCTCCCTTCCCCAAGTGGTATGTCAGTACAACTCAATTAGCACATGCTGCTAAAACAGTGAGCTTGGGAGATGGGAGCTGTCTTTTCATTCTCATCCTGTGGGCTATAATGAATGGCATATGGTCAAATATTACCAACCATATTCTTCATCCCAAGAAACTATCTGGTCTGTGATTTTTGGATGGCTTACATTCAGATACTTTAGGGAAATAATACTCTATCTTCCTTTGAAGACACCTAGAAAGTAAGATTTCTCTATTACTTGTAGTCTTCCATTCCCATAGCTCTTCAATCATATCTCATCCAGAAAGCATCCACATCTCTAAGTTGTGAAACTGACTTTAAATCTGATGAGCATTATTGTTTCCAAGCATCATGGCTCCATACTCTGACTATGCCATGGTCAACAGAACAGCCTCTCATCAGATTTGGTATAAAGAAAAATCATGGTATCTTACTAAGTGAATGATGGTTCATGAAGGTCCAAAAGGTTGGCGACCACTGGTTTAAGGAAACGTTTGGAGCAGTGGTCGCCAACCGGTGGTCCGCGGACCACTGGTGATCCATGAGGTCCAAAAGGTTGGCGACCGCTGGCTTAGAGGTTACCTAGAGGACACTGTGTGGAGACTTGTCAGAGAGTTGAAATAGAAGATGAACCTGTATTAGTTTTGTTTGATTTTGTAAAAATACAGCTAATGTTAACCTTTGTGGGGTTAAGGTGGGCTAGGAAGAACAAAGACCATGCTTCAAGAATGAAGCATGAATCCAAGAAAGCAGAAATATATATGCTGAGGAAGAACATGGTCTTTTAAAGGAAGAGTCCTTTAAGTGAAAGCAAGATTTCATCAGAGACTAGTAAGCTCAGCTCTAGGTGCCCCCCGCCCCTTTTTTTGAAAATTCACCTTCTATTCCTGGATTCTCTCTGAGCTGGGTGAAGCATTTTCTTGTTCTTTAAATATGTTCTTTCCAGGGAGCAGTGGATTGTGTGTCTTTGGGAAAAACTACAGTTAGAATCTAATGCTTCCAAAGGATTTAAACAAGGTTTAGTTTCCCCAGAACTAGCCTCTTTCCTGACTGCTATATACATTTTTGTATGAGTTCAGTAGTACCTAGATCTCTTGACAGTAAAGGCCCCCTTGAAACTCAAGTATGTGTGGTGATTAAAACTTATCCTACTTGTTTAATATATATATATATA
>NW_005371082.1:1006973-1023421 GCF_000412655.1 Myotis brandtii | reverse complement strand
ACACACACACACAGTGTACAGCATGGAGGATGTTTGGTCTTAACTGCTATAGCAGGAGAAGAAAGTGTGTGTGTGTGTGTGTGTGTGTGTGTGTGTGTGTGTGTGTGTGTAAAGTAATGGCAAAGAAAATCTGGAATTTATTAAAAGCTTAAGGTTTTTAATTCGTTCTGAAGTCACTGAAGACTGGATATGGCTAAGGCAGTTATCACTCTGTGTTGACATTCCTGTGTTTGGATTACTGGGAGCATTATAGTAGAGTAGTTAATCTTTTGCTGCTTGCCTGTGTTAAATATGATTAACAGTTTTAAAACTCAAATACATTAGCAAATGCCTTATATTGCCAGAAAGCTCATGGCCACCCACGTTTCACAACAAAATGAGAAGCAAGTCCAGGAGCCCAGGATTGATTCCTGAAAGATTTAGGTAAATCTGCCTCCAAGTCTGGTTTTAAAGTTGGTTTCAGTCAAGTCATGCAGGGTTCATGTTATGAAGAATGTACTTTTGGTGTGTGAGGTTATAAGTAGATGGTTTCATTATAGTTTCAAAATCTACTATAAGTCTGGCTTGCCCTGAAGTTTTAAAGTGAACTTAGAGGAGATACCAGATTTTTTAAAAGAAATTTTATCACATAATCCAATTTTTTATAGTAACCCTGAATAAAAGTCAAAACTGTAGGCTACAAACAAATTGAATTAGGCATAATCTTCAAAACTGTGGAAGAGATCCATTTTAGAAAGTGACCATCCTGGCCTGCCTTTGACGTGTTTTTTGTGTGTTTTTTTCTGTGAAGAGGGCTTTCTTCCAAACTGCAGCTTCATTGTTGATGGCCATTAGCATCATAATGAAAGCAGTATTTTTCTGCCCAGAAATAAAGATGACACCATTGAAAACATACACCAGTATAGATTGTATATTTTCAGGTCAATGATTAGTAGATAGTAGTGGTGAAAGGAAAATGCACACATAGAATTAGGATAGGCAACCTGAAGAATAGCTGGGCCAGTTTCCAAGAGGCAAATCCGTTCTTGTAGAATGGTTGTGAGCACAATGCATGAAATTGGCATCACCTCAGCAGGTAGTTTATGCTTTCTGCCTCACTGTTGACTTTTTCTGGTCTGTAGCTGATGAATGCCAGGACTTTATATACCTTCTCTACTGAAAAAGCCAGAGTAGGTTCCTTTCCTTGGCGACAGAAACCATAAGCCAGCTCCCCAAAGCATCAGATTTGTAAGAAAGAGGTTGTAAACAGTTATTCTTGTACCGCATGATTTTTTCTCTGTTTTCACTATGACTTCCCAATGCACAATTGACTTGCTGACAAGGCTTTTTTCATCCCCGTTTCTCTCTCTGTTTTTTAAGACAATATAATGCAGAAGTTAACAAACTTTGGAATTTTGCAAATATTGAAATAGAAATCCTATACGTACAGAGGAACATGCACATAGATAAGGCTGTGCTGACATTTTTAAACTGCACCTGATGTGGATTCAGATCTTATCATATGAATTTCATGAAAAGCTATCATTAATTTTCTGGTTCATTTTCAGAGCTCTCATGCTGCAAATGTGTGTCAGACTTTTCTTATGTAATCTTTTAAAGAAAGTTAAAAGACATCAGGGTTCATAATCCAAGTAGCCAAGCCAATTACCTTGATTTGCTTCATAATATGAATATATCAGAGGTGGGGGTAGGTTGCCTCTGTCTAAAAACACAGTGGCTTCACCAAACTTTCCATTTTAAACAACACTTACTAAAGCAAAGTGAAAATTTATAATTTTATAATGAAAGGTATTATTTTCCCAAGAAAAAGAAAGGGGACTAAATACAGTAGAATTTATATGATAGATTGTTGTACCTCTTTAGGAATATTAAATACTAGAAAAGGAACTTGTGGAGAGTTTGCTTTTAGAGCAAAATGAGAATGTGGGTTTGTTTGTTTTTCAATATTACCTGGAAGGTTCGCTGCTGAAATTATGTTGGAGGCATACATAGTATCCTGAGAATCAGAGAACCACAAGTTGCAACTTGAAAATGATTCCATGACACTGGAAACTGGGAAGTCACAAAGCCCTCATTGTGCGCATCTGCCCCTGCCTGTACCTGTTTGCAGGGCCCCTGCAGATTAGTACCTGTCTCTGCTTGCTTATGCTCTGGGTGCATGTGCACTCAAGCAACTCAAGACCCAAATATGAACATGTGACATTTTCATTACCTTAAGTAAGAGTAACTCAACAGTAGAAGGTGGTATTTATTTTCTGCTTAAAATGGGGTAGGAAAAAAAGGCATACTCCAAATACCTGTGTGCATGCTAGAGTGACAGTCTGTCACCTGCAGCAAATAAACAAATTGCATTCATTCCAACTAATTTTTTCATTTGTGAGTTTGTATAGTCACTCATTTGTCCATCTATTCTACCATACTTCCCAGGATATAAAACTACTGGAGGGAACAGGAGGGACAGATCTCTCAGCTTCCTCTTTAGAATCCCATCTAGACTGTCTTAGGCGATGAATGGTTGATTAGATGCTAGCAGCACCTGGGTTAAAGCTTAACCTAAGTACCGTATACACATAACATTATATCATATATGTTGAAGTATTTTAAACTAAATTACAAATGAGTACTGCAAACAAGTATTCATGCAGATAATTGAATTGTGATTAATCAGGTCAATCAGATAGATGAGCCAGTCTTTACATTCTTTGAACCAATTTTCCTCTCTTAAAGTCCCTCCAAATTTCTCCCTCAAAATCCTCTCAACATTAGCACAGGCTCAAATAAAGTAAAAATGAATTAATTGGTTCTTACAAAATGACATAGAGCCTAGGAAATATATCACATCAAAATGCAATTTTAATGGCCTAAGTGACACATAATAAAACATTATAATTACCTGTTAAAAAAAAAATCAGGTCAATCATTAATGTGTAGTCATAATCACCGATATTTTAAAACTCTAACTATGGAACGATAAGTAATGTATTGAATGTTCCCAGCATTTTATCTGTATTAACCCATTTAATTTTCAAAACAACCCCAAGAAGGATCTCAAGTAACTTGTCCAAGCTCATGTAGCTTGTATGAGCAGAGTCAAAATTAGAACCCAGACATTTGGAATGTGAAGTACAAATTTTTCACTACAGAAAAGAGAACATACTCTTATCTATGAAGCTATACTGCCCTCATCAGCTATGTAATACTACTCTTAACTTGCTCTTGAACAGATTCTGTGCACAAGTCAAATAGTCTGCATGTTGTTCTTTGAACGGCTCTTTCCTTGATGTTCAGTGTTCCTCTATGGCAGTGGTTCTCAACCTTCCTAATGCCGCGACCCTTTAATACAGTTCCTCATGTTGTGGTGACCCCCAACCATAAAATTATTTTTGTTGCTACTTCATAACTGTAATTTTGCTACTGTTATGAATCGTAATGTAAATATCTGATATGCAGGATGTATTTTCATTGTTACAAATTGAACATAATTAAAGCATAGTGATTAATCACAAAAACAATATGTAATTAATTATATATGTGTTTTCCGATAGTCTTAGGCGACCCCTGTGAAAGGGTCGTTCGACCCCCAAAGGGGTCGCGACCCACAGGTTAAGAACCGCTGCTCTATGGAATCCCCGTTTCCTCTACAGAGCTGATGAGAAACAGTTAATAGTCAGGCCTTGCTCTTTGCAAACAATAAAACAAAATGACCAAGGAGCCATATTCATTGTCTCTAGGATCCTTCCTTTCAAAGGACACGTGGCTGTTGCAGACTCCCAGGGTTGGCTGTTAAAGTTTCACACTCATTCTGTGAGGCTGGCCTCTACTTCTTGCATGCGGTCATTAGAGAGATGTTCTTTAATTTAAAAGGAAGAGACAGATGATTGAAATATCAGTCTAATGCTCAAGGAATGTAATACTGAGGACAGCAGAGCAGTCCTAATTATCATTGCTGCTCTTGGTTTATGAACTTGCACTGCATATGTACCTGAGTATGGATGTTGCTTGTGATGCTTAACTGACTTCTAATGCCCAGAGTTTGATAAAAAATGGGAAGCTTCAGATGCCATGCCATTTGCTTTGCCATCTGGTATAATCCTTAAAAGCATTTTTGTCCCAAACATGGGTGGTATTTCTTTTTGAGCACAGATTTGTTCAGGCACATGGGTTTTGAGCTATTGACCATAAAAAATGTACAGGCTGAGTTAGGCAGGTTTCTGGCATCTTCAAGTTGGTGACTGTGGGCAAACCTGCCACATACATTTGGGTGGTTTGCACACTGAACAACTGTAGGTGTCCTGGTTCTGGAGAAGACAAGTGCCAACCTGAGAGTAGACTCCAAATCCCAAGGTCCCTACCAAGTTCTCCTTCCACTCCTCAGTATTTTCCCTTTTTTGCCATACATTTACTCCCTGCCTATAACTTGTCTTCTATACATAGTCCTTAATCACTGACAATCTGGTGCCTATCACCAATATTGTACAATAGCTTTCTTGTAGCTTTATATATATTGGAAATGGCTGCTTAGTATTTTATTGTTTGACCATACATAATTTATTTATAAGTTCCCTATTGGTGGCATTTATATAGTTTTCAATCTTTTGCTATTACCAATAATGCTGTAATAAAAACGTATATTTTTGTATATCTATCAGCAAATATCTCCAGGAAAATTCCACAAGATAGGATTTTCTTTGGCTCATTTTCCTTGACTGCCTCTAGCACCCTTCCTTTTTAAAATTCTCTTCTCCAAGTTTGACCCTTCATAACCACTTGCTTAAATTATTGCAATAGCCTTCTAAGTAGATCAATCTGCCTACCATCTCCTATATAATTAATCCTAAACATGGTTTCTAGATCTCACTGCTCAGATTATGTTATATCTGTGCTCAAACCGCCCCAAGGGTTCACGAGTGGTGATTGAACTTACTGCTAACTTTCCACACCCCCTCCCAACATCAAGGCCATACCACAGTATGGTTCCCCCCACTCCTGTCTTTGGAGTATCATGCCCTGTGGTCCCCACATGTTCCCTCTGCTTCAGCAGGGCCAGATGGTTTACTATTTCCCAAGGCTGCCTTGCTCCTATGTCATAGAGATCATTCTTTTTGTTGTTGTTAATCCCCACCCGAGGATATTTTTTTGATTCCAATGATTTTTAGCTAGAGTGGGAGGAAGGTAAGGAAGGAGGAAGGCAGGGAGAGAGAGACATAGATGTGACAGAGACACGTGGATTGGCTGCCTCCGCATGTGCCCTGACCCAGGGTTGGGATCAAACCTGGAACCCAGCTACATGCCCTTGACTGGGAATCTAACCCGTGATCCTTTGGTTCACAGGCTGATGCTCTAACCACTGAACACCAGCCAGGGCAGACCTCATTCTTCAGTCTAGGAATGTCCTCTTTGGAGTGCCCTCCCTCTCATCCCACCTATGCAAATCCTTCCCAAACTTTAATGCTAGCCCCTAGTCATGTTTTCTTGATTGTCCACTCCCACTCCCCAAACTTGATGTGATCTTTCCCTCAAACCCCCGCTGCACTCTTCTATCCCCTCCTGGTCACATCTTGTGTTTTAGATTATAATCACTATGCCATTGTGAACTGGCTGCTGGAGAGCGGGACGCATGTTACCTCCAAGGTATCTAGTAGAATGCCGTGAACGTTATAGGAGTAAAACGTATTTCTTAGGTTAGATCTTCAGTGCTAAATTCTCTTACCCCAGATGGGTATACTACTTCACCTTGAGGGGAAGAGATCATACACCTGAAGCCGTTATGAAAGTAGGTAACTTCCCAGTGCATTTAGTCAAGAACACAGAAGTGTACTGGCCATGGGGTCACATGTGGGATGGGAGCAGGAAGCCATGTCATCCACTTTTCCTCAGCCTGGGCCCACAGCTGCCCTCCACACTGCTTACCCAGTGGTCGGCAAACTGTGGCTCGCGAGCCACATGCGGCTCTTTGGCCCCTTGAGTATGGCTCTTTCTAAGCCTTAGGAGTACCCTAATTAAGTTAATAACAATGTACCTACCTATATAGTTTAAGTTTAAAAAATTTGGCTCTCAAAAGAAATTTCAATCGTTGTACTGTTGATATTTGGCTCTGTTGACTAATGAGTTTGCCGACCACTGGCCTACACGGAGTAGGGTCCCGCTGGATTTGGAAAACTTACTTCTTGGCAGACACAGCAAGTGAGAACTTGCATCCCCATTAGGAAGAATCTAACAATCCATGTACTTTCATTAAAGAGTTTTTACAAACATCCTGTTTGTTAACTCACACTCATTGTCTGCTGTATGACATTCTCAGGGGAGGAAGAAGGAAGGGGAGGAGTTGGGGGGTGAGTGTAGAGGCTGGATCAAATCAGGGTTCCTAAACAAAATATCCTCTTTTCAGTGACCCAGAAACCTCTTTCCCTAAAAATCTCAAACTCACATTTGAGGAGCCAGGAAGAACACAAAGGTAGTCCAACTTGTCTCTGATTTTCCAATTTGAAGCTCAGGCTTCTCACAATAATCTTACACTCCTTCCTTTAAAGTGAGTAACTCTCCCCTAGTTCAATGTCTCATTCATTCACTTACTCAACAATTTTCCACTGTGTCACTGCCCTTACTGGCTCACAGACTAATGGCCAATGACAGTTCCAAGATTCTATTGCAAGAATGTGGAAGGTGAACTGAAGTTTCAAACTTTTACTTCTCCCTGCATCTCTGACCTGTGTTTACTGCATATTCCCTCACTGAATGTTTACATATTCAAAATCTTAGTTACTGTTATCCTCAGCACCAATTTTACACCTGCACATTATTCCCGGAATCCTTTCATCTTTAATTCTCCTTATACTTATTTAATACTAGAGGCCTGATGCACAAAATTCGCCTCGGCCCTTGCAGCCCTGGCTTTGTCCAGAAGGTCGTCCGGAATGTCATCCGGAAGGTTGTTCGGCTGTCCTGTATATTAGCATATTACCCTTTTATTATTATAGATTCTCTTTCTTGTTGAAAAGAGCAATTCAAACATTGACTAATAACAACATAGTACTTTATCATCTTAACTTAATCTTGCAATCACCTTTGAGGTCTCCAGAGCTTATTCTGTCCCCTTCACATTCAAAGACACTGTCCAAGAAACAAAACTTAAATCTAGATTTTCTGGCTCTGGACCCTGGTACAGTCTTCAAGCCTTTTGCCTTATTTTAATAACAATCACATCTGCTATTTTCTCTAAATGTCAAGTCCTTCTACCTGATAAGGTTTGATTACTGTTGATTGTGCAGAATATGGAAGTTCAAAACTACATCCTCTGTCCCACTGATTTACAGAGCAGACTGGTCCTACGCATTTACCATTTGACTCTGCATGGTAGAGCAAGCTTCTCTCTTACAATCTGAAATGCATCTGTGTGTTCTCTCAATTCAAGTTTATCAGTGGCTTAACTACAAGCAAATTCTATTGTTTAGGAGGTGCAATGTCATCTGAATATGAATGATGACTTGTGTATTAGGATAGGAAATTACTAGCACACCTTTCTATTTTCTCCTTGGAATCAGTTTTCACAATTTTAACATGTTAAAAACTATTCAGTTGTGTGTGTGTGTGTGTGTGTGTGTGTTTCAGTCACAGACATCTTTTGAGTCATGTTGGCACAGAAAACTCAAGCCTAATTTCAAATCCCTTCTCCCATCCTGTGAAGTTTCA
This sequence comes from Myotis brandtii, assembly GCF_000412655.1. Classification (NCBI taxonomy): domain Eukaryota; kingdom Metazoa; phylum Chordata; class Mammalia; order Chiroptera; family Vespertilionidae; genus Myotis; species Myotis brandtii. Next base: position 1,015,732 of record NW_005371082.1, on the reverse strand, counting down.
GACTAACTTAAAATTGGATTTGGTATATAACATACATGCGTGGCACTGGTGTGGGGGGCCTAGGAAAGGATCGTCCCTCCTGGTTTGTGACAGACTGGCAGCTTTTGCTTCTAGTATGTGCCATAGCTGCAGAGCCAGATTTAAAATAGAGGATTTATAGCAAAGCCAGCTGTGAGTTTTCGTTTTCTCTCTTAGGGCTGGAGGTGGGGCCAAAACCAACCTCAAACCAGACACATCAGTGATCAGGCTAGAATGAGTGGAAGGGTCCCACAGACAACAGCTGAGCACAGAGGAAATATTAGCTGGCAAAGATAACGAAGAGGAAGCACTCAGTGATAGATACTCCATCTGTCAGTTTCGGAGGAGCAATTTTCAAGAAAGCAGAAAATGAAATGAAGAAGAGGATGTTTTTGTTTTAAAGGTACAGCACAGCCTAAAGACATTTTTTTAAACAAAGTAAGTTATATTCCATAAAAAAAGAGGTCCTGGTGGTGGGTAAGACAGCAGTTACTTTCTATTTGCAGTGTGAGTTTTGTTATTGATATATAAAGTTCCTTTGTGGTATATTTGTTATTTACAAGGACATCTTTTAACAAGAACTGGATTCAGAATTTAAAGCCGTGTCTCTCATTTTGATTATTCACTTTAAAAACATTTGACTGATACAGTAAGATTTACTTTACTTTCATTTAACTTGAGAATTGTTTTTCATTTCAGTTAAACTATAAATATATAGATATTGGGATAGGACTTTCTTCCTTTTTTAACTATTAGCAAATTATGTATCTTTCCTCAAAGGCTATGTAGTAGAAAGTGCCCATCTCTCAGATTTAAGAGACTGGCAGTAAATGCTATCCACTGGATGTTTATTCCATGGGATCAGTTAGGTAAATAGCTATGAATATGACCTAGACTTCTACATGCCTCCAAATAAAGTTATTGTGTTGACATAATTTTTAAAGAAAGCTGCTTCTGGAACTTTTTTTAGTTCATCTTTCTCAAAAAGCTGTTTAACCTTTTTCAGAACATTAGTTACCATGTAAAATGATCCTGCTATTTATGTTTAATACATTTTCAAGCATATTGGTTTTAAAACAAAGTTGGACTTGCGCTGTTTGTTATATGTTATATCTAGTTGGTTTGCATTTGATGTCATATATTGTGTGTTTATTAGGCTGGGACTTGTCTAATTCCATGGAGATCTAAAGCAGTGATTTGGGAAGCTAAGCTTATATGAACAATAACAAGGAGCCCTTTCATTATAAAAAGGCAATGCTCTTACAGTTTACACAGGCAAAAGGGGACTTATTTTGCATTGGCCTTAGCAGACTGTCTATCCAAACCAGAAGCGGAAGTGATGGCTGTAAATTCCCCAAAGCAGAAAGCTCTCAGTGTTGTGGCCCAATATGGATGTCAGGACTTTGTAGTATGTGTGGGAAAATGGCCATGGTCCAAGGTCTGTATTCATTTATCTTCTGTTAAAGTCTAGAGGACAACTGTTTCATGCATTTTACAGAACTCCTTGCTGATTGATTTAATATACATAGAGTGAGCACAGTGACTGATGGTGGGGACAACTGCAAATGGGAGAGAAATATTGATCGATTTTTGCTTTTCCTGACAATCTGGTCTCATTACTGTTCTTGGCACCTTTGAATGAGATTGTGCTGCTACTGACAACCATATGGTATTTGCAAGACCCTTTCCACATGTTTCATAATGAATGCCACATTGTGTATTTTCCTTTGGGGGAATCAGAAACCGAAAGTTGTACGTTTTGTCTTACTGTCTTTTCAGAAGCTTACCCTGTTTCCTATAGTCTAGATGTGAAGAAGGAAAAGGAGAAAATAGCAGTAGACAGAGTTCTCCGTGGGCTTTGTGCAACTTATTCAGTCATTTAGGGATGTGCATGGGATATCTTTGTGAAATTCTGGAACATGCTCTTCTTGATGTATAGACTAGTGTATGTATATGAGGGTATCAGATATGCCAGCCAGTAAATTCTGTGTAGGCTAAAATCACATGTGCTGACATATGCTGACATGGGACAGGATAGCCTCCAGACCTGTCTTTCTAATGTGTGAAAGAATATTTGCCAATTTCTGAGAGCAACCACGTCAGACCTCATGAAGTTATTTTGAATTTATCGTAAGGACCAAGATAACAGAAACCTTGGATTTCAGCCCCTACTCTAATGCTGCTTGACGTATGATCCTGAGAAAGATAACTGACCTTTTAATAAATCTGTTTCACTGCTTAAAAATATAGTGAATAATTCTAGCCATCTCTTTGTTTCCTAGGGACATTTCAAGTATCAGTGAGATATTTATAAGATGTCTTGTGCTGTTAGCTTTTAGTATATATGTTATTTATGAAGTTGCCCCCATTTCTTTGAACAGAACTGTATTACACTAAAAAAGCCAAAAAGAAAACAAAAAATCTCTAGGTCACTAAAAATAAATTGTACAATCTTATATCATAGTACTTTTTTTTTAGGTAGATGCTATTAATGACCATTTTATTTTATTTTATTTTTTGTTGTTGTTGGCAGTAGGCTACTTATGAAGGTACTTGCACCAATAGTTTTTCTCTATGTGAAATTATCCTTTAATTTTTCTCATCACCGTTCTTGGCATTTCCGTAAACAGGTTGAAAATTTTAGAAGTTAAAATTGGTACAAAACTTCCTTGATTTAGTATGGTTAAACATATTTAATTTTGAACATTTCTAAAATAAGGAAAATGGGTAATAGTGCATATAAATGTACCTAATTTTTAATATTTTATGCATACCATATTTAAATAAAAATATGCTTATATATGCTTATGTTCATATAAGCTATATACATATCTTTACAAAATATTCTAGTAACAGCAACAGTATATAAAATATTAAAAGTAAAAGATAAGGCCTGTTAGTGTGTTTTCATTTTAAACCATTTTCATGTTAAGTATAGTGCAAAGGACACCAGAAGTCAGAAGTCAGACCTGCCAATCTCAGCTGCCAGTACCAACATCTGCCAAACAAAACTATCCTAGTGCTCACCATTCACTGAATTGTGAAGCATGGCAGCCCTTTGAGCCACCTCACTCAACCATGTCACCCTGGGCAAGTCACTTAACCCCACTGACTTGTAGTTCCTGTGCTGCAATATGGGAATAAGATGTATACCTTAACATGTAAGGTCATTGTGGAGCTCAAGTGACATAATAATATATGTTAAAATGCTTTGAAAACTTTAAATCACTAATTGCTTTCTAGAATATACCTTTCTTCCCTTTTTATTTATTTATTTGGTAATCCTCATGCGAGAACATGCTTATTGATTTTAGAGAGATGGGAAGAGAGAGAAAGAGAGAAACATCGATGTGGGAGAGAACATTCATTGGTTGCCTTCCATACGTGCCCTGACTGGGGATCAAAACTGCAAACTTTCAATATACGGGACAGTGCTCCAACCAACTGAGCCACACCAGTCTGAGCTCTTCCCTTTCTTAACAAACCCTGCCCAGCATTCAAAGGCTTCTCTTATCCCTTTTCTGATCTTCTGAAAGCTATGTTTTCTCCTTCCTTTGAACTCCTAGAGCCTTTCATGGAAAGAACTAACCAGTTTGCCAGTTATGTCCCTCTTCCCCTCCCCACCAATTTGACCCTAATTCTCCATGTGCTTTCACACCTTAATGCTCTATTCCTTTCATTCCCTGTGTTCTACTAAATACTCTATCTGCTACTTTTTATCATTATTTTTAATTTCCAAAGCTACCTCACATATTACCAAACTTCAAAGCCTTCCCTCCACTCTTTCTCTATAAAGTCAGGAGCTTCTTCATTCATGGTTCCCTCCTATAAACTTCTAATAAAGTTCTTGTTCTACTTTGTTCTTTATTTACATATCTTTCTCCCTTCATAGGCTCCAGAAAAACAGGGAATATGCCATGTTTCTTTGATTCCCTGGTGCCTACCATAGTTTCTCATAACTGGCTGGTGTTCAAGTAATGTTTGTTGAATAGATGATCAAGTCAACCTTTCTATATTTTGCTGAAAATGTTATCTTGTTTGTAATCACACACTTTTGGGGACAGAATCTGGGTACCCATTTCTATGTGTGGAAAAATTTGACCATTATCACATAATAACATATAGAACATGTTAGGCTGGGCAAACCTCATATGAAATCACCAGTATATAAATAGTTAACCGATTAGTCTTATCAAAGTCCCACTAACTATACCTAGTTAACTACAAATTAAAACTATCAATCAACTGTCTCTATTTGGAGATAGTCTTGATATGTCTGTGGCTAGATGTGTTTTAAAAAGAAAATCTAACCATCTTTTTAAAGAGAAATTTGGCAGTATTTATCAGGATCCATTGATGTAGTAATTCCCCTTCTAGGAAATTATCCTAAGGAAGTGGTTAAAAAATATGTAGACAGAACTTCCTGAGCAAAGATATTTAACACTAGAGGCCCGGTGCACGAATTCGTGCATGGGTGGGGTCCCTCTGGGTGGCCTGTGGGGATCGGACCAAAACCCGCAGTCCAACACTGCCTGCAGCTCCTACCTGCTGCTCCCACTCATCCCGGCCCCACTGCGCCTGCTGCGGGCTCACACCCAATCAGTCCTGATCAGGAGAGACTTGCACTGCCACAGCAGCTCTTGCCAGCCAGGAGCCCTGCATTTGGTGCCCTCCCTAGGGGAGTGGCCTGTGGGATCGGGCTGAAACTGGCTCTCCGACATCCCCCTAGGGGTCCTGGATTATGAGAGGGCACAGGCCAGCCGAAGGACCCCCAACAGTGCACAATTGGGCCAAGGAAGGACCGTGGGAGGGCTCCAGGGCATGTCCGACCCATCTCGCTCAGTCCCAATTGACCGGACACCAGCAGCAAGCTAGCCTAACGGTCGGAGCGTCTACCCCTCGGTGGTCAGTGCACATCATTACGACTGGCCAACTGGTTGACTGTCTACTCCCTGGTGGTCAGTGCATGTCATAGTGAGCGGTTGAGCAGTCTTAGCATATCATTAGCATATTGTGCTTTGATTGGTTGAACAGTCAACTGGGTGGATGACCAGACACTTAGCATATTAGGCTTTTATTATATAGGATGATATTACAAATAATATGGAAAATGACAAATAAGTTAAATGACCAACATTATTTTAATAATCAGAATAAAGTTCTTAATAATCTAAAGGTTACATGTTCAATTATATACTAATTGTGTTGACCTGAGGGCTGCTGCCTTTTTTTTTCTTTCTTTCTTTACATACTTTATGTAGAACCAGGAATATACCTGAAGAAGTCAAGTTTAGCAATTTTTTACTAGGTTTTTAATTTACTACTATCCTTTTTTTAATTTAGAAAATATTGAAAATAAGGTAGCATTTGAGCCAAAGTTTGAAAGCTCTTTGAAGGAGCAACAATCATAGCATTGGTAGGAGCATAAAAAGCCCATCTTACCCGTTTTCATTAACAAATAAACTATCACTGAGAGATGGAAATCTAACTGGTTTAACCTTTCTCTTGAACTGAGTTTGAAAACAGCTAAGGGAAAACTTGAGTCTGCTTGTTAAATGACTATGAAGAAAACTATGTAAATTGTGGAGGCTTTTTGTAATCCCTTATTTAATCTTCTTTTACATGGAATAACTAGCAGAGGTATATCATAACAGTTTCTACAAGTTTTGTCAGGATAAACCACAGGAATACTGGGAATAATCTATCAAATCAGGGTTGTGTAGTCACTTGAACATTGAGCTGAGTTAGAAGCTCCACTCGCTTTTACAACCTCACTGATAAATGGGGTGGGGTCTCACCAGTGGAAGTATACTACCACCTACCTCTTTGTTCAAGAGGGGAAGTTTTCCTTTTTCAGTTCTTGAAAAAATACTTGAAATGCATCCCCACTAACAGTGCCACTCCCTAAAGCTCTCAGTAAAGAGGCCAAGACACAGGACTGCTGGGCAGGGACATCCCCTCAGCAGGGCTGCCCACCTGTCTTAAGGGCAGAGAAGCATGTCTCCTTTAAAGACATTTCTAAATGGTCCTGTTCTGCATGTTGCAGAATGAGTGATGTAAAGTGCCTGCTTCAAAGAGTTCATTGTTTACATGGTGAAGGAATGCCAAATTAAAAAAAAATAATAATAACACAAACCCAGTAATAGATAAATCCCCAAATGGGCTGCACCCCAACCAATATGCAATGTGTGTCGGGTTGGGTGGAGGGAGCAGGGGAAAGTGGGTTTATGCTACAGAAACCTGTCTTCATATTCAGGAAAGCCCCTTAAAGTGGCCTTGCTGTCAGTGACACAGAGGAAGCCTGAGGAAGCACCTTCACAAGCTGCATGGTAGAAATGGGTAGCACAAGGGTGAATCTGATCAGTTTTGTAGCTTGAGTTGAGCCAAGTTCTGAGCCAGAAAGGAATGAGAGAGAGAAAGCTGCCAGTTGAAGGAGGGCTCGAAATCATCCAGCTCAGGTTGCCCTGGCAGGATACCAAGGAAAGGCATAAGTAATGTCAGCAAACCAGAGGGGAAGCAGTTCAAGGGGTCGGGGGTGTCATTACCCTTCTACTTCTGCAGAGGGGCCTCATGGGAGACCTGTTTATTCTGCAGTCAACAAAGGGCAAGAGGATCTTGTCTAAATTATTGCTCATGGTTATAGAATTTAAACTCACTATACTAAAGCTTCAGTGAAGATTTTGCTCTAAAAGCTTCCTGGAATTATGGGTTCTTTACTGCCTACAGGAAACATGGTTTAAAGTGACTGTTCTTTCCCCATGTGCTTATTATCCTGCATACTGGACCATTTGTACTGGGCCTGGCTAATGGCTAGCTCTGTACATTATGGGAACAGACCTGGGGAGGAGAAACCAGTGAACAGATATGATACAATTTCTTGAATTAACCATAAATTACTCTATGAAAAGAACTCTTATATAACACTAGAGGCCTGGTGCATGAAATTCCTGCATGGGGGTGGGGGGGGCGGTATTCCTCAGCCAGGCCTGTGCCCTCTCGCAATCCAGGACACCTCAGGGGATGTAACAGTGCACCAAGTGGCAGGTGGCCAGGGAGGAGCCAGAACCAGGCCTGGGTGCCACACCGCTCATGCTCATCCCAGCCCACTGCTCCTGCTGCCGCTGCTCATTAATACTGCCACAGACTCGGAAAAGTCTCCTGCCGCCGCAGCTGTGCTCGCCAGCCATGAGCCTGGCTTCTGGCTGAGTGGCGCTTGCCCTATGGGAGCACACTGACCACCAGGGGGTAGCTCCTGCCTTGAGTGTCTGCCCTCTGGTGTTCAGTGCACATCATAGCAACTGGTCGACTGGTCGTTCCAGTTGTTCCATTGTAATGGTCGCTTAGGCTTTTATATATATAGATAGACACATCCTGACTGGAGTTCTTTCAGCCTTGCAAGTACTTGAATAAAACCACAAGATAGTTAAACAACAATAGTGAGCCTAAATTTAATTAAAAGCAGTTTATTTTTAGCTGAAGATCAAATTTCAAATCAAGTGACCTCTCTTTGCCAGGAATTTCAGCTGATGGAAATAAGATATCCATATCTTTAGAGTTTATATGAAAGATTCTTCACATTGCTTATATTACAATTTTATTTTTCTTTTCAGTCTCACTAGCATTCACTTATTTGGTGTTGGTATATTACTCCTACAAGGGATCTAAATGCACATCTTACTACAATTCTCTTGTATCAAAATGCACAGCTAGTGACATTGTACATTTCATCTCAATAAACATTTGTTGATCATCTACTATGTATAAGAAACTGTGAAAAGGAGACAGAATTATAATGAACACAATTCAAGGGAGAATGACTTTTATACTAACTAGAGGCAGAAGGCAGTGCACTATGGAGCACATGTTTAAATTGGAAGAAAAACTTCATATGGGAGGTATGACATTTGAGCATGGCCTGGAAACATCAATAGATTTCAGTAGAGGGCAAAGTAGTGAAAAGATATTCAAAAGGACATATGTCAAAAAACACAAAGACTTTAAAGTATTGAATGTATTCAAGATAAATATATGGTCCGTCAGCATGACTAGATCTTAGGATGTATGGAGAGATAGCTGCATTGGGAAATGGGGCTAGAATGGGAAGTCAGGCCAGCTCTCTTAAGGCTTGGAAATGTTATATGCGTATATGCATAACCCATGGACATAGTTGGTGGGGAGGGCAGGTGCAGGGTGGAGGGAGTCAATGGGGGAAAAACAGGGACATCTGTAATACTTTCAGTAATAAAAATAAATTTTAAAAAACTAAAATAATAAAAATAATAAATGTTATTTCCTAAATTATGTATAGCTATTGACAATGTATATGAGGAGAGTAGTGATTTTTTAACTCATAATTTAGGATGAAAATTTTGATAGAGGGTGGGTTGAAGAGGAAGCGAAGATACCACTTATAGATCCATTGCAGTAATCCATCCATCTATCTATTCCATCCTTTCTTTCAGCAAATGTTAACTTCGTACCTATTCTGCACCCAGCCGAATTTTAGGCTATAGATCAATGGATCTATAGATATAGATACATCAATATGCAAAACAAAAAGACAAAGTTTTCTGCCTTCATGGCACTTATGTTCTAGTGGGAAAGACAGACAATCCAATATAATAAAGAGGTACTATGCAAATTAACCCTCACACCTTAACAAGATAGCTGCCTACGACCAGGCCGGCAGGTGGGTTAGTGAGGGATGACCAAATGACTGAACAAGCAGGCTGCATGGGGCG
>NW_005371082.1:998186-1006840 GCF_000412655.1 Myotis brandtii | reverse complement strand
AGGCTGGCAGGGGGGTTAGTGAGGGACAACCAAACGACTGAACAGCAGGCTTCCTGGGGTGACCAGGCCGGTGGGGGGCAGTTGGGGGCAACCAGGCTGGCGAGGGGGGCAGTTAGGGGTGACCAGGCTGGCAGAGGGGGGCAGTTGGAGGCAATCAGGCTGTCAGGGGGGCAGTAAGAGGTGACCAGGCCAGCAGAGGGGGCAGTTGGGGGTGACCTGGCCGGCAGTGGGGGGCAGTTAGGGGTGACCAGGCTGGAAGGAGGGGTAGTTAGGGGCGATCCAGCCAGCACGCAGAGGCAGTGAGGGGTGATCAGGCCGGCGGGGGCGGGGGCAATTAGGGGCAACCAGGCAGGCAGGCAGGTGAGCGATTAGGAGCCAGCGGTCCAGAATTTTGAGAGGGATGTCTGACATCCCCCAAGGGGTCCCGGATTGGAGAGGGTGCAGGCTGGGCTGAGGGGACCCTCCTCCCATGCACGAATTTCATGCACTGGGCCTCTAGTGAACAATATAAATAAATAAATGTTGTTTATTGTAGTGATAAATTGATAAACAGAATGAATCAAACTGGGAAAGTTGGTGTGAATGTGAGTGAAAGGGATTGAATTTTGTGAAAAGGTGGCCAGGGGAGGCCTTTTGAAGAAGTGGCTTGAGTGGAGACTTGAAAGAAGGGGCATGGAAAAGGGAGTTGTGGATGTCTGAGGCAAGAGCATGTCAGAGGAAATAGAAAAGGAAGAGGCTCTGGTGCAGGGTGAGCCTGGGGCTCAAAAGTTGACTAGTTGAAGCAGTGTTGGGAAGAAAGAGAAGAAGAAGAGAGGAGCTATTTCAATGAAAGCATCCCTCCATGACTGATAGGATTAGTTAGGAAGGATTAAGTCAAAGACAATCTGGGATGTTTTACACTGAATGGCTTAGGTTGATATATGTAGCATTAAAACAGTATGGGTAGGATGGTCTTGATGATATCATCAAAGGAAGAGGTGAAGTCAGCTAAGAGTAAGTAAGAAGCATGGGGTTAGGGCTGGGAATTGGAAATCAGTAGCAAAGTTTTAGGCTAGCTGTTGGGAGAAATAGGTAAAGGACCTTAGTTGTGAATATAGGGATTGGTGAATGGTGTTTTTAGCTTAACTGTGACTTGTTTTTCTGTTGGGCAAATATATATTAGTACTTACTGTGTGAGTATTACTGTGCTAAATGCTGACCATGCAGGAGTGGAATATGCTCACTGAAAAAGAAGCGAGTATTTGTAAATGTATTAAGTGTGTGTGTTTTTATCAGATTGGAGAGAATGAGATAGTATAAATATTTGACTTCTCACTACAAGCCCACTCGTGCTACAAATTTTATTGGGCTTTTTTTATGAAGTCCATATATTAAAAAAAAACCTTTCTCTTCCTTTATCTACAGAAATGACTTAATTAGAACCAAATGGCTGTATTCTTCGATAAGTAGCCCAGACTAAATCTGCCTTTAGGACTGAGTTTCAACTGATATGCTTTGAAATGCCTCACGTGGGATGTTGGTGTGCTCTGAATGAGCTATAGGTCTGTCTGCTGAAGATACTAATCCACTCAGCCCCTGGGCTGAGCAGGAGCTGGGCAGCCCAGGGCCCTATCTGATAACTTTGGGCTTCCAGCAGCCTGGCAGTGAATCCCAGGGTATAGTACAAATGCAACGTGGGACATGTTGTGAAAAAGTTGGAGAAACATGCTATAGAAGATGGTCCTACAATATGCTTGCTCTATACTCATGCTCCCTAGCACAGTGATCCCACACTTTTTTTTTAGCAGTACTTTCAATAAATCTACCTGTATTTTATAAGTTACATACATGTTCTACTGTATTAACCATCTCAAGTCATAAAAACCAAAGTTCATCAACAATTACTTAAATCCCTACCCTATATAATAAAAGCATAGCATGCAAATTGTCCCCTCGACCAGAGTTCTTCCGGGAGTTTGACCAGGGGGTGGGCTGGCCGGGGGAAGGGAGGTAGGCCCCAGCCAACAGCCGGCAGCCGGCAGCTGCTAGGGACCCTACCAGTGCACTTATTTCATGCAGTGGGCCTCTAGTTTCAAATAATCTTCCAGACCATTTTCAGTTATTCCAGTTGACTTCTTGCCTGGTCAAATTATATTTTCATTGTTCTTATAGATGTCACTGTTACAGTGCTAGTACTAGAGGTAGGAAAATTTCAGCTGTGTCACTTTCTTGTCTCATGCTAGTTATTAATATTAACTTCTCTTCATGGCTCTTCTGCAGGAATCTTTTTAACTCTCTTCTTCATTTTGTGAGAGTTAGTTTGGTTAAAAGTAAGCAATGTTGTCCACATACCCTCTCAATCGGGTATGAATAAACTATAATCCACCAAGATACATGACAGTACTGAAAGTGAGCCTATGCATGGGATTGCCAGCTGCCTGTATGTACAACTCCCACCCTCCCGCAGAACCCACTAGCAGGCAGGCAACTTATGCAAGGGTGCCTCATATCACTCCTGATATTGAATACTGCATAACAATTTACTCCTTAAAAATATTATACTAGTATGTACTTAAATAAAATGTTTCAAATGAAAAAAAATAAGCATTTCTAATGTATGCATCTGCACACTATCTTGGATATCATTGCCCTCATGTCCTGTAAATATCCATTGCCTCACTCCTTAACCTGATGATAAAAGCTATTAGTTATTATGTGCTGCTCCTCTGCCAACCATACTACAGATATCCCATTTTATTCTCCTAGCCATCCTTTGAGGCAGTATTATTATCTCCACTTTATAGGTGAGAAAACTGAGACTCAGAGAGATTAATTAACTTGTCCAAGATATATTGCTTGTAAGATACAGACAGATTTGAAATGTAAGATCTTTCCAATCTAAATTACTGCCTGCTTTCTCTTAGTGTCTGGGGTAATTTTCATTCTTGTATTTAAAGAGCTTAGTCCTAAAAATAATAATGAATTTTGAGTTCTTAAGATACTCTTTATGATAATACTGTTGCGGGTGGTACATCCCTGTTTCCTGCCTTAAATTGTAGCAGCATCATGCCTGGAGTGTATCCAGGTAACATATCTGGTTGGTATGACATCCCTCATATTAGGAAAATATTTGTCAGCTCCAGGTGGCTAGAACACCAAACAGGTTTACTGATAGTTCAGTGAATACGAGCAATGGTTTAGCGAGTTATAGGGTATTATGCTGTGAGAACATGGTCTACAGGGACTTCATGAATTAGGCCAGGAATTGGCACAATGTATTTCTACTGCTATAAAACCCACTTTAGTCAGCTGGGTTATAGAGGGAGTGGCTCTGTCTGCAAAGATGAAATAGGAGGCTACTAAACTAGCATTCCTTTCTGTTGGGGAGCATATTGTATTAGAATAAATGAATGTGTTGACCCGGTAAAATTAAGTTTTATATACAAAGTGGAAGCAGGGTTAGGCTTTTTAATGGTTGGTCAGTTGTTTAAATCATCTCCTTAGTCAGAATTTATTCTCCTTGAACATGATTATATCCAGATAATGTACTCTTCCAGGAAGAAGTAAGAACAAAGGAAAATAAATAAAACACAGTTTGCTAGAATCTCATATGAGCTCTTACACAAGAAGTGAAGAAACATGGGAAATATGAGTTCTTTTATGAAAGCAATTTTTCCCTTGATTGTAATTCACATAACTTATTTGATGTGTGAGTATGTTTATACAAGAGGAGGCTGTATCACCAGAAAAATGTGCACCAGCGCATCTATAGTAGCAATGGTCATTTTTAAAAATGACTAACAGCATATATAATTTCCTTTGTAAAGAGCAGCTTATCACCCTGGCTGGTTTGCTCATTGGTTAGATCATTGGCCTGAGAACCAAAGGGTCTCAGGTTTGATTCTCTGTCAAGGGCACATACCTGGGTTGTGGGATTGCTCCTTGGCCCAGGTCAGGGAGCATGCAGGAGGCAACCAATCGATTGTCTCTCTCACATCAATGTTTCTTTCTCTCTCCCTGTTCCTCCCTTCCACTCTCTCTCAATAGAAAAAATATCCTCAGGTGAGGATTTTTAAAAAAGCAGCTTATCATTCATTACTCATTTTTTTTTTAAATCAGTTTTTACTTTCTCCCAAGAAACTCATATCTGGGAGTTGAGAATCAGCTTTCTTTCCATCTTAATTCTTCACTGTTTGAATTCGTTCGATAATCTGCCAGAAACTAACAAAGCATTATAGACTTAAAAAGTTTTCTATTAATAAACATATAAATTATATCAGGTTTATATTATAGCGATTTCATTCTGTGCTAAATACTTTAAGATGCAATATCTAAATATAAATGTATGTTCAAACCTAAAACAAATGCTGGTTAATCTATTTAATGTATTCTTACCATAAAATAATCTACATTTACAAGATATGTAAATCGGGTTGTTGTTTTAAGATTCAAAACATTTTAAAACATTTTTTTTATTGATTTCAGAGAGGAAGGGAGAGGAAGAGAGAGATAGAAACATCAATAATGAGAGAGACTCATTGATCGGCTACCTCCTACATGCCCCCTACTGGTGATTGAGCCTGCAACCCAGGCATGTGCCCTGACTGGGAATCGAACCCTGTGACTTCCTGGTTCATAGGTCGCTGCTCAACCACTGAGCCACACGTGCTGGGCCAGTCAAAACATTTTGAAAAAGTCTCCTTAGTAAACTGGATTTAATAGTAGAATATTTCAAAAATGAAATATTAACCACCCTCCATATTTAAATGAAGATTTACTTACAAAAATTCATTTAACACACAATTTTAGGCAATAGCTGCTTTTAAAAATGAAGTTTATTCATAGTTTAAAAGTCATCAGACTTTTGTTTATTTATTTATACAGTTATTAGGCATGGACTGTGCTCATTGCCCATTCCTGTGGCTTTTCTGCTTGTCAAGTCCATTGCATAGAAGTCCATGTTGAGGCAAGAAGGGTCAGGAAGAGAGTGTTTCTGTGCTCTGCTCCTATCTAAGAAAAATTCTTTCTTTTTCCCTGTGTAAGTGAAAATATGCTGTAATAATTCTTCAGGTCTTTGGGGGTAATTATGGACTATTTACTAATAGAAAAACAACAACATGAAAACCGTGGTTTAAAGCCACGTTTTAGCTTCAGTCTGAGAGGAAAAAACATAATCCTATTCTACTTAGTTATCTGCACCATTTGAAATTGTGACTGGGTTGATAATCACCATGGAGCCACAGTGTCCTTGGCTAGTAGACAGCTAAATTTATTTAATAGTGCAGATAGCTGGATAAACCTCCTCATCCATTTTACTGATCACTGTGCTTTCTCTCCCTGCCCCCCACAGTAGGGTCCTTTTGCTGTTGTTGTTTGCTTATTTTCTGGCTGCAAGCTCTGTGCAGCACAGGCAGCAGCCTGGCATCCTGGGAAGTGGAAGATTTTGGCCTCAGAGGGTCTGAATCCTGACACTGTCACTGGCTGTGTGCACATGGGGGAGTGAGTTCACACAGGAAAGGTTCTGGTGTATGCTTCTCTGGGCGTGCGTCCTGTCACCACACTTCTATTATGCTGCCCTCCCAGTTACTGCTCTGCCCCTCTTCCAAAGCTCCTGGAGCCTTCACTCTGTCGCCATCCCTGGTGCTTCTGCCTAAAAACATCCACAAGGAGTCAAGACCTTTGGGAAAAATATTGCTTGATGATTCAATTTTTTCTCCTTCCTATCACTAACAACCCTCATTTACACTGGCGTAAGGACTACCATTTTAGGTGACCTCTGTTTCTACTCCTCACTTTATCTGGTGCAATGGTGACATATATATTTAATGGCTGATTAAGGTATGAATAGGTAAATGGAAAAATTATGTGAGTAAATTTTTTTGGTTGCTTTTTTATTTATAATTTATACCTGTTTAACAAAAAGTTTAATTTTCATGGCTGAAAGTCTTTTTTATAAGAAAGGTTTATTAGGCCAGAAAGGACCAGGTCCTGAGCATGCAGTATAAACCGCCAGCAACAGGGTTAAGTGGAGAAGGTAATATGTCTGCTATCCTGGAGATGGGTCTTTTTTATACATCATGTAAGGTGGAAGAAAGATATAAGTTGTTTTGAAAGAATTTACATTGGCCATAGATAAGGAGGACAGCTGAAGGTGAAGCTGGGGCAGTTTTATGATAGGTGCAGAGTCTGTAAAGGAAAAATATTTACCACTTTTGATTGATTTCAAGCAGCAGTCTTCAAAGTTCATGTATATTCAGGATGCCATTGACCATCTATTGGTCAAGCTAGTAGATGCCTGGAGGTTGATTCAAAGCTCCAACATACATTTGGGAATGTGTGCAGTCTTTTGTCAGCAGCCCCAGCTATTAACAGGCTGGCTGCTCTGTCTTTTTTCCATTCTCCCTCCCACTGTAATTTAATTTAGGACACCTCAGAAATTTGTTTTTGGCATACCCTACCTTCTTTTCGAAAGTATTTGGAAGAGCTTTGCTTTTTTACCTACTTATTCCCATTTAGCTATGAATGAGGACAGAATTGGAGCTGCATTGGTTTTACTGGTAGCATCCTCATTGTTTAACTTTAGCATCTTACTTAGCCTCTCTGAGTCTCACTTTCTTCCTGCATAAGACGGGGCCAATAATACCTTCTTAGAGGTTGTAGTGAGGATTAAATGAGCCTTTGTACATAAAAGCATACAGCATTTAACATTATGGTTGGCATATGATATCCACCATTACAATGCAGATACCTTCTAGAAGAATATTTGAATGGCATTAAAGAGAATTAAAGCAAGAATTGAATGCATTTTGTAAGTCTTATAAACCCTCCTCATACAATTTATATCAGGGAGAACACTCATGAATATGCATTTAAAAATACAATATTCTAGTGATAATATTTATTTCAAAGAAAACAAATTCCACTAACAGGTGTGCTGATATGATTAACAAATTAAGGAATAATGGAAGCAAAGTTACCAATGTGCTGTTTTAGCCTCTACATAGCTTATTCCCTGTTTAGTAAATAGTCCAATTACAGCAAATGTTTATCTCCAAACAGCAACATGCCTAAAGCCTTCACATGCTCTAGAATTTTTGTTTTGCTTTTTCAATAATAACTAGTTATTGCCAACAAGTTGTCAATACGTTTTACCGTGCCACCATGTGCCTGACAGTATCAGGTGCTGTGGGAACTGCTGCAAAACAGAGAACCTCCAGTCACGGATTCCTGGAACTTGATTTCAGAGAAAGCAGTCCAAGGCCATGTGCACCAAGAGCCAGATTACCCGGCTGGTTTGCCAGCTGAGTGCAGTGTGAGGTCATTTACCCAGACATTTTAATAACTGTTTTATAATAACTGACTGCCTAAAAATACACTTTATTCATCCCCCACAGTCCAAATCCTGCCTGTATTCTTGTCTTTATCAAAATTGAATTACAAAACAAAGCGAGATCAGAAATGTTGCGTTTAAGAATAAGATGGAAAAAAGGAACTAGTTTGGGTTATAGACGCAGCAGCTAAAGCTGTGGTTTCTTAGGATGTTTCACTTGCTGTGTCAGATACCATAATATACAATCAAATAAAGCATTTGGATTAGAGCTCGTCAACAATGCTGTCCTAGCAACAAAGTGTTGGAGGGACCTGAATTTTTCTACAACATTTATGTGAGTTTTCTTGGACTCCGTAAGCACTGGTGTTGCTATTGGCTAGACTCATGTAGCCTGTACAGAGGCATAGTTTATCTTCTCTGGATCTTGTGACACTGTTTCCAAAGGGACATTGGCCTCAATGACTTCAGATATTGTCAGCATAACCCTTCATCTAACAAATCATAGGATTTTGGATATAGCTCATTTTATTGGCAAGAAGACTGAGACTAGAGCAGGGGTGGGCAAACTTTTTGACTCGAGGGCCACAATGGGTTCTTAAACTGGACCGGAGGGCCGGAACAAAAGCATGGATGGAGTGTTTGTGTGAACTAATATAAATTCAAAGTAAACATCATTACATAAAAGGGTACGGTCTTTTTTTTTTTTAGTTTTATTCATTTCAAACGGGCCGGATCCAGCCCGCGGGGCTGTAGTTTGCCCACGGCTGGACTAGAGAGTTTCAAGTGTTGTGCCCAAGGTTACACAGCTAGCTGGTCACTTTGTCCTATTGCTTCATTTGGCATCTCTTGTCTCTCCTTTGGAGCAGCAACCTATTCTGTAAAAGTCTTTGCCTTCTATAGGATCTTGTTTTTTCTAATTTCCTGTGTATATACATTCTATAAAAAAATTAAAAAGAAATTTTTATAAAACTCTTGGCAACAATAAATAGACAATGACAAACAGATGACTATGTAAAATTCAATAAAAGCATTCATAAATTATTTACTAACTAATAATTCACAGTGGGCCAATCATCAAAGCTTCCCAAAAGAAAATACACTTTAAAAGTTGAAAATTGTGTATATAGTTTTTTACATGTCATAACTTATTAAATTAATTATACCTTGCCTGGCCTGAGTGGCTCAATTAGTTGAGCATCATTTGTGCACCAAAAGGTTGCCAGTTTGATTCCCCTTCAGGGCACATAACTGGGTTGTGGGTTTGATCCCCAGTTGGGGAGCTTGTGGAAGACAATGGATCAGTGTTTCTCTCTCTCTCTCTCTCTCTCTCTCTCTCTCTCTCTCT
>NW_005371082.1:988440-998164 GCF_000412655.1 Myotis brandtii | reverse complement strand
CCTCCTCCTCCTCCTCCTCCTCTCTCTCTGCCCTTGGGGTGAGGATTTAAAAAATTAAAGATAAATAAATGTACCTTGTAAACTGTTTACAAAAGTCTACAATCTTTTTGGAGGCTCGAGTATAATAATGAATTGTAGTAACAGTTTTGTTATTTGTTTTGAAAGCTTATTTTTTTTGTAAGAGTATGTAATTTATATTGGTTACATTGAGAAATGGGTGCAATTTTTCATCTATTGTGGTAGTGGTAGTGCTAAGAGCCACATGCTTAAAAACTTGTGGAGTTTTGCTTTCATGCCTATCTCAGTAAATCTTTAAAATATTTTAAAATAAAACAGGTTCAGAGCAAAATAAGCTCAACTAGGCATTTATTAGCCACAAGGAACTTTAATCAAATATTTATGTGAACTTAGTGGGTGATCACAAGGTACCTAGTAGAGTGAGAAGGTTGTTTTATTCCAAAAAGTGTTGAGAAGCTAAATTTTAAAATAACATAAATCTTAAGTTAGGTTTGGGATCATCATTTTTGCAATAGTACTTATGAGACTGATGCGCTGCCTGCTGCGCTAAGAGGGCGCCTGCAATAGCACTTAAAATTAGCTATTACAACGAAATTATAAATGTGCCTGCTATCACCTTTTGCAAATATAGTAAAGGAATTTAAAAAATCTTGATCTCTAACTCTTCCTTATGATTTTATGAGGCATCAAGCTATTCATTGTGTTACTTTTTAAATAATAAAAAGAAAAGAAAGAAACATTTTTAAATGACAAAAGAGAAGCATAAATATAAAGTGTGGAATCATTGACTTATCCTTGCAGACACAGAATATCTGTCCCAGTAACTAGTCACACATAGTGTAAAAATGAGCCACCAAATGTCACTTATAGTCTTAAGCCTAGAAATCAAGTTTATCCTGAAATAATGTAAAAAGGATTTGTGGGTTTTGTTTTTAAGGCAAAGTATTTTACCATTTATCATGTTCAAGGACTCACAAAGGGCAAGAAGTTTATTTATGAAGAGAACATGGAACAGGCAAACCTACCCCCCATCAATATCTCCTTGACAGATCTGCCATTAAAGTCTGGATGGCCCACCCTAACCGGTTTGGCTCAGTGGATAGAGCCTCGGCCTGCAGACTCAAGGGTCCCAGGTTCGATTCTGGTCAAGGGCATGTACCTTGGTTGTGGGCACATCCCCAGTAGGAGGCGTGCAGGAGGCAGCTGATCGATGTTTCTCTCTCATCAATGTTTCTAACTCTCTATCCCTTTCCCTTCCTCTCTATAAAAAAACCAATAAAATATATTTTAAAAAAAGTCTGGATGGCCCCAAAGTGTTTTTTTAAATGCATTTGAGTCTCTATAACTGAGGAGCAGTAAAATAAACCTGCTCAGTCTATTGAGACCAGGTTTATTTTTAGGGTAGGGTGGGGAGAGAAATTGAATCCCTTTTTAAAAAATGGTTTCACAATCTATCTTAGTGTTTTACATATTAAAAGTTTGAATTGTTTGGCCTGTGTTGTTCAGTGGTTAAGCATAAACCTAAGAACCAGGAGGTCACAGTTTGATTCCAGGTCAGGGCTCATGCCTGGGTTGCGGGCTCGATCCCCAGTGTGTAGGAGGCAGCCGATCAATAATATTCTCTCACCATTGATGTTTCTATCTCTCTCTCCCTCTCCCTTCCTCTCTGAAATTAATAAAAGTATATTTTTAAAAATTTGAATCTTTCCATGAGAACAATAATGGGCATAACAGTCAACAGTTTTTAAATAATATTTAGAGGGAAGTTGAGTATGTTTGTGTGTGTGAGAATCATCAGAAATTTTTCTCAGCATTAACTCTCTGTGTGCATTTTAATTTTTCATGTGCATACCATGTGACTCATTAAACATTCATTATTCCATAAACATAGGCCATATACCTAGTCTTTTCCAGGCATAGGTCACCATTGGAGATTCAACATCAAATAAGGCAGCGGTCTCTGTCCTCTAAATATATTATCAACCAACTAAAAGTTTCTCTTTTGCATGCACATGAGGACAAGACACTCTGCTCTAGATCCAAGCCAACTCAAAAGTCCCCACCTCATCCTTCAGCTTCTGAGGTCACCTGAGCACTGGGACATCCACTGGTGGAGAGAGGAGAGGGGATTGGTAGATCACATGGCAGATCACCCATGTGCCTTTGCATAGAACCGCCTCACATAAGGCAGGTGTGTGTGTGTCCGGGGGGAGCGCCTGCAAATCATAGTCCACCTACATCAGGGATGGGAAACCTTTCTTCTGCCAAGGGCTCTTTGGATATTTATAACATCATTTATAAGCCATACAAAATTATCAACTTAAAAACTAGCCTGCTGTATTTGGTCCAACATTTAATTAACTCACCCCTAATCCCTTGGCAGGGCCAGAGCAAATGATTTCTCAGGCATTATAGGGCCCATGGGCTGGACGTTCCCTATCCCTGACCTACATGTTTGTAAAATACTAAGCTCATCTCTGCCACAATTTTAATTTACCATAGTAAAAAAAGTCTTTCATTAAAAACTGACCTGGATGCCCTAGTGCGGTTTGGCTCAGTGGCTAGAGCATCGGCCTGCAGACTGAAGGGTCCCAGATTCGATTCCGGTCAAGGGCACGTACCTTGGTTGCAGGCTTCTCCCTGGCCCAGGCCCTGGTTGGGCTCGTGCAGGAGGCAACCAATCAATGTGCTTCTCTCACATGGATATTTCTCTCTGTCTTTTCCTCTCTCTTCCACTTTCTCTAAAAAACAATGAAAAAATATCCTCAGTGTGAGGATTAAAAAACAAAACAAAAAACTGACCTGGATAACTAAGACTAGTATACTACATCCAATTTATTAATATTAGTGACAAAAAAAAGAATACTGGTCTCAATAAAATAGAAGCACATCCAACCGCTATTTTTAATTAGGTCTCAAATTTGCCCAGACTTTTCATAAATATGCAATTGAAGAATTTGCTTTTTATTTCTTTTACCTTTCAGTCTTTCTAGTTACAAATAAGCAGTGGAAAGGTGAAAAGTTGAATCAGGATCCTGGAGATAAATCAAGTATTAAATACTGCACAATTCAGGTCATTACTGTGGTGGCAATAATTATCTCCCTCAAAATCAAGAGTTGGCAGTGTTGGGAACCTCACTTTCCAGTATAGATGGAGTGGAACCCTTCTCTCCCTTCTGCCTGCCTTCCAGGCAACACCCTTACTCTCAGTCTTTCTCATCATACCCCTCAGTTTAAGGCTGTTACAGAAGGGGAAGTTTAGCCACAAGTTTAATGGACAGGAAATGACTCATGGTTCCCCCACGGGTCAGGTGAGTGGATAGTCAGGGAAGACTAGATCCAGAAGGGAGAGTGATCGGGGCTAGAATTTCTGAAATAACAATGACATCAGCATTAGTGTGATACTTCCCCACTGTCCCAGACAAGCATCTCAAAGCCCTCCCCTGAATTGTTTCCCATCAGTGTTCACAGAGTGATTGGAAGGAAGTATCAATAGGAAGCTAAAGGAGAATGGTTGTAAATCTTTGAAGAAGTTTTATTAGAGGTTTCTGGAAGAATTTATTGGTAATTTAGTGCTCTCTGGGCTTTCCTAATAGAAACCATTATGCCAAAGACAATTTTAAAACCTAGAATTTGGTAAACTTCGAAGATGTATGAAAATTTTCATTATTGTTACTATCTTGGGATTATTAATTTCAAATACTCTAAATTAACTAATACCATTACTGTGTTATGAAACAAATGAGTTTATAGAATATGTAGTTAACAGTATACTTTTTAGACTGTAAGGAGAAACCACATTTGACAGAGAATTTAAAAGAGGCTATTAACATGGCTTCAGTTTTAGAAACATCACTTTGCTACTAGTAGTCACCTATAGAATGTTTTTAAACTATATTTATGAATTAAAGGGCATGTAAGAAAAAATTTGGAAGTTTTAAATAAAATATTAAGCATTGGAATTATAAGGAACTTGAGCTATTTCTCTATGAGTAGAGAGTTCTGTTCACTACCTAAAGGCTTTGTTGATTATGTGGAGATGTAGACATACTACACCTTACATTTTAGTTATACTTAGTTGTTTAATTCATTAGAAAGTGTGTGGTTCTTTCTGTTCCAAAAAGAATCCTTTCTCCCTGTGACTTGATTTTGAGACTGTGATGCAAATCCATGGTGTTCCTTTTTAATGTGAAAGTAAATAATAAGGAAAGGAAGTGTGGAGGCTTGGAATCTTAGCTGATGCCTCATGGGTCACTAGGGAGCAGTGAGGTTCTTCTCCACTGTTAGTGGCCGGAAACACCAGAGAGGAAGGACTCCTTACTCTAAATTTATTTGAGCCTTTGTGCTGGAAGCTTCTTCAGTTTGCCACGCAAACATTAACCAAGCCCCTTTGAGGTACTTCGGATTGTGCTGGTGCAGGATATGCAAAGACAATGCCTGAGGAAGGAACCAGAAAGCAGAGTAACCAAAAATTCCAGTGCCAGGGTAAGTGCAAAGCAAGAAGTACACAGAGGGTGCAAAGGAGAGACGGGCAAACCTTACTTCCCTGTGTGGCAAGAGTTGGGTGGTCAGGAAGGACTTCACAGAGAAGGTAGAGCTAGAGCTGAGAATTGAAGCAATAGAGGAAAAAAGAATAATGAGAATTGTCTAGTCAGATGAAGTGGGATAAAGTCATTCTAGACACAGGAAAAGTACCTGCAGAGAACTGAGGATGGGATGGAAGAGATAGTGGCCAGCCTAGGGAACTCTGAGTTATTTAATACCACTGACATCCAGGGTACATGGGCAGTTGAGATGCAAAAGGACATGCCAGTGACCCAGGTGAGCTCAAGAACTGTAAACTGTTCTCAGAAGTTAGGATTTTACTTTGGAGGGATTTGGGAGCCAGGAAGGATTTTAAAAGGAGAATAAGTGATCAAATTGGAGTTCTCTCTCTGAAGTTATCGTTGCAGGATGTTGGTTAGGTTACTAAATAAAATGCATAAATTGCCTTCAGAACATAAGATCTCCTGCTACTTTATGGAAATATATTTAGGAAGGTTTTTGTTTTCACGCCAGCACTTGATGTTGATCAGCAGAGATTCTACCTCTGACCTGTGATCTTAAGCTGAGCCAACTGTCAATTGTCTGTATGTCTCTCAGTTTGTTAAAATTAGACTGGCAGGTCCAATATAAAGTACTCGTGGCTTGCATGGAGTTGAAATTTGTCAGAACCCAACATTTTCTGGTGTGTAGGAGGCTATTATTTAATAATAATAATAATAATAATAACTCTCTAAATGTGAAATTTTTCTTTCAAATTTCCCTCTGTGCCTATTCAGCCTTGCAGAACCATGAGAAGTATAAGAAGTTGCCAGGCTGTACATCTTCTCCGAGCATCACTTTTCTTAAAATTTGAGGGAACGTTTTTTGTATTAAAACAAGTGTGGGCATGTTATATTCTTCCTCGATATAGATGGAAATGTTAAATAAATCATTAAGGGCATCTGTTTATTTTTTTCTGCCATCTGAGGAAAATCTGACAAGTACTCATTTCAGTTAATAATAATGGCTCACATTTTTTAAGTGCCTGAGTTTTGTCAATTTACATAATTACTTTTGTTCAATGCATATAAAACACAAAGTTAAGTCCAATGCCCCAGAATTGCAGTGGTAAACTAAGTTTCTCTCGCATCCTCACAACTGCTGTGCAGACTTTAGGCAACGTTATGACCATTTTGCAGATGAGAAAACTGAGACTTTATGATATAAGGAGGTTTGCTCAGGAACCCCTATAGTAAAGTCATACTCTGTGCTGCTCTTTACTACCATACTCCTTCTCTGAAAGTTTTAGATCACAACTTTCTGTCTCCTTTGCCTTATCTGTTCTTGCATTTAATTTATTAAGGATATTTTGTCCTTTCCCCCAGGTCTATCTGCTTTTCTATCTCTAGAAATGATCAAATGCCATCTATCCTCCTCATTAATCATTATAAGCTATGCCCATATACGAGTTTGTTTTTATGTTACTTATTAACAGTAGCTGTAATAACTACAACCATTATAAAGTCTCTACTGTTTACAAATGTACTGTGATCAGACTTTAATTCTACAAAGAGATGGAAGTCAGGGTTATATATAATGGCCAATTAACAATTCAAGATGGCCAGAGATCATGGAGCGATTCAGACCATAATTGTTAGAAGGGTTCAGTGAAGGCTTCTTGGAGGAGGTGTTCAACAAGCTATGCCTTCAAGGAAGGAAAAAGGAGGACCTTTTAGGCAGACCCAAATAATTCCAGTACCTAAAAGAAGTTCACCACAGTATATCACACATTTTCCCTCTGTTCCTGAGAACTGAAATAGTCATAGCCAAGTGTGGTTACATTTTAAGAGAAGGAATAACTCTACTCCATTATTCTACTCTAGTGTGGATACATTTCAAGAAAGGGATTATTCTACTCTAATGAAAAACATATCCACTTCTCCAGGGATGCCATAATGGACTGACTGGATGATTTTCTTGGAGATATGAATGGAACAGCTTCGGGGAGCTGGGTTTCCTCTGGGGCATATCCAAGGAGATTTTGGATGGTGCAGATTGAACTAGGCCTCAGACCTGCTCATGAGGGCCCTAACCCTTTTTCCTCATCACCAGAAGTACCCTCCTCCCAGGTCCTCCACATTGGAAATAATTCTGTACCAAATCTAACTTCCCAGAACTATTCTAATCCACATCTGGAAGGCCTCTAAGCTCCATGAGATTTCATGTCATTGATCTGTTATTGATTAAGACTGGGGCCAGCACTCAGCCCAACCTCAGCCCCAGGAACAGTAGTGACAGACTTCTCAAATGTAACAGAAAGCTATGAAAACTCAGCATGTGCCCCTCAGCCTCCTTCAGTCAAACCAGGAAAGGAGAAAGAAAGTGGAGAGTTTTCAGGGGCAGAGGTACCTTCATCAAAGATCTTTGACCAGCAGCAAGCTGGAGGTCCTTTGCTGGAAATAGCTCTAAGGAGCAGCAGTCCATTATGGTTGGGATTAACGCAGAGCAATGTCCGTGAAGGGAAGGTACCTAGGAGATACCTGGAACAGAAACAGAACTTCCCATCTTCTCTGCAATTCAGCATGAAAGCCAGACAGCCTTTGCCCTTGAAGCATTGGTGTCTAAATAGGGAGATAGACATGCAACCAGAATCTCATAAGGACTATAGTAGATATAGGGAAGTCCACAGAGGAGCAGGTAACCTGGGATTCAGGAGCTGATGTCTTAGTTAATCTTGATAGAAGATGAATGAGTATATGTCAGGAGGAAAAATAGTCGGAGGAATGTGATAGATGACAAAAAAGAGGAAACAGCCTACCCACAAGTGTGGGCTGTGAAACAGCCCCACGGGACTGGGGAACTTCAGGCAGTTTATGCACTGGACCCAAAAATGGACCATGAGCCCCGGAAGCAGGCAGAGGCCAGCTGAGGGAGGGCACTGTGGGCCATGATAAGGGGCTTTATTCTGGAGCTGACAGGGAGGCATGAAGGAGCCTTAAGGAAAATCATCATACTTGCATCTTAGAAAGTTAAGAAAGGCAAGAATTTAAACAGGAAACCTGTTAGACATCTGTTGTAAGAGTTCTGGGGACATGATGAGGCTTGGCAAGGCAGAGGGGATAAGGGAGGGGGAAAGAGGGGTTTGGAAATACATTTAAGAGAGAAAATTCAGAAGGTCTTAGGGTTGTGTTATGAGATTATGGGGAACCGAGGAGAGGAGAGGAGTCTAGGAAGACCCTCAGCTCTCAGATTCTTAGAACTGTAATCAATTTATTCATTTATTTAATCTGATGCTTCTCATATAACAAAGTGTCATCTAAGACTGCTTTTAAAAGTGGGGTCATGAAGTTAGTGGGTATACCCAGAAATTTTTTAACAGAAGAGAACAGAGCAGAAAATGTTAGGTGGCGTTGCATATATTTAAAAAAGTGTAATTATTATTTTGTGAAACTTTGTTTCAGTTTGTGTGTGTGCAAGTGCAAGTGTGTGCATGTTCACAACTTTATGAAGTATACTTTTTACTTAAGATTTAGTTCCAAACATTTGAAGTCCTATGATATTCCTTTTCTATGGTTGTGTCTGATTATTCTCAAGGATAAATATGCCCTGACCAGGGAGAGTGATTCCTTTGTAATAAACAGGAAAATCTTTTCTCACTATTAATCTCTCAAGACTAAATTTTATAGTAATCTGTGCCCTTGGAATTCCCATGGATTCCATGCACAGCTGAAATGACTCTTCCAGGGGAGGCTGGGACAGCATCAAATGTCCTGCCCTTCAGAAAACACAAGCAGCATCTACAAAGACACTGAGGACATGTCTCTCAGAGGGGGAATCATAGCTGGAAGAATAAAGTTACCTTATTTCCATACAGGATTTTACAGTTTGCAAACTACTTTCACAATATGTCCTATATAATAAAAGCCTAATATGCTAAGTGTCTGGTCGTCCGGTCATCCGTTCAACTAATCAAATTGTAATATGCTAATGATATGGTAAGGCTGCTCAACTGCTTGCTATGACATACACTGACCACCAGGGGTCAAACAGTCAACTGGTCAACCAGTCGCTGTGACGTGCACTAACCACCAGGGGCAGACACTCTGACCAATAAGTTAGCTTGCTGCTGGGGTCTGGCCAATCGGACTAAGCGAGATGAGCTGGACATGCCCAGGAACCTTCCCGCAGTCCCTCCCTGGCAGGCCAAACTACCGTGTCCCTCCATGGCCCTGATTGTGCACCAGTGGGGTCCCTCGACCTGGCCTGCACCCTCTCACAATCCGGGACCACTTGGAGGGTGTCGGTTTCAGCTCAATCCCGCGCCGGGCTGAGGGACCCAACTGGTGTACGAATTTGTGCACCAGGCCTCTACGGTTCCCATATTTAGAACAGACCTGGGAGTTTGGAGGGATCTCAATATCTTTAAAAAATGGTTTAGGTGTTGGCCTATAAATATTTAAAGCTATAAATATTTTCCTTTTATTTTTATTTATTTATTTTTTAATTGTCTAAAGACTTACATATGTCTTCTTTTTCCCCAATAGACCACCCCCACCCCTTGGCCAGCCAATCCCACCCTGGGCAACTCCCACCGCCCCAGTGCCTGTGTCCATTGGTTATGCTAATATGCATGCATACAAGTCCTTTGGTTGCTCTCTAACACGCCCCCACACCATTTGTCTTTGAATCTATTCTTGTTCATCAAATTATGTTGATCATTATATCAACATATATTATGTTGATCATTATATCACATGATCTCACTCACACATATGAGTGAGATCATGTGATATTTATCTTCTCCGACTGGCTTCTTTCACTTAGCATAATGCTCTCCAGTTCCATCCATGCTGTTGCAATTGGTAAAAGTTCCTCCTTTTTTATAGCGGCATAGTATTCCATTGTGTAGATGTACCACAGTTTTCTAATCCACTCATCTGCTGATGGGCACTTAGGGCTGTTTCCAAATCTTAGCTATTGTAAATTATGCTGCTATGAACAAAGGGGTGCATATATCCTTTCTGATTGGTGTTCCTGGTTTCTTAGGAGATAGTCCTAGAAGTGGGATCACTGGGTCAAATGGTAGTTCCATTTTTAACTTTTTGAGGAACCTCCATGCTGTCTTCCACAGTGGCTGCCCCACTCTGCATTCTCACCAGCAGTGCAAGAGGGTTCTTTTTTC
>NW_005371082.1:986027-987929 GCF_000412655.1 Myotis brandtii | reverse complement strand
ATTCTACCAATCCATGAACATGGTATGTTCTTCCATTTGTTTATGTCTTCCTCTATCTCTTATTTCAATGTCCTGTATTTTTCCGAGTACAGGTCTTTTGCCTTCTTAGTTAAGTTTATTCCTAGGTATCTTAATTTTTTTTGGTGTGTGGTAAATGGAATTTTTTTTTTTCGTTTCTCTTTCTGTGAGTTCATTACTGGTGTATAAAAAGGCCATAGATTTCTGGGTGTTAATTTTGTATCCTGCTACATTGCCAAGTTCATTTATTAGGTCTAGTAGTTTTTGATGGAGTCTTTGGAGTTTTCTATATATAGTATCATGCCATCTGCAAATAAGGACAGTTTTACTTCTTCTTTTCCAATTTGCATTCCTTTTATTTCTTCATCTTGTCTGATCGCTCTGGCAGCACTTCCAGTACTATGTTGGACAGGAGTGGTGAAAGTGGGCATACCTGTCTTGTTCCTGTTCTTAGGGGAAATGAGTTTAGTTTATGCCCATTGAGTATGATGTTGGCTGCAGGTTTGTCATATAAGGCTTTTATTATGTAGAGGTATGATCCCTCTATTCCCACTTTGCTGAGAGTTTTTATCTAGAAAGGGTTTTGGATTTTGTCAAATGCTTTTTCTGCATCAATTGATATGATTATGTGATTTTGTGTCTCAATTTGTTTATGTGATGTATCACATTTTTTGATTTACAGATATTGTACCATCCTTGCATCCCCAGAATAAATCCCACTTGGTCATGGTGTATAATCTTTCTAATGTAATGCTGAATCCAATTAGCTAGAATTTTGTTGAGGATTTTAGCATCTATGTTCATCAAGGATATTGGCCTTTAGTTCTTTTTTTTGTGGTGTCTTTATCTGGTTTTGGGTTTAGGGTAAGGTTGGCTTCATAGAAAGATCTTGGAAGTGTGTCTTCCTCTTAAAAATTTTTGGAATAGTCTGAGAAGGATAGGTTTTAGTTCTTCTTTGAATGCTTGGTAGAACTCCCCTGTAAAGCCATCCGGACAAGGGCTTTTGTTTGCTGGAAGATTTTTGATCGCTGCTTCAATTTCTTCAGTAGTTATTGGCCTACACAGGTTTTTTAATTCTTCTTGAGTTTTGGGAGCTTGTATTTTTCTATGAATATGTTCATTTCATTGGAAGGGGTCGACCTCAGCGAACGTACTTCAAAACAGTGTACCTCCCCCGTGCTGCGTATCCCACGGCCCACCTACACGGCGTCTCCCGTCACCCGACCAACCGACACCCCCCACTTCTTCTAACGCCATTTCTTCAAAATAGACTCGCCCAGGCCAAAAACCGACTTCTGCACATGGGCCACTTAATTTCAATCGCACTGTACGTGCATGCCAGCACGTGGTATTTTGTGGAAGAGCCACACTCATGGGGCCAAAGAGCTGAATGTGGTTTGCAAGCCGCTGTTTGCTGACCACTGTCTTAGATAACCCAATGTAAGGCATACTCATTATTTATATACCAGAGGCCTGGTGCATGAAAATTCGTGCATTCGGGGGTATCCCTCAACCCAGCCTGCGCCCTCTTGCAGTCCGGGACCTCTCAGGGGATGTCCGATTGACAGCTTAGGCCTGGTCCCCGGGGGATCGGGCCTAAGATGGCAGTCAGACATCCCTTTGGCAGCCCTGGAGCCCTTGGGCGATGTCCACTTGCCAGTGGGGACCAGGCCTATGCTGCAGTTGGACATCCTTAGTGCTGCTGAGGAGGCGGGAGAGGCTCCCGCCATCACTGCTGTGCTGGCAGCCATCAGCCTGGCTTGTGGCTCAGCAGAGCTCCCCCTGTGGGAGCGCACTGACCACCAGGGGGAAGCTCCTGCATTGAGCGTCTGCCCCCTGATGGTCAGTGTGTGTCATAGTGACCAGTCATTCCCAGTCGTTCTG
>NW_005371082.1:978290-985295 GCF_000412655.1 Myotis brandtii | reverse complement strand
CCCGCCATCACTGCTGTGCTGGCAGCCATCAGCCTGGCTTGTGGCTGAGCAGAGCTCCACCTGTGGGAGCGCACTGACCACCAGCGGACAGCTCCCACATTGAGCATCTGCCCCCTGGTGGTCAGTGTGTGTCATAGTGACCAGTCATTCCCAGTGGTTCTGCTGTTAGGGTCAATTTGCATATTACCCTTTTATTATATGCCTGGTGCATGGTTTGGGGCTGGCTGGTTTGCCCTGAAGTGTGTCCCGGATCAGGGTGGGGGTCCTGCTGGGGTGCCTGGCCAGCCTGGGTGAGGGGCTGAGGGCCATTTTCAGGTTGGCCACACCCCCTTCAAGGAGGCGGGTCCTGCTGGGGTGCCTGGCCATCCTGGGTGAGGGGCTGAGGGCTGTTTGCAGGCTGGCCACAGCTCCTTCAGAGTGGGGGTCCCTCCTGGGGTGCCTGGTCAGCCTGGGTGAGGGGCTGAGGGCTGTTTTCAAGCTGGTCAAGCCCCCCCAGCAGAGACCCTCACCCCTTGAGGGTGTGGCCAGCCTGGGTGAGGGGCTGATGGCTGTTTGCAGGCTGGCCATGGCCCCCAGCCACCCAAGCTCCCAGTGGAGGCTGGCTGGAAGCAGGTATCTGGGATTTATTTATCTTGTATAATTGAAACTTCGTTGCCTTCAGCGGAGGCCACAGCTGGCCAGGGCAGGTGGGAAGCTTGGCTTCCTCCATTGCCGGGGCAACCAAGCCTCCTACTTGCTCCAGCTCTGTGGCTGCCGGCCGCCATCTTGGTTGGGTTAATTTGCATATAGTCGCTCTGATTGGCTGGTGGGCGTTGCTTGGGGCATAGCCAAGTTACAGTCAATTTGCATGTTTCTCTTTTATTAGATTAGATAGGTACTTGTTTGTCACCATTTTTTTTACTTTATGCCTGTGTTCTTTCTTCCCTTCATATTTCTTCTTTTTATAGCGCACCCTTTGGCATTTCTTGCATTGCTGATTTGGTGGTAATAAACTCCCTTAGCCCATTTTTGTCTGTGAAGCTCCTGATTTCACCTTCGATTTTGACTGATAGCCTTGCTGGGTATGGTATCCTTGGATTCAGTCCCTTGCTTTGCATCACTTTGTATATTTCAGTCCATTCCCTTCTTGCCTGATGTGTTTCTATTGAGAAATCCATTGCTAGTCTGATGGCGGATCCTTTTTAGGTAACTTTCTGTCTGTCTCTGGCAGTCTTGAAGATTCTTACTTTGTCATTGGTGTTTGCCAATTTAATTATAATGTGTCTCGATGTCGATCTTTTGAGGTTCATCTTTGTTTGGGACTCTGTGAGCTTCTTGATTTGTGTGATTTTTTCTTCCTGATATCAGGGAAGTTTTATGTCATTATTTCTTCAAACAGGTTTTCTATTCCTTGTTCAGTTTCCTCTCCTTTTTGCACCCTTATTATGTGCATGTTATTTTGTGTTGTCCCAAAGTACCCTTAAGCTCTCCCCCTGTTTCTTAAGTTTTTTTTTTCTAGATGCTGCTCTGCTTGAGTATTTTTTCCTACCTTGTCTTCCAGCTCACTGATGTGGTACTCCGCTTCTCCTAGTCTACTGTTGATGCTTTCTGTTGAGTTCTTTATTTCAGCTATGTCATTTTTCATTTCTTCTTGGTTCTTCTTCATTTCCTCTTGGTTCTTACACATATTGTTGAATTTGTCTTCCATCCTTTTCAGCGACCTTATGATCATTTCTCTGAATTCTTTCTCTGTCATATTGCTTGCCTCCATTTCATTTACTTCCTTTTCTGGTGATTTCTCTTTTTCTTTTATATGCGGGCTGTTTCTTTGTCTCCCCATGATCGCTCTTCTCAGTTTCTGGCTTTGTAGCTCTCTCTCTCCTGCGTTGACTTTCTCTAGGCGATATCTGACCTTTCTGTCTGTGGATTGCTTCACCAGCTGTGTTTAATTCACCAGTTCTGGGTGGTTTCTGTTTGATTCAGCTGTTCTTTCTGTCTGCTCTGTGAGAAGGCGTGGGGCCTGTCCATGTTTTCTGTGCCACTTTGTCTCCCCCCGAGCAGACCTCCCAGGCACCCATGGTTGGGGAGGCTGGAGTTCCAGCATTTGTGGGTTCACAGCTGAGATAGCTGTTCCCTGGGCATTGTGGTTGTAAGGTCCTGGGAGGTAACCGAAGTCTCCCAGGTTAAAGGTAAGGCTGGGGTTCCGATCACAGTCAGTCTCCCAATCACAGCCGGTCTCCCCTTTAAGATGGCGCAGCCTCTGCAGGAGAGCCAGCTGCTCTGGGATATATTTCAGCTGCAGTAGAGACTGCCTGGTCGGGGGGGGGGGCGGTCTGCCAGTCCCCAATTGTCCCTTGGAATATAGCTGTCCCTCCCTCACAAATGCAGACACTCCCCACACGTCCATGCACTCTCCTTTCATTCTCTCACTCACACACTATCTTGCAGCCTGCTGTCCCATTGGCAGCCATCTTTGATCTCCCAATATTTTCCTTTTAATATAGTTTTTTAGTCAACATTCATTTGCTGCAGACTAAGAACTGGACACGCAAAGATGCAATCTGTTTTCCAGTCTGGTGATGTATACCTGCCTGCGAAGTCATAATTTAAAAAGATACAAAATCTCAATTATTTATTTAAGGATGCTTGCAGTTTTGTTTATGATATGTTTACAGAATGTATGTTCACCTATAGACATTTGTGTGTGTGTGTGTGTGTGAGGGAAAGACAGAGAAAGAAATAATTCATGTCTCTAAGTCCCAAAATTAAAAAAAAAATAGCTTACATGGAACAGAGCCTGGGAAAGTTGGCCCCCTTTAAAGTGACAAGGTGCATAAAGCTTTCTCCTTCTTGGGCTAAATGTGAGTACCTTAAAGGAAGAATAAGTGAATCAGAGAATTTGATAAAAGCTATGTAGCCTCAGCAAATAAAGTTCCTACATAACAATATTTGATTACAAAGAGTTTCCAGTCTTCTGAGTTTTATCTAAAATCAACAGGTTAAGAACCACTGCTTCATGCCTATTCTAAGCAAGACAGACTTCACCTCAATTTTTAACAAATAAATAAATGTCTGTGTTCCTTATTTTGTTCCTTATTTTGGGGGAAAAGATTCAAAGAGGACTGCTTTCTAAATTTTCTGTTCAACATTAGGTATAATGTGAGCAGGCATGAAATATTAATTATAATTATTT
Source organism: Myotis brandtii (assembly GCF_000412655.1). Taxonomy (NCBI): domain Eukaryota; kingdom Metazoa; phylum Chordata; class Mammalia; order Chiroptera; family Vespertilionidae; genus Myotis; species Myotis brandtii. The sequence goes on along the minus strand of NW_005371082.1, from coordinate 982,123 downwards.
TAAGCATAAAAGCAAAATATTTTTTTGCTTTTAAATGTAAAGGCTTTGAAGTATTTGAATTACTTCCCCAGTTGCCTCTTCACAAAGCAGATCCCTGACTACACACCTAGGATGTTTTTAATAGTGGGAATGACCTGACAGGAAGTCTGTCTGGGAGATTCATGACCCCTTGAGGTCATTGAACTTGAGCTCTACATTAATCCCCAACTTCTCCCAGTCTTTACTCCACAGGAAGCCCATATTCCTTGCTCAGAATTTATTTATTTGTTCATTTTTTTCTCATAACATGGAAAAATAATCTTCTGAAGGAAATTCCCTTAATGCACCTACATGTCTGATACAGATTTCTTTCCCAAGCTTCTAATGTGTTTGGTAATATTTAAACACATTTGCCTTTGAGATTCCCACATATCATGCTAACAGTTTACTTATTAACTGGCAGCACATTGTAAACTATCATTGCAAAACTGTCTTCCCTAACCTGGTGTTCATATCCTAAAAGTAACAACCTGTGGGGGCCCTCTTGCCATTTTCTGCAGTGGCATATTTCATTTTTTACTCTCATTATATCTTGTTAAATAGCATTGTTTTGTGTGAAGCATGACTTTCTATGATACAGTATTATTTAACTGAAAGAGTATAAGGAGATCTTCTAGAATGAAAAAAAAAATGAATTGTCTGTGAGATTCCTCTGATAAGAATTTGGGTTAAAGGGATGTGGCATTTGGCCCCAAGGTACTCCTGCAGGCACAGATGGAGAAGGATAAGCATCCACTTTAGGAAGGACCCAAATGCTCAAGAATGCCAGCCCAGTGGGAAAGCAGAAGAGACATTGCTGCAGGAAGAACCAGTTAGCTAAGCATCTTCTAGCTCAAATTTCATCTCACCTTCTGAGCTTATTCTGGTCACCTTTTCCAAAATGTCCCTTCTTGTTCTGATCGCTGGAGGATTTGGTCCTGCTACAGAAGGCTTTTACTTTCTTGGATTGTAGTGATGCCTGGATGCGTCTTTGTCTTCCCTGGTTGACTTAGAGACCTTCAGGGTAGGACCCAGTCACCCACAGCCATGCATCCTCCAATAGGCTTTTCACATCGTGGGCATTCAACAGATGTCTGGACAAATGTCTTCTACTTTTGAAGGCCAAATGAAGGAGAACTGAGTGGAGAGAACCGGAGACCATCAGAACCACTACTTGCTATTATAGGAAGTAACAATAAGCCCCACTGAAGTAATGGTAACAAACGCCATGCTCCAGGTACTCCTCCAATCACTTTACAGTCAATAACTCATCTCAGCCTTACAACAATGCTCTGAGGTAGACACTTTTGTTTATTCCCATTTTATAGATAAGGAAACTAAGATATGCTGAAGTTAATTTATCTAAGATTATGAGGTAATGACAGGTGAAGCCAGGATTGGCACTCGGTCCTTGCTTCTATCAGCTTTATGCAGTGCTATCTATCTTGTCCAGTTAGCCTTCTTATGCCCTCATATAAAGGAACATCTCCCAAACAAACTGACTTTTTTTAAAAAGTTAATTTATAAAACTAAGTATCAAGCCCATAGTTCAAATAAATTCTAGACCACATGATCTCTCTTTAAAGGTGTTTAAGTTAGTCCTGGCTGGGTGGTTCAGTTGGTTTGAGTATCGTCCTGTGCACCAAAAGGTTGCTGGTTCGATTCCTGGTCAAGACACATAACTAGGTTGCAGATCTGATGCTTGGTCAGGATGCATATAGGAGGCAACCAATCATTGTTTCTCTCTCACATTGATATTTTTCTTTCTCCTTTCCACTCTCTCTAAAATCAATAAAAACAGCCCTAGCCGGTTTGGCTCAATGGATAGAGTATCGGCCTGCGGACTGAAGGGTCCCGGGTTCGATTCCAATCAAGGGCACATGCCCAGGTTGCAGGCTCAATCCCCAGTGGGGGGCGTGTAGGAGGCAGCCAATCAGTGATTTTCTCTCATCATTGATGTTTCTATCTCTCTCCCTCTCCCTTCCTCTCTGAAATCAATAAATATATATTTTTTAAATCAATAAAAATAAATCTTTGGGTGAGAATTTTTAAATATTTTTCTAAAAACTAAGTATTAATATCCAATAAGAGAAGAAATGTGAGTTTTGTTTGAGTAATAGGTAAGCCATTAGTTAAGAGCAAAATTAAATTAGAATGTATCTTCATTTTATTTTATTTATTTTTTTTAAATTTCTTTATTGATTAAGGTATTACATATGTGTCCTCATCCCCCCATTATCCCCCTGTATCTTCATTTTAAACTCCCCTTTAAAGCAATAACATTAACCCTGCACAAAAATAAAACTGTTTTTTGTTTTGTTTTGTTTTGTTTTCTAAAGAGATGCATTCTTGGTGAATTTGCTAGTTTTAGAAATTTGGTCACATTTTGCTTTTACTTATTTAAAGATTTGAGAAGTCACATAGACTCCCTTAACTTTCAACTTCCTGACTTATGTTAGTTTAAGATATCCCTGTAGCATCATTTAAACATAGTTCTGGTGTATGCATAAACTTCCACTTAGAATTTCCTTTTTGAAGTCTGCTGAGAATAGAAATTAAAACCATATGAGATTTGTCTTAATCCAGAATGTAAAATAACATGAGAAATGTCTACCCAGAAGTACTCCCTGAAATACATTCAACAGTATGCACGTTCTGGAAAAATTCTTTATATTTATAATTAAATCCTCCAGAGAACTGGATTTATTATTTTAGCCCATAATTATGGAAGCCTGAATTGATAAAAGAGGATGCTTTTTAAAGTAATGGCAATAGGAATGTTATTCAGCCATCTAGAATGTTTGAGAACAACACCTGCTGGCATGGAAAGAGGTTCAAAATGCATTGTCAAGTGAAAATGATTACAATTTCATTTAAAGATTATGTAAAATAGTATACTTAGCCTAGATACACATACACACACAGCTTCATAAAAAAAGAATTAGAGACTATACCAACAAAATGTTAATTGCTAGGTTATAGAATTACAGCAAATTTTGCCTTCTCCTTTCTTATTATAGAGTATCAGAAAATTAAAATTATTTTTATTTGATTTTTTAAAAAATAAATAAGTGTAGTGTCTTTACTCGAGTCTTCTCACACATCTGGCCTCCTTCCTTGAGTGCAGCTAAAGCCCCAGGCTTTCTGTGCGTAGCCTGTCCCAGAGGTCGTTCTTACAATGTGCCGGCCTGAGTGGGGCCAGAGGTGAATGTTATCGGATAATAGTATCACAAAAAACCTCCATGGTGCCAGTTTGCCGGTGCTTTAGTAATTAAACGATCCTTGATAACACTTTTAAATTTGCTAAGTTGATTTGTGTTCTTTCCTTTTATAGTATACTAGAGGCCCGGTGCACAAAAATTTGTGCACTGGGGGGGAGAGGGGGTCCCTCAGCCCATCCTGTGCCCTCTCGCAGTCTGGGACCCCTCAGGAGATAATGACCTGCTGGCTTAGGCCCGCTCCTGGGTGGCAGAGGGCAGGCCCAATCCTTAGGTGCAGCCCCTGGTCGGGCTCAGAGCAGGGCCGATTGGGGAGTTGGGACGCTGCCCCCTGTCTTGCTGATCCCGGTGCTGGGAGGCCTCTTGGCTCCGTTGATCCTGGTGCCGGGAGGCATATTACCCTTTTACTATATAGAATAGAGGCCTGGTGCATGGGTGGGGGCTGGCTGGTTTGCCCTGAAGGGTGTCCTGGATCAGGGTGGGGGTCCCCACTGGGGTGCCTGGCCAGTCTGGGTGAGGGGCTGAGGGCTGTTTTCCGGCTGGCGAGTGACTAAAGCTTCCAACCGCTCCTTGTTTTCTTCTCTTTTTTTTTTTTTT
>NW_005371082.1:976336-978175 GCF_000412655.1 Myotis brandtii | reverse complement strand
TAAAGCAGGTTTCTGGGGTTTTGTTTAGCTTCTATATTTGCAACATAGTTGCTTAGAGTTGCAGCTGAGAGGCCGGCAAGTCAGGCGGGGAACGTTGGAGTCCGCCATCACTGGAGCAAGCAAGCCTCCCTGTTCGCTTCAGTGCATGGCTGCCGGCCGCCATCTTGGCTGGCAGTTAATTTGCATATCGCCCTGATTAGCCAATGGGAAGGGTAGCGGATGTTCGGCTAATTACCATGTTTCTCTTTTATTACATAGGATTTTGCACTGGTTTTTGTGCATATGTGTGGATGTTTCAAATCTTAGCTTTAGATTTCATTTAAGAGGAAATTTTGTCATTTTTGTCTCTGTTCTTAGGGGAAATGATTATTTTATACCTGACTTCAGTGAGAATTTAGGCAAACATATTAGTCAAGTCTTTAATATTCACTATGTTGATAAAAATTGGTATATGCCCAAAGCTGGTCAGGTAACTACATTCATATTGTATAAGGCAAAGTAACCTGAAACTCCATTTAGAAGCAGCTGTGTATTTACATGACACATATTCCTGCCATTTCCTACTATGCACTTACACTTAACATTTAAAGACTAACATCTAAGATTTTATGACAACTAGAGGCCTGGTGCATGAATTCATGCATGGGTGGGGTCTGGCCGGCCCGCCCTGATCGATGGGGGCTATTGGACCATGCCGGCTGGGGAGGGGATGCAGGAGGTTGGCTGGCCGGCCCCACCCCCGATCAGGGTGGGGGGGCAATCAGGGGTGGGTCTGGCCAGGGGGAGGAGCTAAGGGTGTTGGCCGGCCAGCCCTGCCCTGCCCCCTGGTCGAACTCCCAGTCAAACTCCTGGTTGAGGGGACAATTTTGCATATTAGCCTTTTATTATATAGGATTATTATGGTCTAAATAATTCTTTAAAATTAGAAGTTACTAACTCTATAAATTGAACTATTCAGAGATTTAAAAACTTTTGTGTTTTAAACTTTTAAAATATTTGTATACTTTATATAACTTTTATAAAACTATTTGATTATATTTGGGATGCATTTATGAGAAGCCTCAATTGATATTAACATCAGTGTGTCGTGTGGTTAGATCACAGCATGACACAAATCACTAACATATTTCAGTGTCTTATGAAAAAGAGGGTGCCAATATGCCAGTTAAATTTCTCACCTCTTCAGCTGGGAGCTTAATCTCTTTCTACCACAAATCAGGTAAAGCTATTTCAACTACCTGGACTCATTTTAATTTGTTTTCTACAAGGGATATATAATGATACTGCTTATTAATTAATTACAAAATAAAAATATCAGTATTTAGAGAGTTAACCTCTAAATTCAGCAGTCTTTGGCCTTAAAAGATATGGAGAAAAATGAAACAATAGCTGAAAACTTAATACAGACTTATTTCTTGGATATGGTTCTTACTATTTGGGATGATTGATGTGTGTTTAGAAAATCATTCAAAGAAGTAGTGCCAGTGAGACAGATAGAAAGCATCCAGAAAATTGGCACATTAAAAAATTCCCAGTAAGTATTTGCTCCTAATACATATCTATATATATAAAAAGCCAGCGACAGGAACGCCGTAATGACTGGAACGACTGGTCACTATGATGCCTACTGTGGCCAGCGAACTGACCTGATCTGGGGGTAGGGCCGGCCGGCCAAACTCCTGCAGCCCCTACCCCCAGCCAGCCTTGCCCCCGATAGGCCCCCACTATCCTGATCAGCCCACAGCCCCCCCCCCCGGCTGGTCCCACCTCTGATCGCCACCCCATATCCCAATAAGGGGTGAGGCCAGCCAGCCAACCTCCTGCAGCCCCTCCCCCTCA
>NW_005371082.1:957490-976130 GCF_000412655.1 Myotis brandtii | reverse complement strand
CCCCCATCCCATTCAGGGGTGGGGCCAGCTGGCCCACTGCCCACAGCCCCTCCCCAGAGCCAACCCCATCCCCGATCAACCCCCAACACCCCAATTGGCCCATGGCCCCACCCCCCAGCCAGCTCTGTCCCCGATCAGCCCCACACCATTCAGGGGTGGGGCTGGCCGGCTCACCACCCACAGCCCCTCCCCACAGTCAGCCCCGCCCCCAATCAGCTCCCTTACCCAATTGGGTGCAGGGCCTGGCCAGCCAACTTCCTGCCATCTCCTCCTCCCAATAGGCCCAGCCCTGATCTACCCCAATTGGGGCTGGGCCAACTGGACCCCACCTGTGCACGAATTTGTGCACTGGGTCTCTAGTTTAAAAATAAAGTGCGCGCACACACACACACAACATACACTATCAAGTTTTTTTATATAGTCAGATAATCTATGTATATAAAAGCCTAAGTGACTATTTCACCATTCGACCATTCAGCTGGTAACTATGACGCGCACTGACCACCAGGAGGCAGATACTCAACACACAGGCATGGAAATATGGAACAGACTGATGAATCTTAGAGGGAAGGGGACAGGAGGGAGGGCGGGAAGAGATTAACCAAAGATCTTATATGCGTACTAGAGGCCCAGTGCACAGATTCGTGCATCGGTGGGGTCCCTCAGCCTAGCCTGCAGGGATCTGGCCAAAACCAGCTTTCTGATATCCCCCAAGGAGTCTCGGATTGCAAGAGGGCGCAGGCCAGGCCGAGGGACCTCACCAGTGCATGAATCTGTGCACCGGGCCTCTAGTAAAATTATATTTGAGTTGTGCTCATCTTTTCTTGGGATTGATTTAAGCAAACACTAGACCTAACTGATCCAGGGATTACAGTTGCTGAGAAGTTAAATTCACAACGCCTTGAGTTGGGAGTCAGAAACTTTGGTGATGTATATCTTGCCCTGTCAGTCCCACAAGGAGTGAAAGACTGGAAGAGGATCCTTGGAGTTATTTTACACTGTCAGATTCTGTGCTTCTTCTGAGTCCTGAGTGGTACATTATTTCCTGTTTATCATGAAAACTTCTGGAGTAATTGGAGTACCCAAAGCTATAAAAGAATTGGGTTAGTTCAGCTATGGCTGGAACTATATATAGAAGGGGTTTGATTTCTTAAAGACATGCCTAATTTTAACATTTAAAAACTGAAAGTCTTAAAGCAATATAGGATAGAAGAGCACCTGTATAAAACCAAGAAAGCTGACTTTCTAGTGGTGGTGGAACTTGTCCCAAGTAGTTGCTCTTCCCCCGGCAAGAAATCATTGGCATGGCAGAGAGTGAATAAGCAAGGGACCTTCTAATACTGGCAGTTTGGCTGACTTGTGGAGGCTAGAGCTTCTGCTGAGAAGCCAACTTCAAGTCAACTATCATGCACTCTTATTCTCCATCTTTCCAAGAGATGCCAAAGAAACTGAGTTAGACAGACCATTTCCAGAAACTCACATTCTTATCCCAAGAAAGGTTATTTAACACTTCATTGTCTTAGTGGGTCAACATGGAGGCACTCTATCAATGCTTGCAAATTATGACCCTCTTTCTAATCATCTGAATCCACTCTCTATTCCCCTATCTTGCATTTTAGTTGCTTAACTGACTCCACCGGGGGGATCTCTTGGACTTCAGTGGTCAACCGTGGCCACAACTTCAAAAACTGGGGATGTTCATGTGCTTGTGTATACACGCAGTCTCCCTGAGAAATACCACAAGTGCCTGGTGGGAACAATCTGTACCAAATGAAAGAGGAGAATAAAGAGTTACTCTGCCTCATGGAAAACTTGAATCAAAACAGTCTGGTCAGAAACTATTTAGCTGATAGAGCATATATTTTCTGCTTTCTTTTTCTTTGAGATTGAGAGGTATACTTTTTATAATTTTTAAATATTAGTAGGAATATGAGCATGAAGAAATATATATATATATAAACTGAAGAACGTTCTGGTTCAGTTGCAACTGAACATTTGACTTTCTGTGGAGAGGGAGAGGGAGAGAGAGAGAGAGAGGAGAGAGAGAGAGAGAGAGTTAGTTTGTGAATGTGCTTGTACACACTCACACATGCATATGAAAGATGAATGTGAAAGGTTGTTTACACTTTTCAAATTCATATAGGCCATGCACTATGGGCAGGGCATCAGAATTCCAGGCAGAAATTATTCCTAAGAATAATTGTGTTCATTCCTGTGACACATTAATGGGTATTCAGTAATAGTTTCAAGTTGAAATCAAGGTCCATAGTTCCTTATGTGTGCTTCATCTACAGAATGAATGGTTAGAAGCTGTGTTAAATTAGCTTATGCCCTATTATGCCACTGTCACAAATTGTCTTCCAAGTTGTAGTGACATTAAACAACAAAAAATTATTTCTTGATCACATCACATGTCAGCAGCTCAACTGCTGTGATTTTTTCCCCTGTGCCATCATTCGGGGCCCAGGCTGAAGGAGTAGCCTCTATATGAGACATGCTAACCTTGTGGTAAAGCAAAAAGAGCAGGAGAGCTGGCAGAGCTAGGTGATGGCACTTGCAGAGTTTTGCTTGAAACCAGCATATATTATTTCTGCTCACATTTCATTGGCCAAAGTTGGGCACCTGGCCAAGCAGATCAATGGGATTGGAGGTATATGCTTCCCAGTTGGAGGAAAACTGCAAATTACATGGCAACTGGAAAGAACAGGGAATTATTGGGAATATATAAGGAATAAAATGTGTTTGTGTGTATATATGTTTTTATTATAAATTTAATAATTAAATACATTAATAAATAAATTAAAGGTTGTATATGTTTTATATGTTAAATACTATAACATATATAAATCACTTTTAATATGTGTAAAATTTTTACATAAATAATAAATTTTATATAAATTACATTTTTAGTATGGTTGGGAAAGTCACTTTTTAAATATATAAGCAGTCTTTATCATCTTTATGTAAGGATTTTCCCAACCACACTGTCTATCAGCTGACAGCAAGATATTTTGCTACACATCAAGGAAAAAGTTGCCTTAAGTTATGGAAAGCTGAAATAGGTGTTTAATTTTTCTCTGAATATTCAGTGGTTACTAATCTTAAATTTATTCTAAATAACCTGTATTTTATTCCTATTAGTAACTTAAATGCCATACAAGGAAAATGTCATGCACATTAGAAAAAAATTATATTTGGTATACATTTAAGAATTATTCAGACCTTTTACATTGTAATAAACCTATTATGTATATAAAGAGTGCAAAGAAATGTAGCCTGACGCCATGACATGGGATCTAAATCAAAGTCTATTGCTACTACAAAACTTGATGTTTCATCCTGCTACTGTGATTAAGGTTATAAAACCCTCCAGGGAGAAGGATTGTGGTGGTATGTGGGTCTATATGATATTTGTTATTCAGATCCATATATAGACAGGATGGATACTCTGGCATTGACTAACAAAACTGGCCTTGTGTACTGCCAAATAAATACACCTTCTTTTGATACATAGGGACTTCACTTGAGAAATTCCATCTAAAGACAAAGGAGTCATTCATCTTAAGTAGTACGTTGCTAATGAAGTTAACTCAGCAATAGAAATCATCCTAAGCCAGCTACTGTGAGCCTGTTGAAATGTTAATACCTGTGATATACTTTAATAGTGATAATTGCATCCATTGCAGACAAGTTGTGGTGGTTAAGTCACCATAATCTTTCAGAAACGGGGTGCCCACTGTGTTATCCAGTTTAAATGAAACAACAAAACACTGTTCTCAAGCCTGCTTTTCTAAGTCACATGGAGATCCACGATGTCTTTTCTTCTTGAGTATTTTTAATGAGCATTTAAGAAAGAAGATCTACTTAAATTGGAGCCAAATTGTCCATTGAATTGCAGGAGATTTGTAAGGACAACATAAACATATATGCCTGTGTGTAATAATTTTATAAACTATCCACAGTAAACCAGGTTCCTTCTAGCCAGCTAGTTTTCTGATGGTAATAAAATTTAATGTGACCCAAACTTAAATTTTTCATTATTTAGAAAGAATAATATTTCTTTGGGTTAGCTACGGGAATTTGCTATGCCGAAATTAATGTAAACCAGAATGTACTTAAAATGCTTAGCTGGGTGAACACACTGTTCCCGAGCACTCTAGAAACACCAGATTGAAAATTCAATGAGACTGTAACATGAGAGGAGACCTGTAAACCTGGGATGAAAATTTTCTGAGCTCAATATAATTCCTTACTTGACTGAGCCCTCTGGAGCCTTGTCCACCTGACTGTATCCAAACTCACTACATGATATTTCTTTTATATATGTATTTTTTTATTTTTTACTGACTTCATAGAGGAAGGGAGAGAGAGATAGAAACATCAATGATGAGAGAGAATCATTGATCAACTGCCTAGGGGGATGGAGATCTCACAACCGGGCACGTGCCTTGACTAGGAATCAAACCATGACCTCCTGGTTCACAGGTCAACACTCAACCACTGAACCACACCCACCAGGCCAATATTTCTTTAAAGGCACAGCTTGTAAATCTCTTTTCAGTCATATTGACTTCCAGCCTTCTCCATGCTCAGTCTTCATTGGTGCAGTCCTACTGAACTGTTTTGTCTTGCTTTGATGGTATATCCTCCCAGCAGTGAAATATAATTGGCCGTTTCAAAAATGAATTTAAAAAGTAAACATCAATGTGAAAAAATTCATAGCCCAAAGATGTTACTGTATTACCATTTTGACAAATAATACATTGAATTATGTGTTAGTAATGGGACAAGAGTTGACTTTTTTTCTTTAATTGTACCTTTCTGTATTTTTTGTGTGTGTTTTCACCTCTGAGCATGTATAATTAAGAAACATGATAATACTTTTTAAGACCACATTGCAGGCCGTGGTTAATTTCTGCAGTGACTTTATCATCATGCCCATTGCTGTGCACTTTGCTGGGCAGCCAGTGAGACAGCCCCACTCCACTGTGTCTGGACAGAGGTCACATCATGCTCTAAGCATGTACAACTGAGGCAAAGCAAGTAACTTTCCTTCAAGTAGTATTACAAATACCTGGCAGAATATGCCTAGCACAAAACCATCTTCTGGATTTATTGAGTGAAGAAGTGTCTTCTTGTTTGTTTGTTTGTTTGTTTTGGGGGGGTGTTGTACAGATCAAGCACCAATTGAAAAAGCTTGATATCCACATTTTCCACCAGTTGATTTCAGCCCCCAAACAACTGTTGACTTAAGATACCAAAGTTCTTTGGTCTTCCTAGACTAAGGGGAATGGGGTACTCTTAAGAAGCACATCATCCCTGTGTGGGTGGTGGTGACCAAGGAATGTGGTTGGGACAAAGAGGGGTGCCAGCCCCACCTAAACCACATAGAAGAGGTTCTTAAGGTAGAGAGTTCCGTTATCTGAAGAAGTGGGGAAAGATGTTGGACAAGCAAAAATAGATACCTTCCAGAGTAAAAAGGAAATGATTTTTATCCTACATAATAAAGAGGTAATATGCAAATTAGCCATCACACTGTCACAAGATGGAGGCACCCACAGCGGGGCCGGGGCCGGCTGCTCCGCACGCCTGCTGCCATAGTCCCCTCAGCCCCGCTGGGGGTCTCGGGTCCTACTGTACCCCCCACTGACTGACAGCTCACCCAGGCTCCTCCAACGAGCTGCCCATCCCACTCTTCCTCCCCCGAAGTTGAAGCCTGACTGTGGTGTCCAACAAATTGGAAGTTATAACTCATGTCATTGAGAGTCTCCTCCATTCCTCAGCCGGGGCCGGCTGCTCTGTGTGCCTGCTGCCGGAGTCCCCTCAGCCCCAGCAGGGGCATCGGGTCCTCCTGTACCCCCCCACTGCCTGAGGCTCAGGCAAGCCACAGATGGAGGCGGCCGCTGCCCAGGGCCAGCCCGAGATGTAGGCAAGCCTCAGATGGTGGCTGCCCAGCCACCCGGGGCCGGCCTGAGGCTCAGGTAACCAGGGCTGGCCGAGGCTTGCACTGCCGGCAGTGGCAGCAGCAGAGATGTGATGGAGGCATCGCCTTCCCCTGATTGCTGGGTTGCCTCCTGCCCCTGAGGGTTCCCAGACTGTGAGAGGGGGCAGGCCAGGCTGAGGGACCTCCCCCTCCAATGCATGAATTTTCATGCACCAGGCCTCTAGTATGTAATAATTACAAAACTTTTATTGAAATTTTATCATGATACTAAGCCAGGTAGATTGCATTTTCTCCCGTAACATACTGCAATAATCTTCGTAGAGGTCTGTCCTAGGATATTCTCTGGTTCCACCCCATATTTAGGTTTTCATGGGGGAACTTGCTGTAGGTTGATGCTTTTACTTATAGCCCTGGAGCTATAGGGTCAAGTATGGGTGGCAAGTGCAGAAAAAAATGAAACTGAAAATGTGATTGTAATGACCCTTAAAGCTATTATATAATACTAGAGGCCCAGTGCACAAATTTGTGTACAGGTGGGGTCTGGCCGGCCTGCCCTGGATTGGGGCCAATCAGGCTGGGCTGGCTGAAGAGAGGGGCCGCAGGTGGTTGGCCGGCCGGCCCCGCCCCCTGGTCGAACTCCCAATTGAACTCCTGGTTGAACTCCTGTACCAGGGAACAATTTGCATATTAGCCTTTTATTATATAGGACTAGAGGCCCAGTGCACGAATTCATGCACAGGTGGGGTCCCTCGGCCCTTCGGGGCCATTTCAGCCAGTCCCAATTGGGGCCGATGGGGGCTGGTTGGCCAGTGAGGGACTGTGGGAGGGCTCCAGGGTGTGTCTGGCCCTCTCGCCCAGTCCTGATCAGCTGGACCCCAGCAGCAAGCTAACCTACTGGTCAGAGCATCTGCTCCCTGGTGGTTAGTGTGTGTCATAGCAACTGGTTGAGCGGTTGACCAAACAGTCAACCAATCGGTCAGACACTTAACATATTATGCTTTTACTAGAGGCCTGGTGCATGAAATTTGTGCACTGGGGGGGTGGGGGTCCCTCAGCCCAGCCTGCACCCTCTCCAATCTGGAACCCCTCGGGGGATGTCTGACTGCCAGTTTAGGCCTGATCCCAGAGATTGGGCCTAAATCCGCAGTCGGACATTCCTCTCACAATCCAGGACTGCTGGCTCTCAACCGCTCGCCTGCCTGCCTGCCTGATTGCCCCTGTTTCTGCCTGCCAGCCTGATCACCCCCTAACCACTCCCCTGCTGGCTTGATTGACGCCTAACTGCTCCCCTGCCAGCTTGATCGCCCCCACTGCCCTCCCCTGCTGGTCCAGTCATCCCCAACTGCCCTCCCCTGCTGACCTGTTCGCCCCCAACTGCCCTCCCCTGCTGGCCTGATTGCTCACAACTGCCCTCCCCTGCCGGCCATCTTGTGGTGGCCATCTTGTGATGACATGAGCATGGCCATTTTGTGACCACATGGGGACGGCCATCTTGTGACCACATGGGGGTAGCCATCTTGTGTGAGGGCATGATGGTCAATTTGCATATTACCTCTTTATATATAGGATTATATAGGATTATACTGGCTAGGAAGAGTACAGTAAAAAAGATTTTCATACACACCTCAAATGTCATTGAACTCTTATTAGGTAGATATTTTGAAATAATGACACTGGCAATAATGATTTATTTTTTATTCTATAATCATTTTGGCCAATGCAAAGGTAATATGCCTTGGGGAAAACATTAGCATTTGGCTAATAGGTTTTAATAGATGCAGAATCAATAAAAGTGAAGGCTTTTTTTTTTCTTCATGTCAATTCAATAGGCAAAGTCAAATTTGTAGTGGTTAATTATGCCAGGCTATTTTGTTTGTTTGCTTTGTCTCCAGGTAGTAAAGAAGAGTTCATTTTGCCCTTAAATTGATAGATCAAGGTGGCCTATAGCTGGAGTGGGGAGGAGAAGGAGGTTGATGTGTTTGAGAGACATTTCAGAAATAGAATAGTGAGTTGGATGTGGGCAATGACGGTAAGGAGCCAAAGCCATGGCTGAGATGTGGCTTCTTTTCATTTATTATTTACAAATTACAGTTTTTGTTGTCATCTGACTGAGATTGAAAAGCAAAATTTCTACGCATTAAAAATATCAGCATGTTTGGGGTTTGATTCAGTTGGGTTCTGGTTGAGATTTGATTATTTACCTTTATGTATGGGTAGGATTTCAGTTTATTATCTATGTTGCTCTTATAAAAAAAATAAAATAAAGTGATTTAGAGAGACTTTAAATGAAATTTTCCAGGCTAGCCTGAGCCTTATTCCACTACCTATCCCAAGTCTTCAGTTCTGAAAGTTTTTCTGTAGGGACCTCTGCTGCCCACCATTCCCCCAGTTCATTGTACTTCTTTCTCCAGTGTCTGAGCCACACCAACCCCTTTCCTAGGCTGGCGGAGTCTACACTTTTTTATAAGTTCACTTCCCATTCTTTGAGCTTTTTATGTTATAGAGCCCCTTACTTCCAGTTCTACTCCATTTATTCTTTGTGGTCTGTTTCTGTGGGACTTTCCTGCTTAACACTGCATTTTCATAGTAGTAAAAGTTATAATAAAATAGAAAAAGGAAGCCCTAGCTGGTTTGGCTCAGTAGGTAGAGCATTGGCCTGCTGGACTGAAGGGTCCCAGGTTCGATTCTAGTTAAGGGAACATGCCTGGGTTGCAGGCTCAATCCCCAGTAGGGGATGTGCAGGAGGCAGCCAATCAATGATTCTCTCTCATCATTGATGTTTCTGTCTCTCTCTCCCTCTCCCTTCCTCTTTGAAATCAATAAAAAAATATTTTTAAAAATAGATAAAGGCATACTATTCTTGTAGTTCAAGTAGAAAATACAGAAATCTGTGCTTCTCTAAGACCTACTGCCTCATAATTAAGTGGAACATCTAGAAATTAGATATTTCTTCATTATTATACTATGTTGAACTAAAATGCAAATTTTAAGCTTAAAAATTTTGAAGGCACATTTTTTAAGTAGTAATTGACCTTATTTTCTACATATTAAAGTCAGAACGTGCATTTCCTACTACCCCATGAAATACTTGTGTGATATTCCAAGTGAAAGCCTTCATAGAAGGACTCTCAAATGAGTACTAAATAGAACTTTGAGCCATAAGGTAGTTGCCTTTTTTATCTTCTGAAGGGAAACCCCAATTTAGCTAATACAGAATAGTTCAGCTGAAGGTCTTGAACTGCATTTGTGGATCTCAGAGACACTCCTCCTGATAGAGATGTTTCCCAAAGTCTTTATTTCCAGGTTGGTGCCCTGGGCATTTCTGAATGATGTGTACATAGTAGGGACAAGCACTTTTAGGTGTATGCTAGTAGAAATTATGTCAAGGAAAACACTCCAAATTTAGGAACTGTCAATCTCTAGAATAACAGTGGATTAGGGGATGCCAAAAGAAGCAGGCATTCTGGGACAAAAGTCACCAACAGGCTCTTTTCCCCTGAATTTAATGGCAGATCTCAGTCTGTGTCCAACCAGATCAGTTGGAGGATTATTGGTTTTTGCTCTTCCTTTAGGGGCTTATACGAAATCTGGCCATTGGTTTGTTTCCCTAAATCATACCAGATAGCTCTATCACATTAAACATTATGCGTCACAGCACTGAGCTTTCAGGGTAGATATATAGGCTCACAGCCACAGATATTCGTATAGATTGTTTTTGTGCAGTAGTCCCCCAAACTCCCTGTACACTTGGGCTTTCACTGGGGGCTGGTTGGCGGGGGGGGGCGAACGTCAGAGTAAATGCAAATGCAAGGCCTGATCAGGTTCCTTCCCAACAGCAAAGTAAGGGGCCTGTAATAATATACTGTTTAATTTCCTTTGGAGAAACTGGACTATTGACAGATGAACCTCTTTTCCCTTGCACTCATATTTCTTTAACATAGTTGTGGTTGGGAAATGATCCAGGATTCACAAGGTCAAGTAGTGACCTGGTTCACATACCGTAGACTTCTCTCATCTACCTCCACAGCATCTCCAAGCAGGTGGTCTCCAAGCTGTTGGTACGTCCACACCAAAAATGGTCACCCAGAGGACACATGAACTTCTTGAGTTTGGCCCTCTGTGGTTCTAACAGGCCTGTGAAACTCAAGTCTCAGTTCCGGATAAGCAGCACTCTGCAGCCTGAAGTCATTATAATGTACTTGGTGAATGGACATCATGTTATAAGGTACAGGGAATTAAAGCCATTGGAAGATCAAAGAAATAATAATACAGTGGATTTTTGTAATACCTTTCTTCATGAGAAAATACACTTTCCTAGACCACCCAATTGTATTCTTTCTTTCATTATCCCAAGAGTAAAAGAATAAAGGAATGTTCATAAATACTTAGCCTTATCTTTGAAAGTTAAAAAAATTATTTAAAAAAAGTATCATAAGAACTATTTTCTCCTCCCTACTCCCCTGGTTTCCTGCTGCATAAATGAAGACGTTTTTCTCTGTCTGAAACTCAGCCTTTGGATTCTGTAATCATTTTTACAAAAGATTTTTGTTATTATCCAAATACTTATGGATCGACATTGAAGATAATCTTAATAGACAAATAACAAGTACCTTGGTGATACCTGCTCATTTTACACTCATTTCTGGGAAGGCCCACTTCAACACACCTGAGAACAATGTTGCTTTGTAATAACTTGCACACAGTGCTCACCAGTTTCTCCTTGATTAAGAAAGTAGAGTGCTAGTGTGACCTTTTGACTCACTCTTTCCCCTTCTTTTATTTTTCAGAAATTGAGGCAAAGGAAGCATGTGACTGGCTCCGTGCTGCTGGGTTCCCACAATACGCTCAGTTATATGAGGGTAAGTTGGCCTTCCCTTCACTCTTTATAAAGAGAATAAATGCAAAATAAACTGCATTTATGCTGTGCTATGTTTTGACTTCTAAGTCTTTTCTTACCCTTTTTTTTTTCTTTCCTGTCTCTTTCCCTCGGCTTTGCGATGGCAAGGGCTTATACTGATGCCAATTTGGGAATAAGTATTGTTTCTCAAGACTATTTTTCTTTCTGTTCTACACTTTCTGCTCATCTCTTTACCATCATTCCTGACTCTATCTTTTCCTTCAGTGTTCTGCCAGGGCAGCTCTTCTTCACTTCCTTTTTTGTTCTTTTTCTTTTTTTCTTCTTCATTACTCAGTTTTCTTGAAAGTACAATAAATTAGTTGTTGAAAATTTTTCTAGAAATAACAAAACTAATTGTCTTGAGGCTTATCTTCAGTTCTGCTTACTTTATATGAACATTTTTAAGGTATATGTGATTTTGGGGGTTTTAAGTAAAGTGCTTTTATTGCTAGTATAATACTTCCTTTCATTTATGTTTTAATAGTTAATAAACTTATTCACCTATATTTTACTTATCCCTTAATTATAAACAAGGCTTCAAATTACTTGTGTAGTTCTTAGGATCCCAACAGTAAGCAGATGGCACACTCAAGATAATCTGAGGAGGATTTACTTACCATTCATTACAATGGTCCATTGTAGGCTATAGGAAACAATATCAACTTCTCTTCCTGATGGCATAAAATTTATGTGAAACAGACTGACGAATCTCAGAATGAAGTTGGGGACAGAGATTAACCAAATAACTTATATGTATATATGCATAACCCTTGGACCCAGACAATGGTATAGTGAAGGCCTGGGAGAGGGTCCCATGGGGGTAAAAAGGGGACATCTGTAATACTTTCAATAATGAAGATAAATTTAAAAATTTTATGTAGGTTAGAAAGAATCAACAAAATTAACCTGTACTCATGGTGAATCTCATTCACTCATGCAGAAGCTCTGTTTTATAATTTAAAATAACGAAATAAAACAAAAATTACTTATTCTACTTCTCTTGTTTAAATTCTGTGAAGATAAAGGAGAGCATATCTATGAATGTGCTTTGAAGTCTAGAAGCTCTGATAATTTTTTTTTATAGAATTATAGCCTTTTAGGTAAGGAAAGGTCTTATCATTTTGGCCTTATCAACCTTCACTCCCACGCACCACTCCCAATTCACTGATTATGAAAGACAGGCCCAAAAAGTTGTGACTGTTCCAAGGTTTAAAGGTAGAAAAGTCAGAATTAAAATCACAGTCTCTTGAGCTTTAATATTTTCTGCTATAGCATACATTCTCTTTGTAATCTCAAAATACTATGTGACTTAAATGTGAAGTGTATAAATGGCTAAAAAGTAAAGATGTGTAAAATGTATCTGTCAGATTGTGTTTAAGCCATTATCTATCTATCTATCTATCTATCTATCTATCTATCTATCTATAAAAGCTAGTATGCTAAGTGTCTGACCATCTGACCAGTCGCTATGATGTGCACTGACCACTAGGGGGCAGATGCTCAATGCAGGAGCTGTCGTGATGCGCACTGCCATATACAGAGAAATGGCACCATGGACCTGGTACCCACAAAGCAACACTCAGCTTCTGCCAAGTGGGACATAGGCCCTGGAGCAACAGCCCACCAAATATCAGCTAATGCTGCCGAGACCCCATGGCACAAAATGTGGCCCACAGCCCAACCCAGCCCAGAAACGGTGGCTGTGGGCTCCAGGTAATGATGTCACGTAGTAACGCCTGGCTTCCTCTCCTTAGCGACTAGCCTCGGAGTTTCTTCAGCCCAGGAACACGACTTGCTTTATAGACAGGTGGAAACATTTTACACTTTAACCAAATGTCTGTGAAGCATTTTCCCGTGCCTCATCTCATTTGATCCTCACAGAAGTCCTGGAGTAGGTAGATAGGAGACTCAGTAGAATCCTATTTTCTTTTCAATAGGAAAACAGAGATTTAGAAAGCTTAGAAACTTGACCCAACTGAAAAGAAGTAAGAAATGGTGGACCTTGAAAATGACTTCAGTTTTTCTCACTACTCAGAAAATAGTCAAACACTGCTGCAGTTAAATATTTTACCCTTTGTTCTCCCTGCGTGATTTACAATCTTAATCTTCTTTGTGTTGATATTTACTGCTGTGTTGCTGACAATTACCTGAAAGAGATGTTGGGGTGCTTCACTGGGTTGGAAAAAGTTTAGCTAAATCAGAAAGCAGGTCTAATTAAGCAAGTTTATATATATATAAAGCTCTCACTGGTGCCACTCGCACACATGTGTTTTGATCTGTCATTGTCAATGGTGAATTTGGTTGACACTTCTATTATAGGGAAAGGGTGAATAGTGATATTAAAATATTTTTTCTAATTAATTTCCTTTCAATGTGCACGAATTCGTGCACCGGGCCACTAGTTCATTGAATGAATGTAATAAAGATAATAGCAAACACTATGTAGAACACTCAATGTGCCAGGTACTATTCAAAGCACTTTATATAACTACTAGAGGCCCGGTGCACAAATTCGTGCACAGGTGGGGTCCCTCGGCCTGGCCAGCAATCGGGCCAATCGGGACCATCTCGCCCAGTCCTGATTGGGGCCAATCGGGGCTGGCCGGCTGGGGGAGGGACCACGGGATGTTGGCTGGCCAGGAGGAGGGACCGCAGGAGGTTGGCTGGCTTTGGGAGGTTGGCTGTGTGAGTGCACTGACCACCAGGGGGTAGCTCCTGCATTGAGTGTCTGCCCCCTGGTGGTCAGTGCACGTCATAATGACCAGTCGTTTGGTCAACCGGTTGTTTGGTGACGGGTTGTAACAGTCGCTTAGGCTTTTATATATATAGATTCATTTAATATTCACCACAAACCTCATGCGCATTTTACAGATGAAGGAACAGGCCCAGAAGTGGTTAAGTGCCTTGAACCCAGTTCTACAACTAGAGAGTAGCAGATCCAGGACTGAAAGCCAGGGCACACACTGCACACACACCCTCCCTCGCAGAACATGACTGTCTTTATTCTGGCACCACCTAGAATTCACTCATTACTTTTTTTCACCAGAAGAGGAATTGTTTCTGTTTCCAAATTGTATTAATATTTACATACCCCTAGCCATATATTATGATTGGCAAGAAGCAGTACAAAATATAAAATGAGGAAGAGAAAGAATGGCAGGATAATGATAATGAACTGATATTGTCTGTGACATTTGGCTAAGGCCTCTATTATAATGATCTCCAGATTTTTACTCTGAATGAGGTACCTAAAATTAACACAGTGTCTTAAATATTGCCCTTGACCTCCAACACTGGCATAAATAGACTGTGGAGAAAAGTGATGATGGTGGAATTCCTTTTCTCTTTGGATAAAATTAGTTGTTTGAGTATTTTGCTTATGCGCTAAAGTGATTCAAGATTTTGCTACAAAAGAAAAATTTGAGGCCATTGAGTTTCAGGTGTTTTGGGAAATGTCCTTTCTGAAGGAAAAAACAACACAAACCAACCATTCATGAACTGGTCAGGATATAAGTGAGAGTCTTAGGTGAATGAGGAAAGTGTAAAAGCTCTTCTCCTTATAGGCAAATGTTTTGATAATGATGAGCTATAAAAATGCAGACATTTAGTATTCAGTTCTATCCAAAGTCAAGTACTTGGTTTTTCTCATATTTCATTCTCTCTTTTTTGTATCCTTAAAAGCATTTATTGTGATGAAAATGAAATTGCTTTCTATCTTAAACAGTACCAGCATACTCCCCATCAATGGAGAGTAACTGCTGTTACGATCATTCCTATGTACAAAAACATGGTGGCCTGAAGATGTGTGTCTATTCAGATAAAAAAGGGCACATAAATACTTTTGTCTCCCTCTTTATCTCTTTCAGATTCACAGTTTCCCATTGACATTTTGGCTGTTAAGAACGATCATGAGTTTCTTGAAAAGGACCTTGTAGAACCTCTTTACAGGTAAATTATGTGAAATACTTTTGTTTCTTTCAATTGTTTCCAATAGGCATCACTATATTGAGGAGTGAGTTCAGTAGTTCAGTAACTTCATTGAGTGCCAGGCATGGGTCCAGGTTCTAAGTGTATATACTATGGTGAGCATGATCAAGCCTGGTTTCATGGAGCTTAAATCTTAGTAGGAGGCTTCAGAAAATAGACTAGAAAAGGAAAGAGAGAGTGAGAGAAAAAGAGAGGGAGAAGGAGAGGTTATCTCAGAGAATGTACAATGCTATGAAAAAAGTAAAACAAGATGAGGCTAGAGACAGTGGTTGGGGTCGTGGGTGGGTTTGTGGGAGGAAGCAGCATGTGTTCAAGGAAGGCCCTGAAAATCTCCAGGAGTATGTCAAATTTGCCTGTATTTTTTGCAAGTCAAGTGATTATATCAGAAAACTGGAATATGTAAGCTCAAGTAATTATACTGGTGACCTGGAATATTTAAGCCTATGTGATAGATGCTATAAGAAGACCAAGATGTATATATAAATAATTCCCTCCCCTCAAAGAATTTATAATCTGGCTGGAGAAATCTAGTTGAAGATATAAAGCATGAACACATGAAAAAATAAGTAATTAAAATTTAGATAATAGTAAAGTGCCAATGTAATCAATATCTCTGAATAATTAAGAGCTACATAATAATTTGTATGTGTCTGGGAATTTGAAATTTCCTATGGAAAAGTCCTGGAGAGGCCAGGGCTGGAAATAAATATTAGTTACAGAAGACAAGTCATTTTTCCAAGGGCACACAGCTAGTAATGGGATGAACTGACCTTAATATGTTATAGTCCTTGTAAGTTATAATCCAGTGGTCTTTCTAGTACATTCTGCATTTGACATAGAAAAGATGGTAGTTTAATAAGAAAGTAATGATGAGCAAAACTTTTGTGCCAATAAGAGAAACAAATGTATGTTAGGATGATGTGTAAATAACGTTAGGTTTGTTGAATCTTCAGATATGTATATTTTTGTGTTCACAAGCTGGTCACTCTATGGTTCCTATTGAAAATAGATTTACATTAAGAAATGATCTCTGAATGTTCAAAGCAAACACTACTGTGGGTTTGCTTAAGTGAGTAGAAGAGCAAAGAACTCTTCAAATGAAAGGAACAGACTATTTGGACTAGAAAACAAACAAGAACAGAATGCCATTTGTGAGCATTTGTGAGAGGAATAGATGGTTTGGTTGTGATTGTTTAAAGGTAATGAATTGGAAAAGCCACATTTTCTCTTCAGGATGTCTGAGGCACACTCCAAGCAGGAGCAGCTCCCTCCTCAAAAGCATTCATTGGATTCAGAACTATACAAACAGCACTTCATCCTGAGTTTCCCCTCTTAGTTTTAATCAGGAGTATTTTTACTAGTTGACTTTTTAAAGTAAATCATTTTTACATTTTAATTGTATTATGCTATTTTTTCCCCATTGAATTTTTTAAATTTATGTTTTCATTACAGTGAGGTGACATAGCTAGTAAACATGACTATTTTCAATGCAATATAGAGTTTTTTGAGTTTTTACAAATGCCTGAAGCTATCTAACCACTACCACAACCTAGATATAGAACACCTCCTTCCCCCAAAAAAATTCCCTGGATCTCTTTTATCATCAAACTCTACCCCTGCTCCCAACCCCTGCCAACCACTGATCTGGTTTTTTCACCTATGGTTTTGCCTTTCCCAGAATGCCATATAAATGAAATGAAGACTTTTGAGTCTAGCTTCTTTTACTTAGTACAATGTAGTTAAGATTAATCCATGTTGTTGTGTGTATCCATCCATATGATTTCTGGGTAGTATTCCATTGTATTCCACTGCAGTTTGTCTATCCATTCACCAATTGAAAGACAATTGAGTTGTAGCCAGTTTAAGTGGGTTTATGAGGTTATAAAGTCACTATAAGCATACATATTGAAGTTTTTGTGTGAGCATAAGTTCTTTTGGGTAAAATTCTAGGAATGGGATTGAGGGGGTTCATATGATAAGTGTATTTTAAAGAATACACTTTATAAGAAATCACCAACTTTTCCAAAGTGACCATACCATTTTGTATTTTCACCAACAACAAATGAGAGTTTCAGTTGCTCCACACTTGTTAGCACTTGGTATTGTCATGGTTTTCATTTTTGTTTGTGTGTGTGTGTGTGTGTGTGTGTGTGTGTGTGTGTGTGTGTGTGTAGCCATTCTAATTGGCATGATGTTAAACATCCTTTCATGATTTTATTTGCCATTTACTTATCTTCTTTGATAAAGTGTCTGTTCAACTCTTCTGTTCATCTTTACAATTTGGATGTTTGTTTTCTTATATCAAGTTTTGAGGGTTCTTTATATGTTCTAGATGTAAGTTACGTGTCAGATATGTAGTTTGTAAATATTTCCTGCTAGTCTGTAGCTTGCCTTTTCAATCTCTTAACAGTCTTTCACAGAAGAGAAGTTTTTAATTTTGCTCAAGTCCAATTTATTGTGTTTTTTTTCATATTTTTAATGTCATATATAAGAAAACTTTGTCAAACATAAGGTCACAATTATTTTCTTCTTTGTTTTCTTCTAGAAATTTCAGTTTTATGTTTTAGATTTAAGTCGATGGTCTATTTCATCTAAGTCAATGGTTAATTTCCTTATAAGGTACAAAGTGTAGGTCAAGGTTCATTTTTGGCATATAAATATCCCATTGATTGACCACCTTTTTGAAAAGGTTATACTTTCTTTATTGAGTTGTCTGTATTATAAATCAGTTGACCATATATCTCTGAGTCTATTTCTGGACTCCCTATTCTGTTCCATTTATCTATGTTCTATCCTTCCATCAATATAACACTTGATTACTTAGCTTTTAGTATGTATGAAAATCTAAGAGATGAGTCCTCCAGGATTGTTTTTTTGCCAGGATTGTTTTAACTATTCTAGTTCCTCTGCCTTCCCATATAAATTTTGGAAACAGCTGTAAATATATGTTTTTTAAAATTCTACTGGAGTATTGATTTGGATTGTGTTGAACAGATAAATCATTTTGGGGGGAATTGGTATCTATTTATTTAGGTCCCCTTTAATTTTTCTAATCCTGTTTTCATAGTTTTCAGCATATGAATACTACATTTGAAAGTACTTAACTATTTTATGTTTTGTATTTAAGTAGTACTGTTTTTTATCATTTTAATTTTCAGTTGTTCATTACTAGTTAATTTTTACATTATAGTTAATGTAAAAATTTTTGTACATTGTCTGTGTATCCTACAGTCCTAAACTCACTCTAGTGATAGATTTTTCTTATTATTGTCTTAAGTTTTACATATGTCTCCTTTTTCCCCAAGTGATGCCCCCCACCAACTGTTCCTACCCCAGGCAAGCCTTCACTGCCCCAGTGTCTGTGTCCATTGGTTATGCTAATATGCATGCATAAGTCCTTTGGTTGCTCTCCAACCCCCCACCTCCCCTGCCATTTGTCTCTGGATCTATTTTTGTTCATCAAATTATGTTGATCATTATAGCCCACATATGAGTGAGATCATGTGATATTTATCTTTCTCTAACTGGCTTATTTCGCCTAGTATAATGCTCTCCAGTTCCATCCATGCTGTTGCAATTGGTAGAAGTTCCTTCTTTTTTATAGCGGTAGTATTCCATTGGGTAGATATACCACAGTTTTTTAATCTACTCATCTACTGATGGGCAATTAGGTTGTTTCCAAATCTTAGTTATTGTAAATTGTGCTACTATGAACATAGGGGTGCATATATCCTTTCTGATTGGTGTTTCTGGTTTCTTATGATATAGTCCTAGAAGTGAGATTACTGGGTCAAATGGTAGTTCCATTTTTA
>NW_005371082.1:952920-957404 GCF_000412655.1 Myotis brandtii | reverse complement strand
CACATCCTCGCCAGCACTTGTCGTTTGTTGATTTGTTGATGATAGCCATTCTGACAGGTTTGAGATGGTACCTCGTTGTTTTGATTTGCATCTCTCGGATGATTAGTGACTTTGAGCATGTTTTCATCTGTCTCTCGACCTCCTGTGTATCCTCTTTCGAAAAGTATTTACATAGGTCCTTTGCCCATTTTTTAATTGGATTGTTTATCTTCCTTTTGTTGAGTTGTATGAGTTCCCTGTAAATTTTGGAGATTAAACCCTTATCTGAAATAGCATTGGCAAATATGTTCTCCCATGTAGTGGGCTTTCTTATTGTTTTGCTGATGGTTTCTTTTGCTGTGCAGAAGCTTTTTATTTTGATGTAGTCCCATTTGTTTATTTTCTCCTTAGTCTCCATTGCCCTAGGAGCTGTGTCTATAAAGATATTGCTACAGCATATGTCTGCTTGCTATTTTGCTGCCTATGGAGTCTTGTAGGGTTTTTATGGTTTCCCATCTTACATTTAAGTCCTTTAGCCATTTTGAGTTTGTTTTTGAGTATGGTGTAAGTTGATAATCTAGTTTATTTATTTATTTATTTATTGTGTGTATCTGACCAAATTTCCCAGCACCATTTATTGAAGAGACTGTCTTGACTCCACTGTATGCTCTTGCCTCCTTTGTCAAATATTAATTGAGCATAATGGCTTTGGTCAATTTCTGGGTTCCTCTGTTGTGTTCCATTGGTCTATATGTCTGTTCTTGTGCCAGTACCAGGCAGTTTTGAGAACCGTGGCTTGTTAATATAGCTTGATATCAGTGATAGATTTCTAAAATTTCACTTTTAAAGTATAAATGAAGGATTACATTTTAAACCAAGAATAAAAACTCTATTCCATATTTTTAAATCAGAATTGCAGGGGCAAGCTTTGTCTCTGATTGTGTAGATCTATTTATGGGGTGATGTATGTGGCTAAGTGGACCAACCTTTGAATCTCAAATATGTGAATGATAAATCCTTATCAAGTCCCTGCTGCATGTTATCTGAAGTGCTGTGACTAGGTTCTGGACTTTTTCATCAGTCTACCCTTTTTTTTTTAATGTTTTTTTTTAATATTTTTTATTGATTTTTTAGAGAGAGTAGGAGAGAGGGATAGAGAGTTAGAAACATCGATGAGAGAGAAACATTGATCAGCTGCCTCCTGCACACCCCCACTGGGGATGTGCCCGCAACCAAGGTACATGCCCTTGACTGGAATCAACCTGGGACCGTTCAGTCCACAAGCCGACGCTCTATCCACTGAGCCAAACCGGTCAGGGCCAACGTCTACCCTTTTAATAAAAAGCTTTTCAGATTTGTTATAGAGAAGAGCCAGTACAATTAATGTGAAGTCATTTAGAGATACAAGGTTCTGATTAATAATGCTAGTGTCAGCTGGATAAATTAGGAAGCCTTCTCCTGTAGAACCTATGACCCATTTGTGATACAGCCCATAGCAGGATCCTTACAAACAAAAGGCATTACTGCATAAACACGTGGAAGTGCAGCAATGCCAGACACCACAGTGCTCTTGATAAGGGTCCAGCTTGTGTAAAACTGGTTAGAGTGGGAGGAGGTTGTTATAATTGGAATAATACTCATGACAGCTATGTCTCCAAAAATATTATGAAGGAAAACATTTGGTGGAAGGTGTGCAAGCTGAGATTCTTGGGCATAGAAGTGATGGGTAAAACAGAGGCCAAATGAGTAGTCACAGCAGGGTGGATCAAAGGAAGCAGGCAGAGTACAGACGCAGAGAGGGAGGCCACTGGGCCAAAAGTTTCTTTCCCTTCATTATCAGTTCCACCAACACAGAGGGTATCTTCACCTCTTCTTTCCTCATGAACTTACCCAATGTTGCCTATATAGTATAGGAGCAGGCTTGGCGTACAGACTGGCACAAACAAGGTCAGGTCAAAGATAGGAAGTCTCCTATATTTACATAAATTTGTATGAAAAGCATATCTTTATATTTTAAAATGACCTCTTTATAACCTTTTCCAACCAGCTACTCAAAATGACTATTGTCTTCCTAAACTTTAAGGAAGAATACACAAGAAACTGTAAAATAGGACAGTAGATTGAGGGTAGAAGAAAATTTTATATTTTTAATGTTATTCATATATATTTATATTAGATATTTGTATTGCATTATTAAAAACATTGCCAGGTAAATAATAGATAACAATGGCTGACATTTAGTGAGTGTTTACTATGAGCTTAATAGTATACTAAGCTCTTTACATTGATCTCATTTAATTCTCACAAGAACCTATGAGTAACAGGTGCTACTATTATTGTCATTGATGTTGTTCAGAAGTAAGGGTGACCAGACTCCTCCTAGTGTGATCAGGTAGCTAATGGTGACAGCCTTCCATGAGGCAGGGAACAGCTGTGGCTGGAAGGCAAGTGGAGTCTGGCCAGGGCCTGGGAAAGAGAAGGTATGGTGAGTTGAGGTGCCTGGGGAGCCAGTTGCAAGTAGAGATGTCCAGTGTGCAGCTGAGTGTGCAGGTCTGGAGCTGAACAGGGACCTCAGCTAAAGATAGAGATGTGAAATCATCCACATATGAAAGTGTAAAGGTCCTGAGAGAGAGTGAGGTCACCTAGGAACAGCAAAGACAGTGAAAGATAAGAAGACCAAGACTGACCTCTGGGGACCCACACCTAGTGGGCAGATAGGTAAGGGTGCCCACAGTGCTGAGGAGTGAGTGCTCCAGGCCATCCAGTTACCTCTGGGCTGTTTTTGTTTTTCTTTCAGTTTTTTAACTTTTCTCAAAAATATCTGGTGGTGACACTTGTTTCAACTTGAACTTGTTCTCACTAGATTATCTGGATTAGATGCAATTGTTGTGAAGAGTTAAAAAGCTAAGGACACCTCATGTGATTTTTCCAATATGGACATATATGAATTGAAAATTTGTCTGAAATTGTACAATCTAAAGGAGCTCAAGACAACCTGGACATTTTTTTTAAATTCTTGATCACTTTATTGGTTTGCAGATTGAGTTTACACTCTTCCTTGAAACCTTGACCTTAAGAACATATAACATTTAAAATTATTTTCTGGAGATGTAATTCACAGCATGGTGACTATAGTTAACAGTACTGTATTGTACATTTGAAAGTTGCTTAGAGAGATCCTAAAAAATCCTAGCTAATAAAAGAGTAATATGCAAATTAACCATCACTTCACAATGAAGATGGTGGCACCCACAGCCAATAAGGAGGGAATATGCAAATTGATGCGACAAAGATGGCGGTGTCAGCTGGAGCCACGGAGCCAGCCAGAGAGCGGGTGAGAAGGCTTGGCATCCTGGGTCACCCCAGCGAGAGCGGGCAGCATGAGTGGCCGCCCACCAGAGTCCTCCAGTCCCGCACTGGCCTCGGAGGCAACGGGCAAGGACGGGAGCGGGATGGGGATGCTACATCCAGTTTGGGTGCCGCAGCGGGGCGCTGTGTGCAGATGGAGTTCCCAGCCCATGTAGGGGCGCAGGCGGTGGGCAATGGGAGCCCCTCGTTGGGGAATGGACATGCCAAGAGGAGCATCGTGGCTGCACACAGCTCGCCCGCCTCCTCTGGAGGAATTCCAAGGAAAGAGAGGCGGGGAATGGCAGGCTTCAGCTGCGCCTGCCACCTGTGGGTGGCACCACTTTCACTCACTCGCTCATGTGCTGCAGGCTCGCTCCTTCCACAACGCAGATTAGAGGCACCAGCCGGCGGAGTGCGGCCGTCAGTTCCGGGTTAGAGGGCCACTGCCTCCTGCCCCAGGACAGGTGGGACAATTTGCATAGGAAACTAGGGTGATGCCCCTTTACAGGGCCCGACTCCCTGAAAACCAGACTCGCCCAAAAAGGATAAGCAATTTGCTATTGTACTGATCCGTCACCTTTAAGCATCATTCACACATTAGACACTTTATCCCTATCATTAGAATGTTATAAAATAGATGTGTGCTTTTTTTAAACTTTATTTTCCAGATAAGGAGAAGTAGACTCAGGGTCTGAATCCACAATTGTCTGGGTAGAAAGCTTCTGTTCAGCTCTGAAAGATGGGCGTGTGGCAGTGGACGACCATCCCCAAAAATACTAGATGGTGAAAGAAGGAGCTGGAAATGAGACAAAGTGGTATGTGTGCATCTTCAAAGGAAAGTGGATGCCACTCCAGTCTAGGCACTTTCTAGGAGACCTTGACAATTATCGGCAAGCTGCCATTCTGAAACAAGCAAAGGTGAGGAAGTAGTACAGGTAATGCAGAATGGAAACTGCAGTTTGGGCAGGTCAAGGACTTTGACCTAGCAATGTAACGACATTAGAGTTGGACGTTCTAGGATTCTCAGAACTTTGCAATTGATTTCTATTCTTTGCTTCAAGAAATTTCTTTTTTTTAAAAAATATATTTTATTGATTTTTTACAGAGAGGAAGGGAGAGAGATAGAGAGTTAGAAACATCGACGAGAGAGAAACATC
>NW_005371082.1:938477-951111 GCF_000412655.1 Myotis brandtii | reverse complement strand
GTGACAGGGGGTGGCGCTGCAACCTCCCCATCGACCCTGCCTTGAGTGTGACAGGGGGCAGTGCCCCAACCCCCCAGTCGGCCCTACCCTGAGCGTGACTGAGGGTGGCATTGCAACCTCCCGATCCGCCCTGCTCTGTGCATGACGGGGCGGCGCCCCAACTCCCCAATCGGCCCTGCTCTGAGCCTGACCAGGGGCTGCACTTAGGGATTGGGCCTGCCCTCTGCCACCCGGGAGCAGGCCTAAGCCAGCAAGTCGTTATCTCCCGAGGGGTCCCAGACTGCGAGAGGGCACAGGCCGGGCTGGGGGACCACCCTCCCCACCCCACGAGTGCACAAATTTTTGTGCACCGGGCCTCTAGTCTATACTAATAATAGCCTTGGGGGCAATCAGACCAGCAGGGGAGGGCAGTTGGAGGCAATCAGGTCTGCAAGGGAGCAATTATGCGTCAATCAGGCTGGCAGGGGTGCAGTTAGGGGGTGATCAGGCAGGCAGGCAGGTGAGTGGTTAGAAGCCAGCGGTCCCAGATTGTGAGAGGGATGTCCAACTGCCGGTTTAGGCCCGATCCCGCAGGCATCCACCGAGGGGCCCCAGATTGGAGAGGGTGCAGACCGGGCTGAGGAACCCCCCCCGCCATGCACGAATTTCATGCACTGGGCGACTAGTTCTCATCAGAAGAAAAGAATTGTAACGATATGGCAATGGAAATTTACTAAACTTATTGTGGTAATCATTTTGCAAAATATGCATATATCAAATCATTATGTTGTACACCTTAAACTTATACAATGTTATATGTTAGTTATATCAAAATTAAAAAATGTATTCTCGCCCTAGCTGGTTTGGCTCAGTGAATAGAGTGTCGGCCTTCGGACTGAAGGGTCCCAGGTTCGATTCCAGACAAGGGCACATACCTGGGTTGCGGGCTCGATCCCAGTGGGGGGGGGGCATGCAGGAGGTAGCCGATCAATGATTCTCTCTCATCATTGATGTTTCTATCTCTCTCTCCCTCTTCCTTCCTCTCTGAAATCGATAAAGAAATATATTTTTTAAAGTATTCTCTTATGCCAATCACACAATTCTACACATACATCTTCTCTGCAAACAATATACACATACTTCATTTTCTTTGCATAGCTAGATCTTTTGATGCTTAATCTCTTTTCTCCCTCACTTCAGCTAGTATCCAGGGACACTCGGTTGTGAGTGTATGTGCTGGAAGAGAAGTCAGCATTTCTTCTGCAGCCCTCGGTAGGAGAACAGCCAGAGCAAAACACTTAGTAGAGCAGAGGTACGGCCTTCACTGGGTGTGCAGTGGCACAATGACAGCCACTTGTGGACTTCTGATTGCATTCTTTTTCCTCTCAGATGTACTAAAGCCCTCCTGTTGGCTGGCCGGTGATTTTTGAAAGGCCCAACCCTCACTGAGTACATACCAGAGTTGTCTGTGGCATGGCTTTCCACCCTGCTCTGCAGAATCTCTTTTGTAAACTCCTGGGCAGTGGGGAGACCTTTCCCAGGCCCTGAGCTCTGCCGGAGCTGCTGCGATAGTTTTCAGTCTCCAGTGACTTTGTTTCTGAACTTCTTTAGGACCACACACAGAACACTCCTAAACACACAGGTCCCTTGGCACTTCAAGCCTGTGGCTTTAAGCAGAATGGCACGTTAGAAATGAACTCAGTACCTTTTCTTGGTATTCCTCTCATGCCTTTGACAGGAATATTAGAAACATCACAGGAAACTGGCCATTAAATCAGCATGGGAGACATCATGAGCAATCTAAAGTCTAGCAGTTTAAAAGTAAAACATGAATCTAAACTATGTGAAAGGGAAGCGTTCCGTTGCTTTCCTATACATCTGAAGGGCAGGGCCCTTCTGTTCTCCTAGCCTCTGTGACAGGGTAAGTGGAAAACTCCTCTCAGACACGGCCCAGACTAGCCTACAGGTCATCTAGACATACTCTTGGCACACGCTATGCTCACAAATCCCCAGCCTTTCCTTTTCAGTGGGCCCCTGGTTCCTGGCCCTTCCGGCCGTCCTCTCACGGGTTCTCTCTCCTATGTGCTCCAGGACCACCGCCTCACTCAGGGTGTGGTTAGCTGGGGATGCCAAGACTTTCCACCAGTTTCTAAGTACTCAGTAGTAGGGACTGCATCTTATTGAATGGTATATCCTGAGTGCTGGGTGCTTTGTGGCTTGTGCTTAGCAGGAATTCAGTAAATGTTCATTCAGTTGAACTGGAGCCTGAAAGAAAATGACCTATAAGTTCACAAATCATTTCACTGCTTTTACATGTTAAAGAATATTGTGTGATTGTAAATTATTTATTTTCTCATCAAAATATCCTAAATCTTTCTCCTTCTTAGCAGAATCCTCTGTGCTCACAATGTGTCTTCACTTTCTTTCTCAGAGTCCACTTGCTTCTCAGCCCTCTTTACTCAGACTTCTGTGAAACTGCCCTCGCTAACTACTAAATCCAAAGGCATAGTTTAGGTTTTCTATCCCTTACTCTTAAATATTTGATACAACTAACCAACTACCCCCTCCTGTTAATCATACCTATTCTACAGCTTTTAAGACACCTCTTTCAGTTTCTGTTGACCTCCTAAATCTCCTTTCTAATATCCTTCAATAGCTCCTCGTTGCCCACAGATTGCTCCAAGCATCTTCATTTTGGTCCTTCTTGATCTAGCCTTTGTCTATCTCTCCAAACATCCCCACTCATGTATTTGTATTTCCCAGGCTAAAGCGTGCTATGTAATGCCTGTTTGTGTTGCCTATAACTTTTCTAGCCTATGCATCAAATTTCTCTTAGTCTTCCATAGCTTTGCTCAAATATTACCTCCTGTGGGAGGTTTTGTCTTTATGCACTCAGGAAATAAGTTACTTCTTCTGTTTTTCATTATTTTTATATTGCACACAGAACTGTGAGATCCTCAATGGCAGGACCACATCTTGCTCACCTCTGCATCCGCAGCACTTAGCCTGTTCCTGGGACATAGCACACATGGTTAGATGAAAGAATTTCAGTTTCCTTTCTTCTTATTGACTTTCCTGTTAGAATCTCAAGTTTCATTCTTAAAATGAGACTTCTGACTATTTCTCCTTTACTTATGTATTAGTTTTTCTCAAGGATTCTGAAGATAACGTGGAAATCAACAGGTTCTAGTAGCAGTATCATTGTGAACATTTCTTCTGAAAAGGTCAAACTACTTTGCTTATGTTAACACATAAATCCAGTTTGCTCAAAGTGTAGAGTACATGTCTTTATCATGTGCCATGGATTTTCTCTTCCTATGGAAAAAAGGAAAGAGAAAATCCACTTGTTGAATAGCCTGTGAGAGATCCATGACATATGCTTTCATTTTCCAGGCCTCTATAAAATTCTTGGGGGTGTGGGGACAGAGAAATCACTGTCAGGAAGAAGTCAAACTCATGTGTGGCTCCCTTGAGCAAGTGTTCCTCTAGGAGCCTTATTCTACTCATCTGAAAGTAAAATAGTCAGACCAAATGGTCCCTGAAGTCTGCCAAGCTCTTAGCAAACATTGACTGAGTAGATTCTCTCCGACCCAGTGCCTATGCTGGGCATTAGGGATGCAAATTAGATGCTCTCAGCCTGTCATATTCAGTGGGGAGAACATACAAGTTCTACTGTGACTACTTAAAGTCAACCACTGATATAGACAAAGTATGTTCAGTTAAGAAAGAAGAACCTACTATGACTATCCTATATAATAAAAGCCCAGTGACCATAACAGTGTAACGATCAGAATGACCGGTGGACCAGTCACTATGATGCACACTGACCACCAGGGGCCAGATGCTCAATGCAGGAGGAGGGGGAGGGGGACACAATGAGGCCTGGAGGTGCATTCTATGTCCTAGGGATCCCAGGAACAGCAAGCCCAGAGCTTGCTTTACAATAAAAAAATAAATTGGGGGGGGGGGGAAGCAGCCAATGCTTCCACCCTGGGAAGAACGGCTTCAGGAGGGAAAGGCCTCCCCAGGTCCCAACTGGCCCCACTGGCACACCATGGGCTCACAGGGACTCACCGGTGATGTGCAGGAAGTGCAGCCCCTCCAACTCCAAAGTTGGTTGCACTGACAGCTGCTCCCCTTCCAGCTCCATGGCGAACACAGCGCTGCCGGGCCACCTCAGCTCCGACTTCCAGCTTCTGGCTTCCTGCCTGCCCCTTCACATACTATGTGTGCTTGGGGGCGTGGCTTCGGCCTTCCCCAGGCAATAGTACCCCAGCACAGCCAGAGTGGCAGGACACAGCCACCAGCACTGGCTGGGCATTGATTTGACTGTGTGACTGAAGTCCATATGCAGTTACACTGCATGTTTACATTTGTAGGGAAGCTGGGCAGCCCACTCCTGCTGCCTGTGTCACCTTCTAGGCTAAGAAAGGCCTGCTAATCTCCGTGTTTCTCCTCCCATCCAGAATCAAAACCTCTTGGGGATGAATGATCCCAGCGATGGCCCCAACAGACGCTCAGTGTCACTGTCACAGACATTCCCAGTCATTACAGCCCATTCCTCACACAGTGACCACCTGCTCCACCCACTGCCACTCCTTACCTGTCACCCCCTGAGGACCACCTTGTTATCCTATCTGAAATGTGAGCAAGATCTCAAATGCCCCACTGTCAGTAGCTCCCTTGCTCTACCTTTCTTCCTCTAAAAACCTTGCATTTTAAAAATATGTATTTAATTGATTTCAGAGCAGGAAATAGATAGAAACATCAGTGATGATAGAGAATCATTGATTGGCTGCCTCCTGCACATTCCAACCTGGGGATCAAAACCTCCCCTCGTCCTCCCCCATCCTTCCCCTGGCCAGCAGGCCCCCAGTGGTGGTGTAGCACTGAGGGGAGGGCGGGGGAAGGCAGGGAACTGTGGGGTGGCAGGGCGCCAAGGGCAGCATTGGCATCTGGCATCTGTTCCTTTCACACCCGGCCTGCCCACCATCACCTCCTCTCCCAACCCCGCTGGGGCCTTCGGGCCCTGATCGGCCCTGGCCCTGGTTGGCCCTGATCGCCTGCCAGGCTGAGGGACCCCACCCATGCCCGAATTTCGTGCACCAGGCCTCTAGTCATGTATAAAATTTCTTGCTAGGCTTTATGTGGATTAGCAAGAATTATGGGTTCTGCCTCAACAGAGGCTCTAATCCAATGGAATACATATTGTCCATGCCAACAAATAAAATAAATTTTATAATCAAAATTGTTATTCATTCAATAGCTTTCCAGGCAACTAGTGTGAGACCAACTCAAATTATCTCAAGGGCTTTATATTACTTACTAGAGGCCTGGTGCATGAAAATTCATGCACTGGAGGGGGGTCCCTCAGCCCAGCCTGCCCTCCTCACAGTCTGGGAGCCCTCAGGGGCAGGAGGCAACCCAACAATCAGGGGAAGGTGACGTCCAATCACACCGCTGCTGCTACCACTGCTGGCAGCGCAAGCCTCGGCCGGTCCTGGTTACCTGAGCCTCGGGCAGCCCTGGGCGGCTGGGCAGCTGACATCTGAGGCTTGCCTGTGCCTCAGACCAGCCCTGGGGGGCTGGGGGGCTGAGGGGATTGGGGGAATCTGGAGGCAGGCCACGCAGGCCTGCCGCCCCAGCAAGACTGAGGGGATTGGGTGCTGCCATTTTGTGGCTATGGGTGCTTCCATCTTTGAGGGCATGGCAGTCAATTAGAATATTCCCTCCTTATTGGCTGTGGGTGCCGCCATCTTTTTGATGGCGTAAGGGTCAATTAGCATATTCCCTCTTTATTAGATAGACTAGAGGCCTGATGCATGAAATTCATGCAAGGGGCTCGGTTCTCACGGCCCCAGCTGCTTCGGCCAGCCCTCGCAACCCCGGCTTTGTCCAGAAGGTGGTCCGGAATGTCATCTAGACAGTTGTTCTGCTGTTTGGTCTAATTAGCATATTAGCTTTTTATTATATAGGATCATTAAGTTAGAGGTAAATAATTACCAATGCTAAATATTTGCCAAAATGCAGATTGGCTTCATTCACAGAAGAATTTCACAGTGGTTTTGATAAAATGTTTTGAATACTTGTGTTATGTGACATGTTTTTTTTACCTGAGCCAACTAATCCATAAAGAGGCATTTACATCTCTCCAGGATATGTTTCTTCCATTTCATATTCTTATAGAGTCAGGCAGTTCTATATAATATAAGCCTAATATTCAAATTGTCCCCTTGGGCGGTCGTTTGACCGGGAGACCGGGAGTTCAACTGCTTGCTATGACATGTGCTGATCACCAGGGGGCAGCGCGGAACATGGCGGGCATCAGCGATGCACTACAACATCTTGCCAGCTACCTGGGGGCAGGGGTGATGGGGGACAGAGGTGCAGTGAGAATGCAAGGTGTCCACCGAGCTCACTCTCACTCCTCCTGCTACCCTCCCCAGGGACACCAGGGCTTGTGCACTGGGGAAGCCCCCCATGCTCAGGTGCTGGGTGCCCACGAGGAGCCTGCCCCGCACCCATGCTGCCTCCTTAGAGTGAGCCGAGCCACAGCCACCAGGACTGCAGGGGCCAGCCGGGCTCGCCATGGGTTCATGCAGGAGCCGGTCTGTGAGGCCATTGGGATAGAGTGCACTGCCTTCCTGGCTTCTGTGTGGTGCCGCTGGGTGGCCCAGAGGCCCACGCTGCACCCTGGAATGCAGCGTCTGGCCGTGCTCACTGCATCTCCATGTGGGGACTCGGGCACCATGACTCAGGCGGAGCAGGGGAGGGCATGGGGGCCCAGAAGCAGCTGGGACCTGCCCTTCCACACCAGACACTCAGGCTTTGATTGCCGGCCAGGCCTAAGGACCGCACCTGTGTACAAATTTTGTGCACCAGGCCTCTAGTTGTTTATATTACCTTTTACAGGAGAAATCACAGGCCAAGGCTAAACCATGCTGGGAATGTCTACCTAGCTTCAGACCACCATAAGGAGTGTTTTCTCTCTTTTTTTTTCCATCTTAACAAATCAGCTGTTTTATATCAGCTCTCCAGAGCTGATATAAAATTGTGAAATATTTTAAGTGTACAACATGATGATTTCATATAGATATACATTGTGGAAGGAAGAGTTAAATGGTTGTGTGTATGGTATTTGAAATTGTACCTAGGATTTCTAAGATATCTTCAATGAGAATGATTGTGTAGATAGGATTGAGAACGAATGAGCAAGTAGATTAAAAGCAAAGGAAATGCAGATCACTTTACATCAGGAATTTCAAAGTCCAAAAACCAAAATAATTTTTTTAAAAAATATATTTTATTTATATTTTACAGAGAGGAAGGGAGAGGGATAGAGAGTTAGAAACATCGATGGGAAACATCGATCAGCTGCCTCTTGCACACCTCCCACTGGGGATGTGCCCACAACCAAGGTACATGCCCTTGGCCAGAATCGAACCTGGGACCTTTCAGTCTGCAGGCTGAACACTCTATCCACTGAGCCAAACTGGTCAGGGCTAAGCTGGTTTTCTTAAGGCATGTAATGCACCATGTTTGCATAAGTAACCAACAGAAACTTTCTGATAAGACCTTTAGCCTTGCAGCATTACAGGAACTATTTGATAGTGGAACAACATTGTTATGCTGTAATTTGATTATAAAAAGCTGGATTTATATACTAGTATATATCTCCAGCTTTTTATATATGCACTAGAGGCCCGGTGCACAAAAATTTGTGCACTCGGGGGGAAGGGGGGGGTCCCTCAGCCCGGCCTGTGCCCTCTCACAGTCTGGGACCCCTCAGGAGATAACGACCTGCTGGCTTAGGCCTGCTCCCGGGTGGTAGAGGGCAAATACAAAGAGTTACTATATACCCTTGGACCTACACATACACAGCATCTCCCACCATCAATTGATGAACCTACATTGGATACATCATAGTTTGCATTAGGGTTCACTCTTGGTCTTGTACATCCTATGGGTTTTGACAGATGTATCTATCATTATAGTATCATACAGAGTAGTTTCACTGCCCTAAACATCCTCTGTTTTCTGACTATTCACCCTTCCTCCCTCCTAACCCTGGGAAAGCACTGATCTTTTTAACTGTCTCAGTCATTTTGACTCTTCCAGAATGTCATGTAGTTGCAATTTTTCTGTATGTAGCTTTCTCATATTGGCTTCTTTCCATTAGTAATGTGCATTTAAGTTTTCTCTAAGTCTTTTTATGGCTTGATGGCTCACATTTTTTTTAGTGCTGAGTATATTTCATTGTCCAGATGTACCACAGTTTATTTATGAATTCACCTATTAAAGAACACCTCAGTTCCTCCCAAGTTTTTGCAATTATGAATAAAACTGCTATTAACATTTCTGTGCAGGTTTTTATGTAGACATAAGTTTTCATCTCATTTGGGTAAATACCAAGGAATGCAATTGCTCAGCCCTATGATAAGAGCGTGTTTGGCAGTAAGAAACTGCCACGCTGTCTTCCAAGGTAGCTATACCATTTTGTATTCCCACCAACAATGAATGAGAGTTCCTGTTACTCCACATCCTTGTCATCATTTGGTGTTGTGGATGTTTCAGTATTTTGTCATTTTAATAGGTGAAT
The DNA here is from genome assembly GCF_000412655.1 of Myotis brandtii. NCBI lineage: Eukaryota > Metazoa > Chordata > Mammalia > Chiroptera > Vespertilionidae > Myotis > Myotis brandtii. The sequence continues at coordinate 942,533 of NW_005371082.1, read as the reverse complement.
CATGGTTTCATAGTTTTAATTTGTAATTCTCTAAACACATATGATGTTGAGCATCTTTTCATATGCTTATTTGCCATCTGTGTATCTTCTTTGGTCAGGGGTCTGTTCAGATCTTTTGCCTATTTTTTAATTGGGTTGTTTGTCTTCTTATTGTTGAGTTTTAAGAGGGTTATTTTTTAAATATTTTAGATAACAGTTCTTTATCAGATATGTTTTTCACAAATATTTTCTCCAAATCTGTGGGTTGTCTCTTCATACACTTGACAATGTCTTTCATAAAGCAGAAGATTTCATTTTAATGAAGTCCAGTTTATCAATTTTTTTCTTTTCCAGAGTGTGCCTTTTATGTTGTATCTAAAAAGTCATACCACCACACCTCAGATTACCTAGATTTTTCTCCTATGTTATCTTCTACAATTTTCATTATTCTGTGTTTGAAATTAGGCTTATGATCCATTTTGAGTTAATTCTGGGGAAGGGTATAAGGTCTGTGTGTCTAGGTGATTTTTTTTTTTTTGGCATGGAGATGTTCAATTGTTTCAATATCATTTGTTGAAAGACTGCCTGTTCTCCATTGTATTATATTTGTCCCTTTGTAACAAATCAGTTGCCTGTATTTGTGTGGGTCTATTTCTGGGCTCTCTGTTTTGTTCCATTGATCTGTTTGTCTGTTCTTCTGCCAACATTACACTGTCTTGATTACTGTAGCTTTGTAGTAAGTCTTAATGTCGGGTAATGTAAACCTTCCAACATTGTTCTTCTGCTTCAATGTTATGTTAACTATTCTTGGTCTTTTGCCTCTCTATGTAAACTTTAGAATCAGTTCATTCCTTTGTAATATTTTTCTTAAAACTGGATATTTTAAACAAAACTCTCAAATCATAGCCTCCCCTTCCCCCACCCCATGGCTTCTTGTTGTTGCTGTTTATTTAGTGAGTTTTTTCAACTAATTCTCTAATGTCTAAATTATTTGTTGTCTCTACTTTGTTAGCTTAGTGGTCAGCAAATAACTGGGCAGAGATTTCCACAAACATCTTGAAGCAGTATGTCTCCCAGCCTTTGCCAAAGGGTTCTGTACATATTGGGCTATGGTTTCAACACTCCAGCAGGAAGTTAGTAGCTCTGTCTTAGCATTTATTTTCTGCTTGTGCAGATCATCAAGGTCAGACAAAGATGATAAATTAGGACTTTTGCAAGTATTTCCTGGGTATGCATACAGTTCTTCCTATGTGCTTGGCCTTCTAGAGTCCTAAGAATGTGTAAGAACTTTTCTAAATCCCCTATAGACATGTCATTTCAGAGGTTTTTCTTTTACTAGTATTCCTCTGATTCACATCTTGTTTGGCCCAACTGTTATCACCATTTTAGGCAGCTGTGATGTTAAATAATTGCTGCTGATTGATTTTGACAAACCCTTTGTGAATAAGCTAGTCTCAGTGATGAGCTCATAATCAAGTTAAATAAAGACAAGCCCTGTGAATAAGGGCATTCAGTGAATTGCCAGACAGCTTAGATAATGACAGTTCTTTAATAATGGAGCTTTTGGGGAGATCAAGCCCATTCTGCCCTTTCTAGTGGCTGCTAGGCTGCCGATGTGCACAGTTACTCTGATTGTTAGCTGTTGTTTTTCAAAGCGCCTGCATACCTGGGAAAAGGACAATTGAATAGGCCAAGTTCAAATGCCACAAAGCTCTGTCCTTACATAGACTCACCATTTTCCAATGGTACTTAGATTGTTGCAAGCCTTTATTAATTTCCAGAGCTCTTAAAAAGCTTATTTTGTACTTGTCTTTTTGTGACTGACTTATTTTACTTAGCATAATTCCCTCTAGGTCAGTGGTTCCCAAACTTATTTGGCCTACCGCCCCCTTTCCAGAAAAAATATTACTCAGCGCCCCCTGGAAATTAATTTTTTTAAATTTTAATAGCAATTAAACAGAAAGATATATGTATTAATGTTTCTACCTTTTTCGTAAAATATAGTAAAGAAAGGTGTAAATTAGAAACATTGAAGTTTGAAATTATGAAACTATTTATTGAACTCAGAATAGAAAGGTAATACAAAAAAAGTTAAAACAAATGCACCTGTGGCCATCACCGCCCCCCTGGATCACTGCAGCGCCCACCAGGGGGCGGTAGCGCCCACTTTGGGAATCACTGCTCTAGGTCTATCCATACTATCACAAATGGTAAGATTTTATTCAATTTTATGACCAGGTAATATTTCATTGTGTAAACCACAGTTCTTTTCATGCACTTGTCTATTGATGGGCAGTTGGGTTTTTCCATATCTTGGCTATTGTAAATAATGCTGCAATGAACACAGGGGTTAATATATTGTTTTGAATTGGTGTTTGGGTTTCTTTGGATATATTCTCAGCAGTGGAATTGCTGGGTTCCATTTTTAATTTTTTGAGAACCCTCTATACTCTTTTTTATAATGGTTGCACCAATATGCATTCCCACCAGCAATGTGAAATCTAAAGAACAAAATAAACAAACAAAATTGAAACATACTCATAGAGAGCAGACTGATGGTTATGAGAGGAGATGGGAATTGGGGGACTGGCTAAAAGAAGTGAAAGAATTAAGAAGTACGGATTGGTTGTTACAAAATAGTTATGGGGATGTAAAGTAGAGCATAGGGAATACAGTCAATAATATTGTAATAACTATGTTTGGTGCCAGGTGAGTACTTGAAGTATCAGTGGGAACACTTTGTAAAATATACGATTGTGTAACCATTATACTCTACACCTGAAACTAATTCAAAATAATATTGAATGTAAAGTGTAATTAAAAAATAAAATGTAGCCCTAGATGGTTTGGCTCAGTGGATGAAGTGTCGGCCTGCGGACTGAAGGGTCTCATGTTCGATTCCAGTCAAGGGCACATGCCTGGGTTTCAGGCTTGATCCCCAGTAGGGGGCATGCAGGAGGCAGCCAATTAATGATTCTCTCTAATCATTATTGTTTCTATCTCTCTTTCCCTCTCTCTTCCTCTCTGAAATCAATAAAAAGAATATTCTAAAAAATAATAAATAAATGAATAAATAAAATATAAAGTTTAAGCTTATTTTGATAATTTCTGCAGTATTCTTATTGATTTTATGGAGAAGCAGAGTTTCAGACAGAGATCTTTACTTCATCATTCCCACTGATGTAACTCACTTGCATTATTATTCAGCATAATTGAAGTATAATTTACATTCAAATAAAATCATCAACTTAAAGTATACAATTTGACCAGTTTTATCAGATGTATGGTTATGTAACTATAACACAATCTTGATATAAAACATTTCTACTACCTAAAAAATATCTTCTGTTACTGGCATTTAACAACCACTGTACTGTTTTCTGTCATTTCAATTCTATATTTTCTAAAATTTTGTATAAAAGCAATCATAGCGTGTACGCATTCTCTTTGTGTCTGGCTTCTTTCACTTCGCATAATGCCTTTGAGATTAATCCATGTTGTTGCTTATATCAGTAATTTGAGTGCCTTTGTATTACTGAGTATTTAATTGTATGGATGCACCACAGTTTTTATATCCATTTAGCAGTTGATGGGCATTTGGGTTATTTCCCCTTTTGTCTATTTTATAAATAACACTAGAGGCCCGGTGCACAAAAATTTGTGCAATGGGGGGGGTAGGGGGGTCCCTCAGCCCGGCCTGTGCCCTCTCGCAGTCTGGGACCCCTCGGGAGATAACAACCTGCTGGCTTAGGCCTGCTTCTGGGTAGCAGAGGGCAGGCCCAATCCCTAGGTGCAGCCCCTGGTCAGGCTCAGAGCAGGGCTGATTGGGGAGTTGGGGCGCCGCCCCCTGCCATGCACAGAGCAGGGCGGATCGGGAGGTTGTGATGCCACCCTCAGTCACGCTCAGGGTAGGGCCGATTGGGGGGGTGGGGCACCGCCCCCTGTCACACTCAAGGCAGGGTCGCTGGGGAGGTTGCGGCGCAACCCCCTGTCATGCACAGAGCAGGGCCAATCAGGGGGTTGGGGCGCTGCCCCCTGTCACTCACAGAGCAGGGCCCATCAGGGGGGTTGGGGCTC
>NW_005371082.1:927417-936191 GCF_000412655.1 Myotis brandtii | reverse complement strand
GCTGTTTTCAGGCTGGCGGGTGACTGAAGCTCCCCACCGCTCCTTTTTTTCTTTTTTTCTTTTTTTTTAATTCTGGGCCAGCTTTAGCTCTGAGGCTTGGCTCCAGCTCTTAGGCCTCGGCTGCTGAAAGCAGGTATCTGGTTTTTTTGGGTTCTATAATCGAAACACTGTTTCAACCCCAGCTCTGAGATCCCGGCTGGCTGAAAGCAGGTTTCTGGAGTTTGTTTAGCTTCTATATTTGTAACAATGTTTCAAACTGCAAGCTCAGAGGCCGGCAGCGGCAGGCGGGGAACGTTGGAGTCCTCCGTCACTGAAGCAATCAATCCTCATGTTAGCTTCAAGCTGCCTGGCTGCCAGCCGCCATCTTGGCTGGCAGTTAATTTGCATATCACCCTGATTAGCCAATGGGAAGGGTAGCGGAGTGACACCAATTTGCATGTTTCTCTTTTATTAGTGTAGATTGCTTTGAAATTCAAGTACAAGTCTTTGAATGTGTGGTTTATTTTATCTTGGATAAAGATCTAAGAGTAGAATTGCTTGGTCAGATGCCAAGAATATGTTTAATGTTATAGGAAATTGCTAAGCCTTACCCTTTTGAAATTTCAGTGTTTCTGCATTCTTGCTAAAACTTAGTATTGTCAATGTTTTTAATTTAGGGACCCTAGTGTATATAGTGGTGTCTTGTTACTTTAATTTTCATGTCTCCTATGACTAATGATGTTGAGCATCTTTTTTCATTTGTCATTTGTATATCTTCTTTCATATCTGTCTATTAAATATTTTGCCCATTTAAAAAATCAGGTTGCATAACATATTGTGGATTTGAGTTTTTGATATATACTGAAAACAAGTCCTTTATGAAATATATGTTTGCTAATATTTTCTCCAAGTAGAGGAGAAAAGTTAAGATGCAGGCAAATATCTGACTTCGGAGGTGATAAAAGGACCCAAACCTAGGTAGTAAAATCTAGTTAGTCTCTAGCTTTAAAAAACAATAAACTTCCTGCCCAGCCTATGTGCTTCAGTGGTTGACTGTGGACATATGAACCAGAAGGTCATGGTTTGATTCCCAGTCGGGCCATGCCCATGTTTCGGGTTCGATCCCCAGTGGGGGGCATGCAGGAGACAGCCAATCAGTGATTCTCTCTCATCATTGATGTTTCTATCTCTCCCTCTTCCTTCCTCTCTGAAATCAATAAAAATATATAAATAAATAAACAATAAACCTCCTGTGTGTGTGTCAGAAAGTATAAAGTGTATTCAAGCTTATGCTATATACAGGATAAGCCCTTGGATGTCTTTTGTATATGTAGTACATCAAAACTTTTGCACAGAATAAAATGGTTTGTTTGTGCTTCCAAGCCATAATGGAAGAACAAGTTTGTTAGATAGGTAAATTTTATAAATAATAGGCATTCCTTTCCTAAACAAACTTGTTGCAGAGCTGCTAAATGAGCAACATTTTTTTATTTAAGCTCTTATATATCAGAGCTTCCTAATGAAAATATATACAAAATTTACTTCACATAGCACACTTACTCTTGGGTAGATGTTAGGCACATATGGAACTGCCCAAAAGATAGACTGTCAGTTACAGGAGCAAAGGTCAAGAAAGTGCTGAAGACAGGTCCAGACTAAATGGTCTGCTTTTAATTCAGAGTTGCTTATTATATTTGACAGTGAAGGTGGAAAATGAGGGGAATCATCAAATATTTTTTAAGTAACTAAATGACATGATAAAAAGTTGAGAAATAAAATAAGTTTTAATGTGAAGCATTTGAAGTAGTGGTGAAACCAATTAAAAGATAAGGGACTGAATGAGGACCAAAGAAGAAGCAAGATATTAAAAATATCCAGAGGTATAACTGACCGGACTTGGTGATCAAAATAAATGTAGGTCTTAAAAAGAAAAACCTTAAGATTACTCTGTTTTTCTATTTCAGTGGCCTACTTGGTTATACTTTCAATCAAGACAAAACATTAAAAAGGAGAAGCGGGTTCTGAAGAAATTAGAGGTCAGTTTTGGTAGTTGAGTTTGAAGGGCAAGCAAGACCCCACAAATGGATGAGATTAGTGAGTACCTAGAAATGTCACTGGGATTCAGGTGAGGTGTCTGAGCTAGAGAAAGAGAATTGAACATGATAAGAGTGTAATTTATTTAAAGATGTGATAAGATATTTTAGCATAACCATGAATTCTAAAAATATATATAAGTTAAGGGTCAATATATATAAGTTTCCTGTACTGCTTAGTGACAGGAAAGAGATAATGTTTAGAGAGAGGAAAGATTTTCTCATCTTGAATGTCAAAGATGAGGAGAGTTTGAAGGGACAGTGAATGGTAATTAGTGTCCACTGCTACAACTATGTCTGCTAAAAAGAAGCTTTGGGATTTGATGACTAAAAATTATTGGGCAAAACTAGAAACAGTCCAAATGTTCATCAGCAAGAGAATAGGTAAACCTTCATACCATGGCATACTACTGAGCAACTAAAAAGGATGATTACTATTATACTGAACAACATGAATTAATCTCAAAAACATTATACTGAAGAGAAAAAAGCCAGACACAAATAGAACACACTGTGCAATTCCATTTATATGATGACCAAGAATTGGCAAAACCAAATCTATGGATGATAGAAATCAGAAACAGGATACTCTGGGGATGGTGGGGAGGGGGTGTGGTGGTGGTGAGAATTGACAGTAAAGGAGCACAAGATAATTTTCTGATGTTGCCAAAACTGGTTTGGCTCAGTGGATAGAGCGTCTTTATATGATGACCAAGAATTGGCAAAACCAAATCTATGGATGATAGAAATCAGAAACAGGATACTCTGGGGATGGTGGGGAGGGGGTGTGGTGGTGGTGAGAATTGACAGTAAAGGAGCACAAGATAATTTTCTGATGTAAAGAAATATTCTTACCTTGTTTGAGGATAGTTACAATTGCCAAAACTTACTGACTTGAAAACTTAAGATCTATTCATAACGAGAATACTAAATTAAGTCATTTGTCAAAGATGGGAGATTGAACATCTGAATTTGCTTGCTTTTAAATTCCCACTAATTTATGGAGACATTCATTTACAAAAGCAATTGTTAATACAGAAAGATCACAAGTATAAAATTTTCAAAGCAGAAAAACAGAAATATGAAATGGAGTACCAGTAAGCCCAAGAAAAAAAAATTTACATGGTCAGTGAAAGAAGTCATAAAATAGATCAGTTTGTACTTCAGAATCGTAAAATGTTCAAAAATGGGAAATGAGGTTGAATGTGGGCTAAAAAATAAAAGGGTTGTTTAAAAGTGTTATTTAAAGTAGATATATTTCCCAAATCTATATTTGGGTGACTACTCCCCCGCCATCAAGGTTATATGTTAATTCGCTGGAGAGGCTGAAACAGAAGTTCCCTAGACTAGGGGGCATCAGGCATCATTGAAGGTGGGATCTCTTTCAAAAACAAGGGCTTAAGTGATAGTCTATCTACATTCTAAATATTGAAATTACCAGGCCTCTTTTGTAACTCAGCTTCAGAGTATTGGACAAGTTAAAAATAATCTGAGTTCTGAGAAATTTGATTAGTCCATGATTTGAAAACAAACAAACAACATTAACAACAAAAACTCCTGCAAATTCAAACTAGAACAGGTCAGAAGGCTCTGAGAGAGCTGTCTCCAGGGAAATTAAATTAATAGACTACCTGATATGTTTTAACACACTTAGAGATTTAGATAATTGGGAAGATTTGAGTTTGAATTTAGGGATAAGTACATAGAAAACTATGAAAACAAGTAATACCTCCTGGGAGAGTGAAAAGTTGAGAATGAAAGAAAAAATAATCAGAGTACGATATACATATGAAAAGCATTTACATGGCCATAATAAACACTGAGTATTGATTTAGCAAAAATTATGAAGTTGTGACATAACTATAGTTAAAAGAGATACAGTAAAGGGTGTGAATGTATGGGGAGGTGAGCAGGCAGAATAGGTAGTAATAAAATAAATCCTCCTCTTTCATAGAAAAAAATGAATAGATAATGACTTAAACTGAAAAATCAAAAGTAACAATATAAGCATGTTGTTTAGGTAAACACTGAAAGAAACAGTTTTAAAAGTTGTCTCCAAAGAGTGGTACATGAAAAATGACATGAAAGTTAATGTTTGACTCTTTAAACCATATGCATTCAATAACTATGATTTTCAAAAAAGTAACCAAATAAATCAAGATAATAAAGGTATTTGTAAAGAGAAGTTTATGAAATTAGATTGCAGTGGGTTGAACTGAATGAAAATTGAGACTGTTCTCAGGAAACTGAATAGGATAAGGAGGGGTAATTAGTATAGCTGCTTGATTGAAAGATAAGATTAATGAAAAACTGATGGTTTCCTTGATGATGGTTATTTACATAGCTAACAAATTGGTTAGTCAGTTTGCTCAAAACAGGGATGAGCTTAAAGAGAAGAAAAGCAGTGAGAAGAGTTTGCTGAGGTAAGAGGGAATAAATGAGGTATTGTTTCAAAGTCCCATATGAAGTGGTGGATGTTGAAATCAAAATCAAGGTTAAAGGATTAGCTTTGAAAAATAATAGGGCCTTGTCCAGTGTTCTCAGTGGTTAGAGCACTGGCCATACACTTAAGGGTCATGGGTTTGATTCCTGGTCAAGGGCACATACATGGGTTGCAGGTTCAATCTCTGGCATCAGTCTTGGGAGGCATATCTCTCTCTCTCTCTCTCTCTCTCTCTCTCTCTCTCTCTCTTTCTCTTCCTCTTTCTCTTTCTCTTTCTCTTCCTCCTCCCTCCTTCCCCCTCTTCCACTCTGTCTAAAAATCAGTGGGAAAAATATCCTTGAGTGAGGATTACCAACAACAAAAAATAGGAGCATCTTTTTTTTATGGTGAAGGAAAGGATTATTAGAAGAATTTATGTCAAATAGCTTATATTAAGCTGTATTTTCTCATTGGCAGTGGTAGCTAAGTCATCTGTTGAGAAACTGGCATCATTTTTATGATCTGAGATTGGGAGCCAACCAGAGAAAAAAATACAAAGAATGCTGGATAGCAATTTTGGGAACCCAGCTGAGGATAAATGTATGTATTAGCACATGTTACCATAACAAAACACCACAGACTGGGTGTCTTAAACAGTAGACATTTATTTTCTCAGAGTTTTGGAAGCTGGAAAATCTACAACGGAGGCACCAGCAGGGTTTGGTTCCTGATAAGGACTCTCTTCCTGGCTCACAGACAGCCATCTTCTCATTGTGTCCTCACATGGTAGAGTGAGAGAGAGAGAGCTCTCTGGTGTCTCTTCCCATAAGAACAACAATTTTACTGGATCAGGGTTACACCCTATGACCTCATTTAACTTTAATTACTTCTTACTGCAAAAACAGTTACACTGGAGGTTAGGGCTTCAACATATGTGTTTGAGGGGGACACAATTCAATCCATAGCATGTATAATTTATCACTGTAGTTTGAGTTATTTTTTCATTTATATCCAGGAGCCCAAGAGCAAGAGAGAAAACAGACAGTTGAGTTGATCCAAATTTGGGGACTAGCGTGATAAAAGATCAAGGTGGCAAACAAATTGAAGGGCTGGTGAAAGTATGGCTAAAATGAGTATGGGTTCCAAGCACAGCAGAAAGACAAGCAGGGAAAGGACCAGGTTTAGATTAGGGAGGGGGAGGGGCAGAGATTGATAGGCTTTGTGGCAGAGTCCTCTCAGGTCTGGAGGCTGGAGAGCAAATGGGACTCTTGTGTAGCAAAGTTTCAGCTAGTTCAGTACTTCCTGGGACATAATGGATGTTTCTTCACTTTCAACTTCACTGACAATGAATGAGAATTAACGAACTGGAGAGAAAATTTAGGTTCATTAGTGGTAGCAATCATCACATTTTTCTTTCTTTTTAGACGATTAAATACATTGAACAAGTGTGCCTCAATGAAACTTGATGTGAACTTCCAAAGGAAAAAGGTAGGTGTCTACATCTTACTAAGACCATAGCTACACCAACAGAAGAGTCTCGCATTCATAGATTAAAAACAACATGAACCTAAGCAAAATTATGAAAGGCCTGATCATCTACATTTATTCTCTAAATATCCCATCTTATCATAATCATTGAAGGTTAAGTAAGTCTATTATAAACCCAGGCCAAGGTCTGTTTGTTTCATCATCTTATTTTGCTTTAGTTTTTATCAGAGGTTTGGATTAAGAAGTAAAAGGTCTTAATTCTTTTTGGTAATTTTTCAGAAGTTTGTCAAGGTGCAAATAATCCACTCCATATGAGAGTCAAATACTCCACAGGTATTAGTAGATGAAAAGAATGCAGAAAAGTGTCTGTGGGTCCATACCAAATGTTTTCTACTTCGTTCATTCCCAAGGCATTTTATTTCAGGTACATTTCCAGATGCATTCATTCTTAGGCAGGTTCACCATAGACCAGTGATGGCGAACCTATGACACGCGTGTCAGAGGTGACACGCGAACTCATTGTTTTGGTTGATTTTTCTTTGTTAAATGGCATTTAAATATATAAAATAAATTTCAAAAATGTAAGTCTTTGTTTTACTATGGTTGCAAATATCAAAAAATTTTTATATGTGACATGGCACCAGAGTTAAGTTAGGGTTTTTCAAAATGCTGACACACCGAGCTCAAAAGGTTCGCCATCATTGCCATAGACTATCTCATTTAATTCATTGCAGTAGGGATTCTCTGTTTCCTAGATAAAGAAAGTAAAACTTGAATAGGTTAAGTCATTCATCCACATTCTTTTTTTAACTAGTGGCAAGAGCAGGGTTTCAACCTCAGGCATGTCTAACTCCAAAACCGAGGCTCCTAACCACTGTGCTAAAATATTTTTCTTTCTCACTGAATTGATTCTTTTAGGAAATTCAGAGTTCAGATGGTTGACTGCTTTTTTTTCATTTCACACCCACAACATGTAACAAATCAAATTTCAGTATATTTTGAAAAAGCAGAGAAAATATCTTAGAGTCAAAAGAAAGTGTTCTTTATCCTGGTCTTCACAAGGAAATCATTAAACCTAATGGATTTTAAGTTACTCCTGAGTACCTTAATGTTTAAACATAACTTTAACTTGAATTTCTGCTCTAAAATAGCACCAAAAAAAAGGCAAATGACTTTTGGTTGACCTCATCTTAAAAACAATTTGGAGTTTGAGCTATAAATCAAAGATTTAAGTTAGAGAGATAAAATGGTGAAAAACAATATCTAGAGAAATATTAAAACATGAACAATTTGTCCAGACTAAAGACAAATTTTAAATGTGGGAATCAACATCCCAACAACTGTCTGGCTGAATAGAGCCCTGAGAAGCATACATGCTATTTGAAGCATGAGGGTCAGATCTTTTGATTGTAACAAGAACACATGGTTCTCATTAAACTGAACACAGCCACACCTGAGTGTCTAAAGTGTGGCTAGCTAGCCTATATGGCTGCCTCTACAGACCTTCAGCTGCAGTGTTTACAAAGGAAAGTGCCCCAAACTAATGACATGATTTGTTTTCAACCAAGTGAAGTAATTATATTCTCACTCTATCACCAGCCTTTCCAAACCCATATTTCAGATAGGCTTGACTAACATTTGTTAGACTATTTATATGTTACCTTCACAAAAGCTCCTCTGTAAATTGGTCACTTCAGTATTCTGACATCTGTAATGTATTCCTTATGTTGGATAAACTGACACACCCCCTCATAGCTCCTGCTTAGCTATAGGCCTCACCAATGCATGCACTTGAATAGAACATTGTAAACTGGGCAGTTATACCCTGAATTTTAAAATAAATAATTCCAACCTGTGGTCTTCGCCTACTTGTGAATCTCAGCAATGATCAGTATCTGGGGCTGTGGTCTGAGCAACTATGCGGGAGACCCTGTGCGGTGGGACATGTTCGCATGATATGCCCCTTACACAAGTCATAGGCTAGTTCTTCATTTTACTGCAAAAAATAAAAAAATAAATAAATACAGAACAGGAATAGACCAAATGATCAAAAATAGAAAGTGAAACTTGAGACCCGAACGCCATGTGAAGCTTCAATCCACTTTGGAATTAGTTTATTTGGAAGAAAACCAAGCCACATTTCCTCTGGCTATGTACCCATTTTAAGCAATCCATAAAATAAAAATATAATTCACATCTCTAATCTGCAGAGACCCAGACCCATAATTCTGCAGAATGTCATCCCCAAATGGCCTATTTGGGCCACAATTATTCTCCTCTCTTTGGGGCTCCTGGGCCTATGAAAGGGCTCTATGTGCTTGCTCAGTGGTTTGAGTTGGGAGCACTCACACATGCCTATTGTGTCCTAGGCACTGTCCTCATTATTAAGCCCATGTAACAGATATGGAAATTAAAGGGCAGAAAGGTAAGAACTTGCCAAAAGCCACTCACAATTAGCAGAGTTGGGATTTGAACCCCTCCTTGCCTTTCAAAGATCGGTGTCTTGGAATATCTTGGTGCCTGAATGAGTGGCCCTTGGCCAGAGACCTGGAAGTGTTTCCTCAGCAAAATATAGTTATGTATTTTTATTGTTGTTTTTATTTTTATTTTTTTTATAAGCTATAGTTTATTTTTATTTTTTTTAATTTTAATTTTAATTAAATCTTTATTGTTCAGATTATTACATTAGTTACTCTTTTTTCCCCCCATAACTCCCCTCCGCCCAGTTCCCACCCCACCCTCCGCCCTCATTCCCCACCCACTGTCCTCATCCATAGGTGCACGATTTTTGT
>NW_005371082.1:883728-925779 GCF_000412655.1 Myotis brandtii | reverse complement strand
GTAATCGCTGCAAGCACCTCTGAGAGAAAGCCGCCCTCGAGTTCCTACCAATGCCAGACAGTCCAGTTTCTCCCTGTATGAGTCTGGGTCCCCAGAGACTCACCCGGAACTGGAGTTCAGAGCAGTCGGGAGCTTGAGACTCCCTCTCAATTGAAAAAGACAACCGTGTCCTCTGTTGCCAGCCCTTTCCATGTGCTCCTCCGTACCGCTGAGTCTTCCGCACCTCCTCTGAGTCTCAGTGTGCTTTTCTCTTTCCTTCTAGTTGTAGAATTTCCACTCAGCCAGCCTTCCTGTGGTTCTGGATGATGTCCGTTTTGTCTTTTAGTTGTATTTTTGAAATGGTTGTGCGAGGCAGCAATTTCCAGTGTTTACCTATGCCGCCATCTTGGTTTCTCCCCCATGATTTATTTAATACTAGAGGCCCGATGCACAAAATTCATGTGATGATAGGCCTTCCTTCCTCCGGCTGCCAGCACCTGCTTCCCTCCGGCTGCTGGCACCCGGGACCCAGGTTTCCCTCAGGCTGCTGGCAGTCAGCCTCGAAATATTCAAGCAACTGTGAATATCGAATAGGGCTCTAGAGCAATATATATTTACTTGAGGCCTGACGCACAAAATTTGTGCAAGAGTAGGCCTTCCTTCCCCTGGCTGCCGGCTTTGCAGCCCTGGCTCTTGCAGCCCCAGCCCCACCCCCCACCTGCACCTGCCTTGGCCTGGCACTGCCTGCGTCAGCCACCACTCCTCTTCCCCCTCGATTGATCGCCCTGCCAGCCAGTGGCCTGGGCCTCCCTCTGTGGGATGATCATGGGGTGATGGCATTCCCCCATCCCCCCACCAACCAATTGCATGGCACCCACCTTGGCTGGCCTGGCGCCGGTGCGTGTCATAGCATGGTCGTATGGACAGTCATTCTGCTGTTAGGCCATTTGGTCAATTTGCATATTACACTTTTATTATTATAGATCTTCATGGACGTTTATCTCTGGATTTCTGACAGTGAATGAGTCATGAATCTTGTTGCTCTACTTTGCATTTTCTTCTCATTTGGTTTTGTCTGAAGAGTGTGGTGAGTTGATCCAAAAAAGAAAAAAGTAATCTAGATGAGGATAGTGAAGCCTCATTCATACTTAGTTATGAGTTGTGCACTTTTCTCATACATTAAATACCACTTGTAAAGCATGGGGGAAAATGAAATCATACCTGCCTTCCCACAAGATAACACCATAAGATTTTCTCCTTGCAGAAGATTCAAGATTACTTTCCTTCTCAGGGAGAGTTAGAGGGAGAATGTGTTCTCAATCTTGGCCACAAATCTCACTGAAATATTTGTAAAACCCAGCCAAGAGGCATTTCAGGAGCCAATGGACACCAGCTGTCCCCCTGCCTCTGGCTTCACGCTCCTCCCCAGGCAGCATTGCAAGTGGCATATTCCTGCTTCTGAGCAGGCAGACCCAGCCACTTAGCTCTAGCTAACTTTAATGGAATATAACTTCTGAATCTCTATGTAACTATGGATTAGCTGCCTCTTTCATCTGTGGACTCATGTGGGCTCCTTCCCAGTGTAAAGATACAGTCAAATTTCTCTTAAAAAAAACAAAACACCTTCCTTTTGCAGTGTCTGGTTGGCATTTGTCTCTGAGGAAGATATAATTTTAGCTAAGAATGTTCTCTTTTTTATTTAAAAAATAAACATTAGAGCTTCATCTAAATGGAAAAGAAGGTACATGCAAGCACTACTTGTTCTCAGAAAAATGTTTCTTAAGTATTTCCAACAAAATCTCCATTTGCTTTATGACAACATTGAAATTCCCTAATTATGGTTAGTGTTTATGTGGTATAACTCATATCTTAGTCAGAGACGGGAAACTCCAAAAGGCTGTGTGTTAAATGAGGAAGGAGAAGGACACATATGTGCCCAGGACTCTTACCTAAGATTTCCCATGAGAGAAAGAGAGGCCTCCAAATAAGTTTCTAATTTAAATTATAGTTATCATAAAGCTCTCTGACATTGTGACCAAGGTGGACAACAACACAGAAACCATGACTAATTGCCCTCTTGCAGCAGCATCTCCTGGCCTGGTGCCATCGGCGTTTCCAAGGAGCTGCAATTTTCAAGAGGCTTGGTCTCTATCCCCACTGCTTTTCATGCCCCTGTATCTCCCAGCAAATAAGACACCTCCGGGCAGCTTCCCACAGTAGAGTCACATAAGATAAAAATTACATTTCATTACAGCATTTATGTACCTGGAGAGTGTTATTGTCTTGAATTGAAGATAATTGCACGTGAATGTCCTAGAACCATAGGTTGTTTGATTTGGAAAGGATCTTCCATCTTTTCCAACCTCCAATTCACTTCATGATTTACTTTTTAGAGCATCCCTCACAAGTCACTCAACCTTTGCTTGTAAGCATCTAGACATGATGAGTTCACTACACTGCAAGGCAATTTGTTTTATTCTAATCACTAAAGCTAAAAGCTGATTCATTGTAAAGTTGCCTATCTGATTCCAGCTATTTTCTCTGAAGAAGCACAGAATTCAGATTTCCCCTTTCATACAGCAACCACTTAGCGCTGTCCTCTACACTGAGGGTCAGCCAATTATTCCCCCAGTTTTGTAAAGAAAGTTGTGTTTCTTACTGGTGGGGAGAGGTCCTTGTCCCCACCTGTTGCTCATGGGAATGGATTTCTTGTGATATCCCAAGAAAAAGAATTTTCAGAGACTCACAGAGGAAATATTGAAGAAAGCTTTATTTCTGTGGAATCAAACACCTGACTTTCCAAAGTCCCATTTCCCTTTGCCCTGCCATAAAAGAAGTGTTGCTGTGGCTTCAATAGGGCTAAATTAGAGCCATTGTCCAGTTTCCTTTCCATGTTGGAGCAATCCAATACACCATCAGGCTAGCTTAGCTTGTGTTCCCCACTTCAATCCATTAGTCAATTGCATGGGGGGGTCTGCATGGTCATGGGCTATGGGCAAATGCAAGAGAGCCAAGAACCACAAGAGAGAGCAAGCTCCTTTGTTTAGGGGATTATGTATTGCCCAATTTTCAAAGTGTTGCAGTGATCCTACCCATTCTGGTCTGGCCAACAATCTCTGTTCCCAGGTTTAACTGACAGGCGAGTACCTTCCCTATGTCATCCCAACTTCACAGAGCATGCATCTATCTCCTCTTTGTTGGACCCCTTCCTTCAGTGTTTTGCAGGGAATGGGCCAGTGGTTCCCTAGAGAGTGTGAAATTGCAGCTTCCTGGTGAAGCTACCCAAATGACATGCCTATAATGTCTGGCTTCCCTTTGCTCCCTTTTTATTATTAACTAGAGGCCTGGTGCATGACATTTGTGCACTGGGGGTGGGGGTCCCCTCTGCCCGGCCTGCACCCCCTCACAGTTCAGGACCCCTCAAGGGATGTCCACCTGCTGGCTTCCATAAGCCGGCAGTCAGACATCCCTCTTGCAGTCCGGGGCTCTCACAGTCCAGGACCTCTTGCTCCTTACCACCTACCTGCACCAGAGGTGGGAGAGGCTCCCACCACCACCTCTATGCTTGCCAGCAGTGAGCCCAGCTTCTGGCTGAGCAGCGCTCCCCCTGTGGGAGCGCACTGACCATCAGGGGGCTCCTCCTGCATTGAGCGTCTACCCCTGGTGGTCAGTGTGCATCATAGTGACTGGTTGTTCCGCCGTTTGATCGATTTGCATATTAAGGTTTTATTATATAGGATAACTAGCTAATTACAAGATATCAGTTGTACTGGAACCGAGTCATACCTTTTTTTTTTTTTTGCTTCAAGAGCAGAGTCGACTAGTTGTGACAGAGAGTACATAGCCTGTAAATCTATAACATTTACTATCTGACCCTGTTCAGAAAGTTTTAATACCTATGCACAATCTAGAACAGTTTCTCAAACTGTCTGTGGTGAGTGACTGTTGTTTTTGATTTCCAGTGTGCTACTGGCTGAGGTACTTTAGTAAAATTCAATACAAATTAATTAATTATTAGAAATATGAAATTAAAAAAGAGTTATGGAAAATAGAAGTCTAAATGTCTTATTATTAGACTTAATAGACACAAACTTGCATTCTGATAAATACAATCAAAACAAATAAAATAAGGAGTACAAAAGAATTATAAAATTCACATTTTTTAGTGAAAGTATACATATAGGTAACTAATATAAACAATTCTAATTGCACTTATAACGTTTTTGTTGTTCAGCTGTCACAATTAAGCAAAAAGTTTACTTTGAGATAGCAATTCCCCATATTAAATGCCTGTACTCAGACTTTGATTAGACATTATGACTGTATTTATGACTTTGAGTTTCTTATCTAGTTTAGGTTGGATTGACAACACTACTCACAGGAAGGAATGTATATCTAAAATGTTTTTTTGTTTTAATACTAATCATTATGAAGAAACCAGTCTCACAGAGTATGTTGACTGGAATAAAAAAAAAGAGGTTTGAAAATAAAGCTGAAGATATTCCTTCTTACCTTTTTTCAAAATGAAATAAGTGTTTCTATATTTTCAAATTTCATCTTTAATCCTCCATCACTAGCCAATTCCAACAATTATCTTTTTGTAAAACAATGGCTCCTGTACATTATACACTTTGAGTTATGGTAGATAAACTAATCTTAAAATATACACAATCGTAATGTGGAGCTACTGTGCACAACACCCAGAATTGTAACAGGTGTCCACTGATCACAAACTTGGATAGCCTGGCCTTTCCAAATGGTGACAAACATTTTAATGCTTACTCTCAAAGTCTGTACTTATTTCAGTGAAGACTGGTTTTGGGACTGGCAGCCTCTTGACCACACTTTGAGTAACACTTCTGTAAAGTTCTTCCTTTCTAAACCAAACTATTAATTCTTTCAATCATCCTTCACATTCTGATTACCCTTCTCTCAAAATGTACCCCTTCCCATGTGCCTCTTAAAATGTGGCAATTAGAACATAAGCTCACTGTTCCTGAGGTGTGTGACCAGTGCACAACACAGTGGGGCTCCAGCCTTCTGAATATTTTTTAATATGTTTTTATTAATTTTTAGAGAGAGAGGAAGGGAGAGGGAAAGAGAAACAGCCTTGGCTTACTCCTTCACACTCCCTACTGGGGATTGAGCCTGCAACCTGGGCATGTGCCCTGCCCAGGAATTAAACCTGCAACCTCTTGGTGCATGGGACAATGTTCAACCAACTGAGCCACACCAGCAAGGGCTTGAGATCCATGCTTCTGGTCATGCATTTTAGAGTCGGTGACTTAGTTTGGTAGCCATATTGCATGGTTGATTCACATTAAATTTGCTACAACTCCCAAAGGTATGAATAGCAACTGTTGTTAAACCAAGTCTGTTCCATCTTACACATCTTATGGTTGATTTTTAAAGTTAGGTCCTTATATTTTACTTCATGAAATGTCATCTTATTTAGGTTATTTTCTATTCTGTTAAGATCTTTATACATCTCCATGTCACCTGTCTCTAACAATGATAATTACTTTTATCTTGCACTTTAAGGTTTATATGGTATTTTCACATATAATCTCATATGGGTAAATTAACTTACCATGCTTGATGTGCATTATTATCTTTCCATTTTAGAGAGAGAAGATTGAGTCTCAAAAAGGGTGCCTTGCTCATGATCACTTAGTCAATCACTTTGTATCATCATCATATTTTAAAAACATGAGTTGTACTGGCTCATTCAAGTTATTTTTAAAGTAAGCATAACTTTGAGGCATCCTCCAGACATCATTCCTTAGTTGTGTTCAGTCTTTGGATCACACTCTGTGGTGGGGTTACTCAACCAGTTGCTAATAAAACTCTCTGTAGCATCCAGCACAGTTAGCCATCTCTGGCATAACCGTATCAGGAGAGCCTTTATCAGCTCCCTTGCCAAAATCCAAACAGTCTATATCCATAGTATTTTCATGATATTAAACCATTAAGATAGGTGAATAAAGTTAGTTTGGTGGTTTTTTTTTCTCACAAATGCATATGACTCCTAGACATTTCCATTTTGCATTTCTAAATGATCAAACTATTTGTTTTTAGCCTGAAAAAAATTATCAACCCGATGAAATGTGATTACTTCTTAACCAATAAGAACAATTCCACAATTATTATTATTGGGGAGTTTGCTATATGCCTGGCAGTCTGCTGGCCCATGAGTGTATAAAAGTTTAACTCTAGTACAGTATGTTTTTCATACTGTGGATCATGGCCCATTAATGGATTGTCAAATAAATGTGGTGGGTCACAAACATTTTTGTTGCTGTTAAATCTTCACCTGAGGATATTTTTTCCATTGATGTTTTAAAGAGAGTGGTAGGAGCCTGAGAAGGAAGAGAGAGAGAGAGAGAGAGAGAGAGAGAGAGAAACATTGATGTGAAAGAGGCACATCATTTAGTTGCCTCCTGCACATGCCCCAACTGGGTCCAGGGATCAAACCTGCATCCCAGGTACATGCCCTTGACCAGGAATCAAACCCACGACCCTTCAGTGTGTTGGCTGACACTCTAACCACTGAGCTATGCCAGCCAGGGTACAAACAACATTTTTAAAAAAAGGAAACAGACTAAATTAGATTATAAAATATCAGAGTACAGCTAAATGAAATAAGTCAGACAGAGAAAGACAAATACCATATGCTTTCAACAGAGAACAAACTGATGGAGATGAAGGCATGGATAATAAAAGTGAAAGGGAATAAGAAATACAAACTTCCATCTATAAAATAAATAGGTTATGGGGATGTACATCACAGGGAAAATAGTCAACAATAAATATTATAATAACTTTGTAACAACAGATGGTTACTAAACTTATGGTAATCAGATTGTAAAGTGTATAAATGTTTAATCATTATATTGTACACTTGAAACTAATATAATATTATATGTCAATATTATACTTTAATAAAATATATCAGGATAATAATAGTCTGATTAATTGATTGATTATAATATCTATGTGTGCCTTGAGTTGTGATAGAAAATGTACTTTTTATTACATGCTACTATCAATAGTTTGAAAGATCCTGCATTAGAGGAAAACAAAGATACAGAATCAGGTCAATTTCCTTTGGCACATACTGTGGTAAAGGGAAGGTTCTAAAACAGAATGGATGTTTTTTTCTTTGTTTTGTTTTTGTTTACTATCAGTTTTTGTTTGTTTGTTTGTTTGTTTTGGTTCAATCTAAATACTGAAAAAAATTTCCTGAACTGTTTGACTTTTTTTCCCAGTAAGTCACCACTTTTCACATGCCTTTGTTGGGTTGTAATTACCTTCCTGTTGCCCAAAGCTAGTATAATAAGCTCTTAGAGCTTAGCAGACATGGGCAGGCTTTCCACTCCCAGTCCACAGTGCCTAGCTTGGCATCTTTTCTTAACCAAAATAAAGGAGTCCTTATCCAAGTACTATGTGGTTTACTAGCATCAGTAACCAAGTTTGGGCTAGCTTGAGAGAGCTCATTGGAGCTAGCACTAAATACTATAGTTTCTGTTTTAAAATATCTATAATTTCTTTAGAAGCATATCCTTCTTTTGCCTTCTCAAAAACTATTTGCTGAAAGGGCTTTTTTTTTCAAAATGCTTACTTAATGTCAACTTCCCATCACTAGATTCCTGAAATGTGATATGAAAATCCAGAATGCAACCCTCAATCTATCATGGTGCCTGATATATAATGGCCCTCAGAGGTCAGGTTTTATTGTATTAATCATAGGGGGAAAGGAAGTAGAAAATGCTACTAAGTATAATTTTGTGTCATCATTCCAGATTACTTGCCTTTTTTCCACTTGTACAACTTTTTAAATTTTTTTGCCAAACCTTTATATAACTATTTTTAAAACTCAAAGCTAATTTTCCACAATGTCCCCAAAGCTATGGAATTCTTTGTTAATAGTACCTTGGTTTTGTACTTTCTTCCACCTTATACTTGAATGTTCAATATTGTCATTTAATCCAACCCAAAATGAATGTAAATTTTCAAGATATAAACTATCTCAATATTTATTTGTTTTTCAACATTTATTGACTGAGCAACTGTTCACTTTTCCTGGAAAATAGAATACATTGCAAAGTTAAAGAGAGTTAAGGTGGATGATAGGTATGTATATAGATCACAGGCAATAGATAAGCAATTGAATAAACATTAGAAAATAACAAATAAACAAACACTGCTAACTGTATTATATCACTTAATCCCCTCAGTGAACCCATGAGAGAGGGCCTATTTTTAGTCCCATTTTATAAGTGAGAAAAACTTTGGAGGGAGCAAAAAACTTATATACAGTCACAAAAGCTCTAACTGGTCCTACCAGCACTTGGAACTGGGTCTTAGAATCAGATGCCAAAGTAAAATAAAATAAACTGAATTAAATCAACAAAAATATATTGAGCAGTTACTATGAGCTTGGGGAAATGAATGTCAATAAAACAGAAACACAGGCCCTGCTCTTAATGAGCTCACATATAATGAATGACTGAGATGGGTGTGTGTGACATGAGTAAATACTGCAATAAAGGTCTAATCCAAATACTACAGGCATGCAGGGGAGAAAGTAGTCATTGTTTGGAGCAGCCAGGGAAGGCTTCAAAGGGAAGAACTTCACAGGTGAGCCTAGTACTCAAGAATCATCAGAGACCAGGGAAGGACAGCAGTGGCTCTTACTCCTGTAACATTGCTGAATGTTGGGGAATGGTTGAGGGATAGGGAGCAGAGTGAAGGGAACTCGGGAGGAACAACTGAAATGAGGCAAGAAAAGTAAGTACATGGCAGTCAGGATGAAAGGGCTTAGAATTCCACACCAAAGACTGTTAGGAAGGCTTCCCTCAAGGTCACCGTGTCTCCAAGCTAATGATCCTTACCTTAGTCTCCCCAACTTGATTCTTACTGTATATTCCCTGGGAAGCTGTAGGTTTTTTGGATGGGAGCATATGTGATCATCTTTGAATTACACTGTAGAAAGCTGCTTAGATGGCAAAGACACTGGAATCAAGGATTCTAGCCAGGTTTTGACTATAATAGGCCCAGAGAGAAGTGTCAAGGGCTTAAAAAAAGGAGTGAAGATACAAATGAGGGAATAGATTTGAAAATCATCTGAGTTGGGCCCTGGTAATATATGTATGGTGAGGATGGAGACATTATTATTTAGGCGCTCTAGGTCAAGGTCTATGCTGGACTGAAGGGACTTGCAAAGATAAACAAGGCCATCTGTGGCCTCGGGTAACCCAGACTCTCATCTCTCAGGGGATGCAAATTCGGGCAGAACCCAGACAGGGAAGATAAATGTGTAAAGAGCTGAGTGTAAGACAGGGCAAATTAGTGGGGCCCAAGCAGCCCATAGATGTGTGTCCTGCCTAAGGTATTCAGACTCATAATTGATTAAAAACAAGAAGGCCAGCCTAGCAGCACAGGCTGGGTAGACTCTCCTCAACTAGTGATCTCCAGAATTCCTCTTACAGAAATTCAGTAGATGATTTTGCTGTTAATTATACAGGGAATCCTATATAATAAAACCCTAATATGCGAATCGACTGAACTGCAGAATGACCAGTCTCTATGATGTGCACTGACCACCAGGGGGCAGACACTCAATGCAGGAGCTGCCCCCTGGTGGTCAGTGCACTCCCACAGGGGGAGCGCTGCTCAGCCAGAAGCAGGGCTCACAGCTGGTGAGCGCAGAGGCGGTGGCGGGAGCCTCTCTGGCCTAAGCCAGCAGGTGGACATCCCCCGAGGGGTCCCAGACTGCGAGAGGGCGCAGGCTGGGCTGAGGGGTCCCCCACCCCAGTGCACAAATGTCGTGCACTGGGCCTCTAGTATACAATAACAACCAAGTTGGGGAGACTAAGGTAAGGATCATTAGCTTGGAGACACGGTGACCTTGAGGTTCAGAAGAGGGAAGCTGGAAATATGGTCGTGGAGCTCAGTGAAGAAGTTTCAGGAAAGAAGTAAGTGCTTTTTATGGCAAGATTAAGTTTCTGTGTGAAAAAGAGACCACAGATATTTCAGATTTAGACTGTCTAGTCAGATGGTAATTATACCTTCTTTGTAATCAGTCAGGAAAATCTTCTTAGAGAAAAAGGAATGATTCAGAAACTATGAAAATTGAAAGGAAGAAAGCTTGGCAGGTTGGGAAGAGATCCTCTAGCCACTGGGGAGGAAGAGGGTGTGCAGGACCATGCATGATGGTGGAATCACCTTTACTCAAAGGTGCCCAAAAAACAGAGGGTGTGCATGAAATGGAGGGAAAGGAGAGGAGATGGGAGGATCATGCCCCTGGGCCCTAGATTTCCCATTTCATCTGAGCCACAAGCCAATGTGCACTATCCTTAATGTTTTTCAGGGTGAAGACTCAGATGAAGAAGATCTCTGTATCAGTAACAAATGGACTTTCCAAAGAACCAGTCGGCGGTGGTCTCGTGTGGACAACCTCCACACACTGTTTCCTGGAGGAGACAGAAATGGGTCATCTGGAGACATTAGGATGAGAAACACAACCAGCAGTGAAAGTGTCCTCACAGACCTGAGTGAGCCCGAGGTCTGCTCCATCCACAGCGAGAGCAGTGGTGGGAGTGGCGGACGCAGCCACCCCGGCAGCCAGGGCACTGGCCGGGAGGCGTTTGACTGCTCCAGCCAGTACTGCTCTGATAGCCCAGTCATGCTGGATGCCATGGTATTCAGCAGCAGCCTCCCACAGTCCCCCAAAGACATCCTCAACTACCCTTTCCACCCAAAGAATGAGAAACTCAGTAGGCCCAGAGCTAAATCATTTTTGAAACGCATGGAAACACTCCGAGCAAAAGGAGCACATGGAAGGCATAAGGGGCAGACAGGTGGCTTGGTGATCAGCGGGCCTGTGCTACAGCAGGAGCCAGAGTCCTTTAAGGCCATGCAGTGCATCCAAATACCCAATGGAGATCTCCAGAACTCACCCCCGGTTGCCTGCAGTAAAGGGCTTCAATGCTCCAGCAAATGGAGTGGTGAAAACAGCCCATCAGAAAACAGCAGTAGTGGGCTGAGCACACCTGGCCTGAAGGAATGGAAATGCCAGGAGGCCAACAAGCGCGGGGGCATGTACTTAGAAGACCTGGATGTGCTGGCTGGAACAGCACTGTGGAATGCAAGTGACCAAAACCACACACATGAGTTTCATTCCCAGGAGAACTTGGTAGTACACATTCCCAAGGATCACAAACCAGGAACATTCCCGAAGGCACTGTCCATCGAAAGCCTCTCACCAACAGACAACAGCAATGGGGTGAACTGGAGGACTGGTAGCATCTCCCTGGGTAGACAGCATGGTCCTTGTGCCAGGGAGCCTGGGCTCATTGCCTCCTGCCACAGAGCAAGTCGAGTCAGTATCTATGACAACGTCCCATTGTATGCCAGCACAGGAGACCTTTTGGACTTGGAGAAAGATGACCTCTTACCTCACTTAGAGGACATTCTGCACCACGTCAGTGGGCTCCCAGAGGGAGTGCATGAACTACAAGCACATGAGGCCTTGGTTGGAAAACCTGGCTTATGCCCCTTTCCATTTCCTAATCAGATAACCCTAGATTTCGAAGGCAATTCTGTTTCTGAAGGTCAGACAACACCCAGTGATGTGGAAAGAGATGGAACATCACTTAATGAGTTGGAGACCACTGGGATCAAAGAAAGAAGGGATTCTGGTGTAGGGGCCTCTCTGACTAGGCCAAACAGGTTGGTGGCATGATTTTGTGAAATGATTTTTAATCCACTTCTTAATAATTATGGTCTGTGTATTTATTTTTTAAACATTTATAGAGCACTTATTAAATGCCTGACACTGTTAAGTGATGTATGTGGTTAGGAATCATTTGAACAGAAGTATGTCTTCTCTACAGTTAACATGGTGATTGAATCCCTGTTATCTCACTTTTATTTCTCTGAGTGTACCCTCTAATTCAACTTAGTTTTATTTTTTTTTAAATGAGCTTATGTGCAAAGGTCTATGTGAGGCACCATTCATAATCACTGATAATGGAGGCCCAGTGCCTGTACACAGGTGCTTTCCATGACCTTGCAACAGTATTGATTAAAAAATATCTCTACCACAAATGTTAAACTATTTTTAATTTAATTGTATGAGAAAATTCTGATATCTAAGGTGTGTACTTCATACGTTTAGTTTGGTTTTACAATATAAGTTACAAAGTATATAAAAGCTGTTGTTCAAAGACCACTTCAGAAGTACCCTACAGCAATGGCCTTGGATGGGCCTAACTAGTAGAAAGAGTAATAATGTGTGTGCTTCTAGTGGAGACAGTGATGTCTCTTGGGACTCACTGATGTGTCATGACATCAGGAGTGCTTCATCTGTGCCTATCAGGCTCCATCTCAACACCAAATGAGAGGTGAGTGCAGGGACAGGGTAGCAATATAAAAATATTCTAGTGCTCCCAAACATTGAGATCTCTTTTCCTCTCTCTCTCTCTCTCTCTCTCTCTCTCTCTCTCTCTCTCTCACACACACACACACACACACACACACACACACACACACACACACAACAGCTGCTTTCAACATTTGGGAGCAAATTTAGGGATGAACAAGTAAAAATTGTTATATAACTTATTTAAACCTCCTAATGAAACAGATAATGACTTTTTTCCAGATTTATCAGACTTGGAAAAAGTAGTTTCTTTGGTCTGTTCTTTGCATTTGTGTCTTCTGTTTTCATTTGCTTGGTGATTTTCTTGGCACTGAACCTATTTTGAATAGCCACTTAAAAATTAGTCACATCCTGTGTTTCTGGATAACATATCCACTTTGTGACTGCCTCTCTGATGGTCTCTCTGGTAAAGGCGACTCCGATGGAACAGTTTCCAGCTCTCCCACCAGCCTCAGCCATCCACGGCATCACCCCACATCAGCAACCAGACTGCCGGCCAGTTGAACCTGCTCCAGCGCTTCTCGCTGCTCCGCCTCACGGCCATCATGGAGAAGCACTCCATGTCCAACAAACACGGCTGGGCATGGTGCGTAGCATGTTCACTCCAGAGGGCATCATTTGGCTAGAGCTAAGCGTTTGATTGCAAAAGCTTTAGTACTTGCTTTCTGATTTCTGAAAACCTGATCATTGCCTTTACTTGCTGACCTCCTGAAAATAATGCCCAGAGTTCTGCCTTACTGTCTGCTTCCTGGGCTGCCTCGGCTGGGAGGGGATGTAGCCTGCAGGAAGCATGGCTTTATTTGTAGCTCTCTGCCAGTGTCCAGGGAAGGCACTCAGGCTCCAACAAGAACAAAAGTCAGGTAGTCGAGTAAAAGCTGATTAATTGTGAACAGAGTAATTAAAAATAAACTTGCTGTAAAGTAATTCTGGCAGTTTGCAAGGAAACATGTTATTTTTACCTTCAGACCAATGCAGAGCTCAACGCCTAGAGCATTGATTCATTCAAAAGGCATTTCATTCTTCAGGGACATGTCTACTTTTATTTAATTGGCAAATAAAAACAAGAATATGCAGTAAAATGTTTGTAATAAGGACTTGACAAAGCATGTGTTGGAACTTAAATGTGGACCTATTTTGGATGATTTGAAAAAATATTAAATGTGTGACTAATTGTCCTATGGTATATATTATGTATATAGAAGAATTGGCAATGCTTTTATAAAAATGATCAAATTAATGTGCTTGTGTATTAAAATTTCCTTTAAAAAGTACAATTAGTTCTAGAAAATTATAGCCAAGAAATGCTTTTTATCTTCTCTCCCTTCCTTTCTCCCCCAACCCAACTAAGTTAATTCTTCTTGTTGTTGTAGTTTTTAAGTTTCATTTAGTCTTGTTGGGGACTTTTAAGTGTTTATTACTTGAGAGGTGTGTAGTCACAATTAAATTAGAAAGTCGACCACTTGATTTGAAAACAGAGCCATAAATCCATCTGTTAACGTGAATCATGCTGTATAATAGAGTTCTAACATAGGCAAGGGGCACACATTGTCCTTCCATGTACTGTGATTAATTAAGAGAGAAATATTGAATTCCCTCATGCCTGTTGGCTATTCCTACAAAAGCTTGGCTTTACCCTCTTGCTTGCTTTCACAGCCTCTCCCAACAGTAGGCCCCAGGAGGCTTGATGACCTGGTTTCTGTGAATTCTAGGTCAGTTCCAAAGTTCATGAAGAGGATGAAAGTTCCTGATTACAAAGACAAGACTGTCTTTGGCGTTCCTCTTATAGTTCACGTCCAGAGAACGGGACAGCCCCTGCCTCAGAGTATTCAGCAAGCACTCAGATATCTTCGCAGCAACTGCCTTGACCAGGTATGGTTGGAAATCCCAAACACAGGCTTGGATTTATGAAATGCCAGACAGAGTCATTGTCCAGCATCAGACAAAACGAGCTTCACTGAAAATAAAAGGCATTGTGATCTTTATAGGTTAACTAGAGGCCCGGTACATGAATTCATGCACGGGTGGGGTCCCTGGGCCTGGCCTGCGATCGGGGCCGATCGGGGCCAGCTGGCCAGGGGGAGGGACCGTGGGAGGTTGGCCATCAGTGGAAGATTGGCTGTGGGAGCACACTGACCACCAGGGGGCAGCTCCTGCATTGAGCATCTTCCCCTAGTGGTCAGTGCACATCATAGCAGCTGGTCTACCGGTTGTTCAGTCATTCAGACTTTCAGTCACTTAGGCTTTTATATATACAAATATTTAATTTGACCAGGCTATATTTCGTCAAGCTGTTTGAGCATGTTTTCTCATTGGCACCTTGAATGACTCCCTGGAGTGACTGCAGAAAGTTAATGTCAATAGTTTTCAGCTGTGATGTCTAATTTGTGTTCCCTAGAAATTATATACTGCATTTCCTTTTTAATTATTGTCCTAATGCCACCATTGATTTCATAGCATTTCTTTTAGCCCTGTTATCTTTCTTTTAAAAGAATTAGTTTTTATATTTTCTTTTATTAATTCTTTTTTTTTTGAAGCAGCATTATGACCAGGAAAATTTATTTACAACTGTTGAAAATATGCAAGTAAATTATGAAAACAAATATCAGCTAAATCAAATATGCCCTCATCTTGTAGAGTTGATTTAAAAGCTCAAGCTAAACAAAATATTTGGAGATCATTTTCTGTCTCCAGGACCGTTTGGGGACCACCACATGGTAGACTATGATTGGGCCCAAAGTGCTACCCATCCTATAAATTTCTAGACCAAGTCTTTTTTTCTCCAAATTAATACCCATTAGTTTCTTAGACATTCTTTCCAAAATAAAAGCCATGTTGTCACTTGATAAATTGCAACCTTGAGCAGCGGGAATATTTTTAGACAACTATTCAATATGGCTTTTGTTCATTATACTCTTTAACGCCATGTGAAGAAACCGAAGATTATTTGTAATTTTTATTGATTTACCCCTGGCCTTGGGCTCAGTGGACAGGAATGAGCCAAGCTACAAGAACTCAAAGATTCTGGCTATTTATGCTTATATCAACCCCAATACCAAGATCAAAGTTACTAGAATCAGGATGGTCTCTTGAAGAATCAGATACCAATTTTCAGTGCAGCAGAATAGTAGTAACTTCTTTGTTTGATGCCGGCTTTGAATTAATTAAATGTATGGTCCCCTTTTCCCTTCCCACTCCTAATTTTCTCTTCTATTTTCTTTAATTTAATTGCATTTTATTGTATTTTATAGATCATTGTAAGTAGCCTGAGTTCTTTCTTGAGCAAGATTAGGTATAAATGAATGAATTGTAATATGTCTGCTCTCCTCATCACATAGACTGGGAACCAGTCAGCCATGGCCCCTATAGATTCTGAATAACATGCAGCACCAGTATCACTACTATTATTGGTCCAGTCTGCTGTTTGAAGCAAAAGACATGAATAGAGAGAAGGATAGTGTGCACCAAAACCTCAAACACAGCATTCATGGTAAACAGTGGAAAACAGGGTCCTGAAACATTGCCAACGTTTCACCTCCTACACTCCTAAGTGCAGAGCAGTTTATATATGACCAAACACAGTGTATCATTTTGGCCCTTGCATCTGACTTCGGATGAAATAAGGGAGTTTAGCCTTCAATTATGAACCATTAGTATTCAGACATAGCAGTGTGTGAGAGGAGCCTTGCTTTGTTGGCTGAGCTTTTATTTCTGCCCTAAATCAACTGTACAAAGAAGTGTAGATTCTACCAGGCTCCTGATAAACATGAGATCTCTGCAGGAGAGGCTAACCCCGCAGTGCTTAAAATCAAAACCACAGCATACCACCCTTACAACCCTGTCTTCTGAATAAAACCAACCTTTCTTCATTAGCTGAGCACATTTCTTAAGAAGAGGAAATGGAAGTCCTGATAAACATCATTAGCACAAACAGGATGCCAACAAGGAAACCTAATATTATTTAGATGAAATTTGAAATTCTAATGCAATGTTTATGCCCAACTTCTCCTAATGGAGAAGTAAATTTTGAAGGCCAAATTATGCTGTGAAGATTCTTCATACTCAGTACAAGTGTCCTCTACCTGCTGCCTGCTCATCACACTCCCTGTTGCCTACCCCAGATGAGATGAGTGAGGATCTGGGGCCTGTCTTTTTCAATTGTACCTTGTGTGCTTGCTTTTTCATAGCTGAGTTGTTAACTGGAAGACAAAAGAGAGACGAATAAAAAAACTAGTCCAAAGAAGCACTCATCACTCATCCTTATAAAATAAGAGCTCATGTGCAAGGGAGATGCATATAAAATTAATTTGCATTGCTGACCACTATTCTTCCCTTTTTAGGGAGGGTTTAAAGTGGGTGGGAGCATGACAATGTGAAATTCCTTGTTTATAAGTTAAGAATTTCAAAATAGTGACGAGTATTAAACCAAGTATGAGGCCCTGGTCGCCTGTCTACCAGTGACAGACATGGAGCAAATGAAAGACACTGTGCACTCCTTGAGTCTTCCTCTTAAGAAGCTAAGGGACCTGGGGTGGCCTCCTTCAGTGGGGATGACATGGTGCTCTTAGAGGCAACAGATTTTAAATTGTTTCTTCAGTTCTCCATTTTGTATTTAGAAAAAATTTTAGCCCAAAAGACCAATTTTATCACTGCTCTGAAAACTTTTGGCGGAAGAAATGAGTATTGGCACTCACTCATGCCACCACCCAAGGTTATTCCATGAAGGCTGATAGAAGCTCTCTCTGGTCTAAGGATCTCTCCACCATTAAAGGAAACTTCTACTTACTGTGTGCAGCGAGTTTTCCACTGAAAATAACAGAAGTTCCCAAATGGCTAAAGCAGCAGGAAATTCATGAGCCTCACATAAGGAGTCAGGAAGTGGGATGGTTCCAGGGTTAGTTCTTCCATCAGCTCAAAGACATTTTTGAAGACTGGGGTTCTTTCCACCTTTCTCTTCTGCATCCTCAACTACGACATAGGGAATCTGGTCTGATTTCAGACCACCTTTTCTTTATTACAGTTAGAAAAGAAATGTCCTTCTGTGCTTCTAACAAAATCCACAGAACCCAAAGATATTTTCCACACCCTTTGGAAGCTGAGGGTGGGGCGGAAAGGTTATTGTCAGAATTTGAGGAAGAACAAATAAATATCTGACAACTCTCTGGACAGCCTGTGAGACCTAAGTCAGAACAAGCAGCTCTGAGCCCACAGCTGGAGTGCTGCAGACATGTATAAAATAATTAAAATAACAATATTTGATGAAACTGGAAAGAAAGTTGGAAACAGAACAGTACAAAGAAAACATTGCTGAGATGTGTGTACATGCACACCAGTGTGCAGCAGAAACCACACCAGGAAGATGAAGTGGACAAAAGAGGAACCGCGTTCAGCAATTTTCACACAAACACTTGTCTACTTTATTCTCTTTATACCAGTAAATCCTGATCAATTTTTCTCTGCTGTTAAAAATAGTAAACCGGAATTCTCAGACTGAGTAAACACCAACTCACCTGAAGATAATGTGACTCACACTTAAGAATTCACTTTATGGGCACTTGGATTCTGAGGATTCCTGTGCAACACAGCCTTTCGCACAGTCCTGGGCCTCCTTCCAGAATTAGAAAAGTTGAGATGTAAACAAATTCAGGCTGGATCTCACTTCAGGGAACACTCAGTTGACATCCTGAAGTTTTCTTCTGACAGTACATGCTTTCTTCTCATGCACTTTGATGAAATTTGGAGTAGTTGCCAGAGGGTTCTTTAGATTCTTCTTGGAGAGTCACCCAAGTATGGCCAAGTGTTGCATTTCCTAGACATGGCAAACTTTAAGGATAAAAATTAAAGTAGTTAATATTTTAAGTGACATGCCTGAATAGCCTCATCTGTGGAATTAGGGTGATAAGCCTTGGAATGCAAAGACGTATTACTAAGAATTCTGTTTTTATTTCCACAAAAAGTAGCAGGGTAAATTCCCCTGTGATCCACTCAGCTGACATATACAAAAACCTCAGTATTCTCTGATTGCTTAGAATTCTTCCCTTGTTGTTACTGCAATTTTAAAGAATTAGGGCTGCTCTCTATAGCAGCAACCGAGAGAGCTCTCCTCAGACACCTAAACTTGGGTTGAGGCCTGCCTGGCATACAGAGCAGTAGTGAGGTGACTGGCACATTTCTCCAGGTCTAGAGATGATGGGCCAATGCTTACTTGCCACCTGGGAATGTTTCCACCTTGCTTTCAAAAGTGGGCCAACCTGTAAGTCCTTGGGGAGTGAGAAAAGTGGAGATTGAGGTTTGAAGGACTGAGTTTTGAGCAACTCAGTGTCCTACAGGCATTTAAAAATAGCAAACATACTAGTTCACTGTAAACCAGGGGTCCCAGGGAAGCTCAGAATGTGCAGAGTCTACAGGGCCCAGAGTGTAACCTGCAGGAACCTCCCGCATCATAGGTCTCTGCTCCACCTCCTTCATCCCTATCAGGGCCTTCATTTCTTTCATGCCTTATTGCTGCATTTCTTTGTCAAATGGGGTAAGAGTCTAAAGCTTAGGGATGAAAGAGGCATAACTCAATGTCTTGAAGTCTGAAGAAAAGCCACCCAGGAATCATTCTCACTAGATCCAGAGCTTATGCACATAATAATTAACCAGGCAGACTGGTAAGTGCCAGTCATCACCTGAAAAACACGCATAGCCAGTGTTACAAAAATTCCGAAAAAGGAAAAGCATCATAAGACTCTGAAATAAAAATACACGCTTATCGTTACTATAAACCTCACCCCCAAAAGGAGCACTGGATATGGCTGTTTATCTGGGATCCACCAAACCTTCCATTGACCAAACTTTCTCAAACCCACACTTAAGTCAATACTGGGGGGCGGGAAATTTTGTCTGGTCTGCTCACTAATGAACTGTAAATATGCCTGATATAATAGTGGGTATTTAACCACTACCTGTTGAATAAATGAATAAAATAACATCTATTGTGTTCTAAGAAGTTACAAAGCACTGTCACATATATATTCTCATTTAGTCTCCTCAATAGCCCTGTGAGGTGGGGTATTATTATTCTTATCTTCATTTTTTAGGAGAGGAATCAGTATTCAACTGCTATCCAAAGTAGCTAAGCTAGTCATTTACAGTTTACTTATTTGGATGCAATTGCTGTTTATCCAGGCTTGATTCCACACCTTCTCATCACTACCAAGGTGTTGTCTTAGGAAGAGAATGTCTGGGCAAACATGGCCTCACTAACATGTCCCTGTGACTTGTTTCAGGTGGGCCTTTTTCGAAAATCTGGTGTGAAATCTAGAATCCAGGCCTTACGTCAAATGAACGAGAAATCCCCTGAGAACCTCAGCTATGAGGACCAGTCCGCTTATGACGTGGCAGATATGGTGAAACAGTTCTTCCGGGACCTCCCTGAGCCTCTTTTCACCAACAAGCTCAGGGAGACCTTTCTCCACATCTATCAGTGTAAGTAGAAATAATGTAGATTGGTGTTCTCATGTGTACCCATCCATTGGAATACATGAACTCATAAAGAAGTATATAAAAGTTATCATTCTACACTCCTCTCCAGAAGTAACTTTGTTCCAGTTTGATATATAAATCTCCAGGCCATATTTTTTGCATCAAAATTTTCCTTTTCAGTGTAGTTTGGCCTAAGATCTGAAACTAACTTTCAATGTACTTTCAACAAATTTAAAATGAAAAGGGAACACAATATAATTTATTGTG
This sequence comes from Myotis brandtii, assembly GCF_000412655.1. Classification (NCBI taxonomy): domain Eukaryota; kingdom Metazoa; phylum Chordata; class Mammalia; order Chiroptera; family Vespertilionidae; genus Myotis; species Myotis brandtii. The sequence goes on along the minus strand of NW_005371082.1, from coordinate 905,624 downwards.
TATATAGGTGTTTTTAAAAAACCATTTAATTTTCTAAAATTCAGCATTTCCTTGGGATATATGAAAGTTAAGGCCAAAAGCGTTAAAATGACTGGAAATAAAAGGCAAATATATGGTAATACAGTGTTTTGTAAGGGTGAAAAGTAAGCAAACCAAATCAAGCTGTATGCTTAATTCAACTAATTTATGTTTTCACTTGAAATTTTTAAAAATATATTTTTACTAATTTCAGAGAGGAAGGGAAAGGGAAAGAAAGATAGAAACATCAAAGATGAGAGAGAATCATTAGTCAGCTGCCTCCTGCATGCCCTCTACCGGGATTGAACCCACAACCCTGGCATGTGCCCTGACCAGGAATTAAACCATAACCTCCTGGTTCATAGATTGATGTTCAACCACTGAGCCACTCTGGCCGAGCTGGAATTTTTTAAGTGATGTTAAATTGATAATTCTCAACTAAGCCTCTAAAATAATCATGAAAATAACTGTTTTTATTAAAAGACATATCCTGCTAAAGCTAATTATAAAAGAGGATATTAGTAATGAACATGGATTCTTTCTAGATATCATAATGTTATCATAATTATTTTGATGGCTTATTCTCAATTCCTTAGGGAAAAAAATTATTTGGCCCATGGACTTTGAGTTTTCAGAAAAATATGCCTGAAGTAGACCTCAACATGGAATTGATCCCATTTGAAGATGATCCCTACTATAGAGAAATAAGTACTAAATGTGTTTAAGGAGTATACAATATTTGAAATTCAAAAAGGTTTATAACAAGTAGCATTTGTAAAAACAGGATAGAGTGGTGATCCACTAAATAAATATTACTTTGTCAAAGTGAATAGATTAAATTAATGATACATGTTGTTAGAACCCAAAAATAGGGAGTTCATGATGTTGTTGCCATAAGAGGTTGAACTGCATTTTTCAATTAAGTCTCCCTTATGGCTTGGAAATATTATATATGAATATTTCCATTTAATCAGTTTTTAGACTAAGGTTAACACTAGATTATTTCCAAGAGAGCAATGTCTTTGACCCTTTTTGAGACTCACCAGCAAGAAACCAGATCAAAGCAAGGCTTATATTAGCTGAAAAGACATTTACAAAGGGTTGCTTATGTACAGGGCACCATGCTGAGCACTGCAGAGCATACAGTTGGGGAAGACTTAATCTCATCTCCTAAGGATCTTGCAACAGAGGGGAATAAGACACACATAAATAATTGCATTACAGCAATATTAGAGAAATTCCATATAAGTTTACAGAGAAAACCCAAGGATGACAACTGGAGGTTGAGATATGTAAGGCACACATGCTGAGTGAAGCAAATAACATGAGCATGTGGCCAGAGATGACATGTGGCTGGCATCAATGGTAAATGTACAATGCTGTATCAAATTACAGTGAAAAATTAGACTGAGTATGGGCATTGAATATTAGGGCAAAGAATTATACTTGATCCATTAAGCATTGGGGAAGCCTGGGGTGTTATAGTAGGCTCTCAGTTGTAAAGTCATAACCAAAATTCCCAAAGTTGTTTAAACAATAAGAACATTATATGCCCCAGCTGGTGTGGCTCAGTTGATTGGGCATCATCTCATGCACTGAAGGGTTGCCAGTTCAATTCTGGGTGAGCAAACATGCCTGGATTGCAACCTTGATTCCCAGTGGGGGGTGGGCAGGAGGCAGCAGATAGATGTTTCGTTCTCATGTCAATGTGTCTCTCTCTCTCCCACTCTCTCCTCTCTAAAAAAAAAAAAAAACACAATAAAAATAGTTTTTAAAAAATAATGGGGACATTATGTAATGCACATAACAAAAAATATGGAATTAAATAATTTCATGATTAGTGGTGCCAAGGCTGAAAGTCGGCCTCTCTTGATGATCCCCATAAGGTCCCTTAAGGTGCCACAACTTAGAATTATCATGTCTTCCCAAAATTACATTCAAAGGTAAGAAGAGGTCAGAGGGCTTCTCCTTTGGCATATATCTCTTTTTATCAGAGAGATAAATTTACAGAAGCTCCCAACATTTTCCTTGGTCCCATAGGCCAGAAATGGTTTACACATTCTCCCCTAAATCCACCACTGGAAAGAGATGGTTATTCCCTAGATATGAGGGAAGGGTCCAGCTTCTCAGAGCACTTTACAGCCCACACCTGCACAGAACATATTATTTTCTTATAGAAAAAGGAGAGAGCAGATATTGAGTAGGCCACCACCTTGTGCCTGCCATAAGGGCCCATGTCTATCAGAACTGTGTTTGGACCCATGAATCTGGATGTGGTAAACAATAGATATTGGACTAGATGAGAATAGAGGGTTAGGAAGCCTTAATTGAGGCTCTGAATTACCTGTAGTGATTTCCAGGAGTGAGACTGGAAATAACCTTCATGGAGGAGACCAAGTTTACTAACTATTGTTGAGTTAGGGAGGAACAATTCTTTCTCCCATTCTCTAGAGCAGTTCTAGTTTTAGCTGTGTTAATTTTCAGATTTTCATCAAATGATTAATTAGAGATTGGATGATTAGTAAAAATATTTGAAACCCACTAGTCTACAAGAGAGAGGAGAATAGAGGGTCAAAGACCACCCTTAAGCTTGATGACTGGAAGAACAGAGAAAGGAAGGAAGCAGAGCTACTGACTGGAGGATAAGTAGGACAGAATTGTTTAGAATTGACTGGATGTTGATTTTAAGGTGCTGCTAGCCATCCCCATGGTCACAAGTTATCAGCATTTAGGAATGAATATCTAAAATGCTCTCATGAGAGTCAAGAAAGATGCAGGAACTTCCAGAGTGTCATGTGTAACAGAAAGGTAAAAAAGGATGGTACCCAAAACAAATGTGGAATTTAGGGATTAATAGTTGACCTTCGCAAGTAATTTAAGTAGAAAATAATAGATAGAAGTTATTTTCTGAGATATAAAGGAGCGAGTGAGTAGAAAAGAAGTTGAAACAACATGTAGCCATGACAGATGCTGGCATGAAAGAGAAGGTTAGCAATCTAAAGTTAAACAATGTCTATACAAAGCATCTTACCTGAAGTAGCATACTTAAAAGCAGTTCAGATTGAGGGGGAGAAAATGGTGGCTGAATAGGCAGACCTTTCTTGCACCTCTCCCAGGACCAGACTGGAAATAAAACTAAAGTGGGGAACATACACTCGGAATTACAAACTGAGGTCCAGCTGAGAAGGAGATTTATATCAAGGAAGGACAGAAAACACCTAGAGACCAGTAGGAAAGGAGAGGTCAAGCGAGGAGCTGACCCAGCTTCCAGGGGTGGCAGGCTGAGAGAGAGAAGGGATCTCTTGGCTACAAGAAGGTCTGTTCCCTCAGAAAACAGAGACCTGGAACCTAGTCTGGGCTCCACAACCTGGAGCATCAGAGCCAGGATCAGTGGCCCACATAACATCCAGCCATGAAAGGTGGCAGGACTGCTGGCCACCTTGGAGTCTGAAGCTGGTAGACCAGAGCATGCTGGAGAGAAAGCCTCAGTTTCAGGGGTTTTTTTGTTTTATTTTTTAAACCCAGATCACAGGAGTTTCATTTGCAGCTACTCACCCAAGGCTTTGGTGAAGGGAGGGAGGTGCAGACTTGAGGTGCCTAAGGAAAGGCTGGGGTGGGAAGCATTGCAGGGAGACATGGAAAAGCAGCAGCCAGGAGTCCTGTATTTGGTCATACACCTCCAAAAAGAAAAGGGCCATTTTTCCTGAGAGGAGCTAGCCACTCCCAGTAGCCATAGCACAGGAAAAGAAAAAAAAAGAAAAGAAACTCATGCTAGGAGATACAGCCTGCCCCACCCCCAAGGAGCCCTGCATGCCACACCCTACATTTTAACCTTTTCAGAGAAAACAAAAGCAGAGGCCAAGCCTATGTGTTTGAACAGTTTCAGGAGCCCTCAGTAACTGGATTGGGGGAGGAGTCATCTGCCCCATTATCCCAGGAAACTGGTGCTTTCCCTGTATGAGAGAACTGATGGAAACTCCAGGTTTCCAGCTGATCCCGCTGGACTGCATACAAGGATCTGTCCAGCTGAGGGCAGAATAATATTTTGGGCCACTCTAAGAGCTCTGGGACAGGAAACACATCCATCACTTTCCCTGAAATCTGAACAGCACCTCCATCTCACGGGAGACCCAGTAGTCTAGACTCATGATTCTGCCTAAAGACCTTTCAGAAATAGTCTTTTGAGTGATTAAGGTTGACAGCTGGCTGGCAAGCAAAGGCAGGCAGAAGCAGAGCCTGGGGACATGGGGAAGTTTACTAATCCAGCCCTGGGCCCCATGCTGCTAATGAACCTGATTTAGAGGGCAGATTGGTCCCTCGCATGTGCAGCCAAGTCCTGTAGAGACAGACACAACCTGTGGATCACTTGGAGCTTCCAGCAGGTTACTGAAAGCCAAAGGAGGACAGTTTCTGACAGTGGCTAGCACCTAAGTACCTCTTGGGAAGCCCAGAATTGGCAGACAGAACAGTTAGCCACAGTCATCAGAAGAGCAGGACCCAAAAGGAGCTTCCAGGAGGCACTAAACTCAGTAAGACAAACGCCACTTCACTTTTTTGTCTTCTTTTCTTTTCTTTTTCTATTTTTTCTCTTCCTGCTCTTTTTTCTTTTTTTATTTATTTTTTTCATCTATCTGATTTACTAATTTGTTATTTTGTTAGTCTCTATTTTTTCTATCATGTATCCAATTTTTCTCTTCCCCAGTGCTACTCAATATTTACTTCTTCTTTTTCTCCTGCTTTCTCATCATTTTTTCCTTTTCTTATTTTGGGCCTATCTACTTTCTCCTCTATTTTTCCTCTCAATTTTTTTCTTCCTCTTTTATTTTAAAACATTTCCCTTCACCTATTCCTCTATCATTTACTCCTATTGCCGTTATTTCATCTCTGCGCCTTAATATTCCATCACCCCCTTTTCCTTTTGTTTTGTTCTCTCCTCATACTTTTTTCTTTCTTTTCCTCCATCATTCTTGCTCTCTTTTCTTTTTCCTAATTCTCTGGTGGTTGCTTTTATTGTTGCTGTAGGGGTCTTAGGTATGTTTCAATTATTTTCTTTCATGTTTTGTTGTGTTGTATTTTGTTGTGTTTGGTCAGCACCTCCACAACAGCTCACCATGTGGTCAGGGGTGAGCCTCAGAGTCAGCCAGCTTGAAATGAGATCCCATTCATGAACAGGACAACAACATTAAAGATGCAATTATAACAGAAGAACCCAAATAACTCAACAAGGGGCTTTCCTAGCCCACCCAGTCTAAGAGATCAAAGAAACTGCACCACTGGGTCCCGCAAAAGACCTACTACATAAGACCACACCACAAAGTCTGGGAAGCATAGTAGTTCTATGTAATACATATAAACAAATGCAAGGGAGAGCAAAAATAGAGACAAAGAAACAACGCCCAAATGAAAGAAAAGGAGGAATCTTCAGAAAAGGAACTAAATGAAATGAAGACAAGCAATTTGTTAAAAAGAATTCACAGTAATGGTTTTAAGGGTGCTCAAATAACTTGGTGAGAACTACAAGCAACTTAATGAGATTTATAAGGAGCTGAATGGGAACATCAATATGAATAAGAATAAAGAGGAAATGAAGAATGACATAGCAGAAATGAAAAATACCCCGGAAGCATTCAATAGGCTAGAACAGTGGTCGGCAAATCGCGGCTCGTGAGCCACATGTGGCTCTTTGGCCCCTTGAGTGTGGCTCTTCCACAAAATACCACGTGTGGGCGCGCACATACAGTGCGATTGAAACTTCGTGGCCCATGCGCAGAAGTCGGTTTTCGGCCTGGGCAAGTCTATTTTGAAGAAGTGGCGTTAGAAGAAGTGGGGGGTGTTGGTCAGGCTGGCGACGGGAGACGCGAGACACAGCACAGGGGGGCCGCGGGATACGCAGAGCAGGGGAGGTACATTGTTTTGAGTTACGTTCACTGAGGTCAACCCCTTCCAACTCTCCCATCCATACTCGTCTATCTGAAACAAGTATACAAGACGAGTGTGGATGGGAGAGTTGGAAGGGGTCGACCTCAGCGAACGTACCTCAATCAGATTGAGGACGTTTTTAGCAAAGGCCAGCTTTAGAGTACCCTAATTAAGTTAATAACAATGTACCTACCTATATAGTTTAAGTTTAAAACATTTGGCTCTCAAAAGAAATTTCAATCGTTGTACTGTTGATATTTGGCTCTGTTGACTAATGAGTTTGCTGACCACTGGGCTAGAAGAAGCTGAGGACTGAATCAGTGAATTAGAAAACAATTATAAAAACACACCCATTAAGAGCAGCAAATGGAAAAAAAATTTAAAAGTAGGAGGAGTGTCTAAGGGAGCTTTGGAACAACATGAAACTTCAAAACCTTCATATCATACAGGTGTTAGAAGGAGATGAATCCAAGCCAGGAATGGAGTACCTGTTTGAATAAACAATGGCAGTGAATTAACCTAACCTGCTGAAGGAAAAAGTAACTCAAGTTTAGGAAGCACAGAGTCCCAATCAAGATGAATCCCAAAAGACCCACACCTTGGCACATGACAAGTAAAATAGCAAACATTAAAGACAAAGAAAGAATCTAAAAGGATACAACAGAGAGAAAGTTACCTACAAGGGAGCTCTCATTAGACTTCCAGCTGATTTTCCAGTAGAAACACTTAAAGCCAGAAGGGAGTGGCATGAAGTATAAAAAGTAATGAAAACCAAGGGAATGAACCCTGGAACCCTAGCCTACTATACCCAGCAAGACTATCATTCAAAATGTAGGTGAAATAAAGAGCTTCACAGACACACACACACAGAGACACACAAAGCCTAAATGAGTTTATTACCACCAAGCCAGCACTGCAAAAATTGCTAATGGGATTGTTGTAAGAAAAGATATAAAGAGAAGAATACAGATATAAAGAAGAAGACTTGCAACAAATTAGCACCTATACATAATAACCTTAAATGTAAATGGCTTAAATGCTCCAATCAAAAGACATAGGGTAGATAGACAGAATTTGGGTCCCCACTGCAGACACCACCCTGGAACGCACAGGAAGGCAAAAGCCAGCAGGACTCCAAGTGCCTGCAATTGGCATATGCAGGACCAGCTCTGTAGGGAAGGGAGCACAGCTCAGAACAGGGACAATCAAGGCATGAGACTGAAGGCAGACCCAGCCTCTGGGCTAAGGAGTCCCTTACCACTGGACTACTAGGGGCTTTATCCTCTCAGACCTCAATCAGGATACCCAGGGCCAGAAAGGGACAGTGACTCACATTCACCTGCATTAGAGAAGCTTCTAGAAGGCCCAGGATAGACATACCAAGGGACCAGATTCAACAACATCAGATCAAAATCCAACGAGCCCCCCAAATATAGGGTCCAAAGCACCTGTATAACAGCTGGCATGAAAACATTGGAGTTGAACCTCACTGGCAGCAAGTTGGAGAGGAGATCCCTCCCATGAATGGGACATCAACAATCAAGTCCCAATTACAACAGGAGAGCTCAAATAACACACACAAAGGGCATTCCTAGAGCACCCAGCTCAGGTGAACAAAGAGATTGCACCACTGGACACCTCAACACTTTTTAGATAAGGCCATCCCACAAAGACTGGAAGGCCTAACAGTTCTATCTAATACATAGAAGCAAATACAAAGAGACAGTTAAAATGGGTAGACAAAGAAACAAACCCCAAATAAGAGAAAAGAAGGAATCTCCAGAAAAAGAACTAAATGAAATGGAGGCAAGCAACCTATCAGACATAGAGTTCAAAGCAATTGGTTATAAAGATGCTTAAGGAACTTAGTGCAAATTACAATAGCAAATAAAGAAAAATAGAGGCCATGAACAAGAACCAGACAGAAATCTAAAATGATACATCTGACATCAAGAAGACACTAGAAGGTATTAAAAATAGATGGATGAAGCAGAGGACCAAATCAGTGATTTGGAAGACAAGGTACTAATAAACACCCAGTCATAGATGAAAATAGAAAAAGTAATTTAAAAGTAGGAAGATAGCTTAAGGGATCTCTGGAACAACATGAAATGTATGAGCATCCACATTATAGATATACCAGAAGAGGAAGAGGGTGAGCAAGGGACAGAGAACCTGTTTAAAGAAATAATGACAGAAAACTTCCCCAACCTGGAAAAGGAAAATATCACACAAGTTCAGGGGCACAGAAAGTCCCAATCAAGATGAGCCCAAAGAGACCCACACCTAGACACATCATAATTAAAAGGGCAAACGTTAAAAACAAAGAAAGAGATGAACATAGATGCTAAAAATCGTCCACAAAATTTTAGCAAATCAGATTCACCATTACATTAGAGAGATCATACACCATGACCAAAGGGGACTTATTCTGGGGATGCAAAAATGGTACAATTACCCGCAAATCAATAAATGTGATATATCACATAAACAAATTGAGAGACAAAAATCACATAATCATATCAATCGATGCAGAAACAGCATTTGACAAAATCCAACACCCTTTCTTAATAAAAACTCTCAGTAAAGTGGGAATAGAGGGATCATACCTCAACATAATAAAAGCCTTATATGACAAATCTACAGTCAACATCATACTCAATGGGTAAAAACTAAACTCATTTCCCCCAAGAATAGGGATGCCCACTTTCACCACTCCTGTTTGTGCCAGCACTGGAAGTGCTAGCCATAGTGATAGACAAGAATAGAAATAAAAGGCATCCAAATTGGAAAAGAAGAAGCATAACTGTCCTTATTCTCAGATGACATTATATTAAACATAGAAAACCCCAAAGACTTCATCAAAAAACTACTAGACCTAATAAATGAATTCAGCAATGTAGCAGGATACAAAATTAACACCCAGAAATCTATGGGCTTTTTATACACCAACAATGAACTCACAGAAAGTGAAACTAATAAAACAATCTCATTTACCACTGCACCAAAAAAAAATGATACTAGGAATTAAGATACCTAGGAATAAACTTAACTAAGGAGGTAAAAGACCTGTACTCGGGAAACTACAGGACATTGAAAAAAAGAAACAGAGGAAGACATAAACAAGTGGAAAAACATACCATGTTCATGGATTGGTAGAATCAACATCATTAAAATGTTCATACTACCCAAAGCAATCTACAGATTCAATGCAATCCCCATTAAAATACCAAGCTGTATTACAAAGCCACTGTTCTCAAAACTGCCTGGTACTGGCACAAGAACAGACATATAGATCAGTGGAATAGAATAGAGAGTCCAGAAATTAGCCCGAACCAATATGCTCAATTAATATTTGACAAAGGAGGCAAGAACATACAATGGAGCCAAGATAGTCTCTTCAATAAATGGTGTTGGGAAAATTGGACAGATATATGCAAGAAAATGAAACTAGACCACCAACTTACACCATACACAAGAATAAACTCAAAATGGATAAAGGACTTAAATGTACGACAGGAAACCATAAAAATTCTAGAAGAATCCAAAGGCAACAAAATCTCAGACATATGCCAAAGCAATTTCTTCACTGATACAGCTCCTAGGGCAGTTGAAACTAAAGAGAAAATGAACAAATGGGACTACATCAAAATAAAAAGTTTCTGCACAGCAAAAGAAACCATCAACAAAACAACAAGAAAGCCCACTACATGGGAGAACATATTTGCCAACATTATATCTGATAAGGGCCTAATCTCCAAAATTTATAGGGAACTCATACAACTTAACAAAAGGAAGATAAACAATCCAATCAAAAAATGGGCAAAGGACCTAAATAGACACCTTTTAAAAGAGGACATTCAGAAAGCCAAGAGACATATGAAAACATGCTCAAAGTCACTAATCATTCGAGAGATGCAAATCAAAACAACAATGAGGTACCATCTCACACCTGTCAGAATGGCTATCATCAACAAATCAACAAACGACAAGTGCTGGAGAGGATGCGGATATAAAGGAATCCTCGTGCACTGCTGGTGGGAATGCAGACTGGTGCAGCCACTATGGAAGACAGTATGGAGTTTCCTCAAAAAGTTAAAAATGGAACTCCCATTTGACCCAGTAATCACACTTCTAGGACTGTATCCTAAGAAACCACAAATACCAATCTAAAGGATATATGCACCCCTATTTCATAGTAGCACAATTTACAATAGCTAAGATTTGGAAACAATCTAAGTGCCCATCAGCAGATGAGTGAATTAAAAAACTGTGGTACATCTACACAATGGAATACTATGCCACTATAAAAAAGAACAAACTTTTACCATTTGCAACAGCATGGATGGAACTGGAGAGCATTATGCTAAGTGAAATAAGCCAGTCAGAGAAAGATAAATATCACATGATCTCACTCATATGTGGGATATAATGATCAACATAATTTGATGAATGAAAATAGATCCAGAGACAAATGGCAGGGGAGGTGGGGGGGTGGTTAGAGAACAACCAAAGGACTTGTATGCATGCATATTAGCATAACAAATGGACACAGACACTGGGGCGGTGGGGGCTTGCCTGGAGTGGGAATGGCTGGGGGTTGGGGCAAGGGGGAGATTGACAGCAATATAGTTGTAGTAGTGGACTTTAATATCTCACAGATGTCACCAGATAGATCTTCCAGACAAAAAATTAACAAATAAATAGGCCTTAAATGACACCCTAGATCACATGGGTCTAACTGAAATTTACAGAACATTTCACCCCAAAGCAACAGAATATACATTCTTCTCAAATGCACATGGAACATTTTCAAAGATAGACCACATGTTAGGGCAGAAAACAAGTCTATACAAATTCAAGATTGATGTAATATTAGGCTCTTCTCAGATCCCAGCAGCATGAATTTAGAAATCAACTATAATAAAAACACTCAAAAACATGGAAGCTAAATAGCATAGAATTAAAAAATGAATAACTTACTAAAGAGATCAAGGAAGAAATAAGAACTTCCTGGAAACAAAAATGAACACACAACAACCCAATATCTATGGGACACAGTGAAAGCAGTCCTAAGAGAGAAATCCATAGCACTAGAGGTCTACCTCAAAAAATAACAAGAAAAACTTCTAATAAATTCTATAACCATACAATGTAAAGAATTAGAAAGAGAACAAGAAAAGCCAGAGTAAGTAGAAGGAAGGAAATAATAAAGAGCAGAGTGGAAATAAATAATATAGAGACTAAAAACAATACAAAAGATCAATAAAATCAAGAGGATCCTTTGAAAAGAAAAGATAAACAAGTTTGATGAACCTTTAGCCAGATTAATCAATAATCAAAGAGAGGGGACCCAAATAAACAAAACCAGAAATGAAAGTGTTGAAGTAATAATTAACCCCACAAAAAAATACGAAAAGATAATTAAAAAATACTATAAACGACTATGTCCAACAAACTGGATAATCTGAACAAAATGGACATATTCCTTAGAAAATACAATCTTTCAAAACTCATTTAAAAAGAATTAGAAAATCTGAATATAACTAGTGATGAAATTGAAAAACACCCAGCAAACAAAGATCCTGCTCCAGACGACTTTACAGGGGAGTTTTACCAAACATTCAAAGAACTAATACCTATCCTCCTCAAATCATTCCAAAAAATCCAAGAGGAAGGAATACTTCCAAGCTCTTTTTATGAGGCTAGCATTACCCTAATTCCAAAACCATAATAAAGACACAACAAAGAAAGAAAAATTACAGGCCAATATCCCTGATGAATATAGATGCTAAAATCCTCAACAAAATATTAACAAATCAGATCCAGCAATATATTAAAATTAACATACGCCATGACCAAGTGGGATTTATTTCAGGGATGCAAGGCTGGTATAATATTTGCAAATCAGGGGAGGAGACAAAATGGCGGTGGTATAGACAGACATGTCCCATGCCTTGTCCTGGAGCAGATAGGGTGAGCAGCTGAAACGAGTAACATCCAACCCAAATTGGCAAAGGAGATTCAGCTGGGAGACAGTTTGCAGCCGGGAAAGGCAAAGGACTCCTGGAAAAGGGTAAAACCACGGCTCTGAGAAGGATAATCGGCCAGACCTCTGAGCCCTGAGATCAGAGGGAATCCACACGGCACTGGTGTTGAGCCGCATCCCTTGGGACAAGCAGAGTGGAAAGAAGGTACGCAGAACTGCTGGTCGGCAGGGGATTCTAGATTGGGTCCACAGTAAGGAAAGGCTGAAAGGTGCCAGCAGGAGAGGAGTGTGCAGAGATGCAGCCTCTCTGGCCTCTGTGGCTTGTGCCCTTCTTCATAGGGCCTAGTTGATAGGACCTTTTGGATACAGACACTTACCCATGGCTGGAGCTTGGAAGAAGGTGTGGAATTGTGGAATCTGGGGAAAGAGGGGGATCCAGGAGTAGTGGCAGCAAGTGTGGTGCTGAGTCATCCCTGAGCCTGGGACCTGGGAAGCCATTTTGCCCTGAAGAGATAGCCCCTCCCTCCAGTATCCAGGCAACTAATTGAGCCACACCCAGATTCCACCCTGATTGTTAAAAGGGTTAAAAAACAAAAACATAAATAGTCCCTGAGAGCACAAAGGGGCTGGACTAAAGAGAGACTTTCAGTCCCAGCAATCGGAACCTGAGAAACACTACAGTACAGAAGACTGGGATCTTAAGCCAGCCAAAGGAACACTTCACTTTTTCATTTTTACTTTTATTTTATTTTTTATTTTTATTATTTTGTTATCTCTTTTTTTTCTTTCGTTTTTTTCTTTGTTTTACTGTTTTTGTTTGTTGCTTTATTTTCTATTTCTTTTCACATTATTTTTCCACCACTCTATTTTATTTTATTTTTATTTTTTTATACCATACCATTTTTGAAATCAAATTTTTTTAATTTATTATTATTTTTTCTCATTCTCTCTCCTCTTATCCACCCATCCCCTTTCTACTTCCTCTATACTGAACTGAGATCCTCCCTATATTCATGCAATTCTTAACCTTATCTTCTATATATAAGCTCAGTATCTACAGATTCTGCCCCCACCCTCTTTGCTGGGGTTTGGTGTTTGTATTTTTTTTGTTTGTTTGTTTATCTATTGGTTCTGTGGTGTTTTCCCCATATATATATATTTTTTTCTTCTTCTTCTTCTTTTTCTTCCTTTTTCTTTTCTCTCTTATCTTTTTCTCTCTCTTCGATATCATTTATGCTCTTTTTTCTTGTCCCTAATTCTCTGTTCTCAGGTGGTCACTTATAGTGGGGTTATTATTGTTGTGAGTACATTTGTGCATTGGTCCCTTTGTGTTGTGTCTTATCGAGGTGAACTTTATCCTGTCTGGCCAGGTGCTAGAGAATGAGCCTCATAACCAGACACCTGGAGAGGAAACTCCATCCACGAACGGGTCAATAACACCCCAGACCCAACTACAGAGGCAGGAAGAAGGCGGCAGTGAGGGAGAGAGCGTAAGTCAGTGAGGGACCAAAAGAGGATTGTGTGGTCATGTGGGATGTGTGTGTGTGTGTCTTTGTGTGTGAGTGAGGCACAGATAGATCCCGCAGGACCTTTGGGGTCAGGCTAAATGGGCTCGCCTAACTAGGCAGCCTCTGCTAACATTGTAAACAGTTCCGGGAGGCCAGCTCGTCCTCGGAGGCCTAATGTTTTTAAGGGGAGAGCTGTTGTAACTGGGAGCCAGGCCACACCCCCACCCAGGGTGCCCTCAGATAACACCTGGGACTCTACAGACACCCCTGCCAGGGTCCTGCTACCTCGGCAGTGGTCCCATAGTCAATGAGTCTCGAGCCACCCTGGGCACAGGCTCCTGTGAGTTCTGAAGCGTGCTCCCCTCTGACCGGCCCAATGCCTTAGCCCAGGGCACTGCAACCATGCAAGCAGCAGACACGTGAGCAGCCCACTCCTGTCCAAGGAGCAGCAGCCCCGCGAGCAGCCTGCCCTAGGCCTAAGAGAAGAAGCCTCACATGATCTGCCCCTGTCCAAGGAGCAGCAGTGGTGTGAGCAGCCTGCTCCCCTGTCCGAGGGGCAGCAACCACGTGAGCAGCCTGCCCCATCTGAGGAGCAGCAGCACGCAGCCCCCTGCCCCATCTGAGGAGCAGCAGCCCCACGCAGCCCGCCCCCATCCGAGGAGCAGCAGCTGCGCAGCCCACACCCTGCTCCTGTCTGAGGAGCAGTAGGTGTGCGAGAAACCTGCCCCCATCCAAGGAGCAGCAGCTGCATGAGCAGCCTGCCCCCATACGAGGAGCAGCAGCAGTGTGAGCAGCCCATACCCATAACAGAAACAGCAGCACCAAGAGCAGCCCGTCACCCATTCAAGAAGCAGTAGCCGCCTGAGCAGCCTGCCCCAGTCCGAGGAGCAGCAGCCACATGAGCAGACTACCCACGCCTGAGGAGCGGCAGCCCTGCGCAGTCCACACTGGTCCAAGGAACAGCAGACACATGCAGCCTGCACCTGTTGGACGAGCACAGCTGGGTGAGCGGCCTGCCCCCTTCCAAGGAGCAGCAGCCACATGTGCAGCTCGCTCCTGCCCTAGGAGCAGCAGCCACACAAGCAGCCCATCCCCTGTCCAAGGAGCAGCACCCACATGAGCAGACCACCCCCATATGAGGAGCAGCAGCCGCAGGTACAGCTCACTCCCACCCGAGGAGCAGTAGCCACCCGAGCAGCTTGCCTGTGTCCAAGGAGCAGCAGCCACATGAGCAGACCGCCCACATCTGAGGAGCGGAAGCCCCAGCCCTGCACAGCCCACACTGGTCCAAGGAGCAGCAGCTACACACAGTCTGCACCTGTCCAACGAGCAACAGCTGGGTGAGCATCCTGCCCCCATCCTAGGAGCAGCAGCTGCACATGTAGCTCACTCCCGCCTGAGGAGCAGCAACCACACAAGCACCCTGTCCCCCATCTGAGGAGCAGCAGCCACATAAGCAGCCCATCCCCCATCTGAGGAGCAGCAGCTGCGCAAGCAGCCCACACCCGTACAAGAAGCAGTAGCCCTGTAAGCAACCTGCCCCTATGCAAAGAGCGGCAGCCTCATGGGCAGCCCGCCCCATCTGAGGAACAGGAGCAGCGTGCAGCCAGTCCCGATCCAAGGAGTAGCAGCAACGTGAGCAGTCCACGCCCATCTGAGGAGCAGAAGCAACATGAACAGCCCGCTCCTGTCCAAGGAGCAACAGTCATGCTCAGCTCACCCACATTTGAGGAGCAGCAGCCTCGTGATCAGCCCACCCTGTCCAAGGAACAGCAGCTATGCGAGCAGCCTCCCCTACCAGCCAGAGGAGATACCACTGCTGCGAACAGCACCCACCAGAGCAGCCGCTGCCAACTGAGGAGCAGCTACTACCGCGACCACTTGAGGAGCAACTGAAGCCTGAGGAACCACTGCCACCCAAGGAGCAGCCCCTGCACAACTCAACATCCAGATCAGTTGGTGAGACCAAAAGCGGGTAGACAAAGAAACCCCCGAAGGAAAGAAAAGGAGGACTCGCCAGAAAAG
This sequence comes from Myotis brandtii, assembly GCF_000412655.1. Lineage (NCBI taxonomy): Eukaryota > Metazoa > Chordata > Mammalia > Chiroptera > Vespertilionidae > Myotis > Myotis brandtii. The sequence continues at coordinate 890,165 of NW_005371082.1, read as the reverse complement.
CAGCTAAGTGAAACAGAGGCATGCAATATGTCAGAAAAAAAATCAACAACTTAAGTAAGGCCCAAGAAGAAATGAAGAGTGATATAGCTGCCATAAAAAACTCCATTGAAAGTATCAACAGTAGACTAGGAGAAGCGGAGGACCGAATTAGTGAATTAGAAGACAAGGAAGCAAAACACACCCAAACTATACTGCAAATGGAGAAAAAAATTAAAAGACAGGAGGAGAGCCTAAGGGAGCTTTGGGACAACATGAAACGAAACAACATACGAATAATAGGGGTGCCAGAACAACAGAAAGATGAACATGGATTAGAAAACCTATTCGAAGAAATAATATCAGAAAACTTCCCTGAGGTGGGGAAGAAAAAAGTCACACAAGCCCAGAGAGTCCCAAACAAGGTGAATCCGAAAAGACCCACACCAAGACACATCATAATTACCATGGCAAATGTTCAGGACAAAGAGAGAATCTTACAGGCTGCAAGAGAGAGACGGAAAGTTACATACAAGGGATCTCCCATTAGATTATCAAATGATTTCTCAACAGAAACACATCAGGCCAGGAAAGAATGGACAGAAATTTACAAAGTGATGCAAAGCAAAGGACTGAATCCAAGAATACTCTATCCAGCAAGGCTTTCATTCAAAATTGAAGGGGAAATAAGAAGCTTCACAGACAAAAAAAGGCTAAGGGAGTTTATCACCACCAAGCCAGCCATGCAAGAAATGCTAAAGGGACTGGTGTAAAAAGAAGAAATAACAAGCTCAGAAAGAAAACAGCCACACACAAAAAAAGAAATGGCTACAAACAAGTACCTTTCAATAATAACTTTAAATGTAAACGGACTAAATGCTCCAACCAAAAGACATCGAGTGGCTGAATGGATAAAAAAACATGACCCATACATCTGCTGTCTACAAGAGACCCACCTCATTAGAAGGGACTCACACAGACTGAAAGTGAAGGGATGGAAAAATATCTTTCACGCAAATGGAAAGGAAAAGAAAGCTGGGGTAGCAATACTTATATCGGACAAAATACATCTCAAAGTGAAGGCCATAACCAGAGATAAGGAAGGCCACTTCATAATACTAAAGGGATCAATACAACAAGAAGATATAACCTTGGTAAACATATATGCACCCAATGCAGGAGCACCCAAATTCATAAAAAAACTCCTGGAAGATATCAAAGGAGAGATCGACAACAATACAATCATTGTAGGGAACTTTAATACACCACTGACATCACTAGATAAATCATCTAGACAAAAAAATCAGCAAAGAAACAGCAATCCTAAATGACTCACTAGATCAGATGGTCTTAATTAATATCTTCAGAACATTTCACTCCAAAGCCGCGTAATATATGTTCTTCTCAAGCGCACATGGGACATTTTCAAAAATAGAGCACATATTGGGTCACAAGCAAAGTCTCCCCAAATTCAAGAAGATGGAAATCATACCAAGCATCTTCTCAGATCACAAGGCATATTATTAGAAATAAACTACAATGAAAACGATCCAAAACACTTGGAAGCTGAATAGCATGTTATTAAATATTGATTGGGTTACCAATGAGATCAAAGAAGAAATTAAAAACATCCTGGAAACTAATGACAATGAAAACACAACAATCCAAAACCTTTGGGACACAATGAAAGCAGTCCTGAGAGGGAAGTTTATAGCTCTACAGGCCTACCTCAACAAACAAGAAAAAATGGTAGTAAATCATCTAACTCTACAACTCAAAGAATTAGAAAGAGAGCAACAAGATAAGCCCAGAGTGAGCAGAAGGAAGGAGATAATAAAGATTAGAGCAGAAATAAATGACATAGAGACCAAAAAAACAATACAGAAAATCAATGAAACCAAGAGCTGGTTCTTTGAAAGGATAAACAAGATTGACAAACCTCTAGCCAGGCTCACCAAGAAGCAAAGAGAGAGGACCCAAATAAACCAAATCAGAAATGATAGAGGCGAAATAACAACAGACCCCACAGAAATACAAATGATTGTTAAAAAATACTATGAACAACTCTACTCCAACAAACTAGACAACCTGGAGGAAATGGACATATTTCTAGAAAAATACAACATTCCAAAACTTAATCAGGAAGAATCTAAAAATCTCAATAGGCCAATAACTATGGAAGAAATTGAAGCAGTCATCAGAAAGCTTCCAGCAAACAAAAGCCCAGGACCAGACGGCTTCACAGGGGAGTTTTACCAAACATTCAAGGAAGAACTAAAACCTATCCTCCTCAGACTATTCCAAAAAATTCAAGAGGAAGGAACACTTCCAAGCTCATTCTATGAAGCCAGCATCACCCTAATACCAAAACCAGATAAAGACAACACAATGAAAGAGAATTACAGGCCAATATCCCTCATGAAGATAGATGCCAAAATCTTAGCAAATCATATCAAGCAGTACATCATAAAGGTCATAAACCATGACCAAGTAGGATTTATCCCAGGGATTGCAAGGATGGTACAATATCCGTAAATCAATAAATGTGATACATCACATAAACAAATTGAGAGAAAAAAACCACATAGTCGTATCAATTGAAAAATCATTTGACAAAATCCAACACCCTTTATTGATAAAAACTCTCAGCAAGGTGGGAATAGAAGGATCATACCTCAACATAATAAAAGCCATATATGACAAACCCACAGCCAACATCATACTCAATGGACAAAAACTAAAACCATTTCCCCTAAGAACAGGAACAAGACAAGGATGCCCACTCTCACCACTCCTGTTCAACATAGTCCTGGAAGTATTAGCCATTGCAATTAGACAAGAAGAAGAAATAAAAGGCATCCAAATTGGAAAAGAGGAAGTAAAACTGTCCTTATTTGCAGATGACATGATATTATACTTAAAAAACCCTAAAGACTCCATCAAAAAACTATTAGACTTAATAAAAGAATTCGGCAATGTAGCAGGATACAGAATTAACGCCAAGAAATCTATGGCATTTCTATACACCAATAGTGAACTTGCAGAAAGAGAGACTAAAAAAGCAATCCCATTTACCATCTCACCAAAAAAATTAAGCTACCTAGGAATAAACTTAACTAAAGAGGTAAAAGACCTCTACTCAGAAAACTACAGGACGTTGAAAAAAGAGATAGAGGAAGACATAAAGAGATGGAAGAACATACCATGTTCTTGGATTGGTAGAATCAACATCATTAAAATGTCCATACTGCCCAAAGCAATCTATAAATTCAACGCACTTCCCATTAAAATACCAACGGCATATTTCACAGACCTAGAACGAACTCTCCAAAAATTCATCTGGAACAAAAAACGACCCCGAATAGCTGCAGCGTAAAGAGAAAATAAACAAATGGGACTACATCAAAATAAAAAGCTTCTGCACAGCAAAAGAAACCATCAACAAAACAAGAAAGCCCACTTCATGGGAGAAAATATTTGCCAATGTTATCACCAATAAGGGTTTAATCTCCAACATTCATAGGGAACTCATACAACTTAACAAAAGGAAGATAAACAATCCAATCAAAAAATGGGCAAAGGACCTAAGTAGACACTTTTCAAAAGAGGACATTCAGAAAGCCAAAAGACATATGAAAACATGCTCAAAGTCAGTAATCATCTGAGAGATGCAAATCAAAACAACAATGAGATACCATCTCACACCTGTCAGAATGGCTATCATAAACAAATCAACAAACGACAAGTGCTGGAGAGGATGTGGAGAAAAAGGAACCCTCCTGCACTGCTGGTGGGAATGCAGACTGGTGCAGCTGCTATGGAAGACAGTATGGAGTTTTCTCAAAAAGTTAAAAATGGAACTCCCATTTGACCCAGTGATCCCACTTCTAGGAATATATCCCAAGAAACCAGAAACACCTATCAGAAAGGATCTATGCATCCCTATGATCATAGCAGCACAATTTACCATAGCTAAGATTTGGAAACAGCCTAAGTGCCCATCAGCAGATGAATGAATTAGAAAACTGTAGTACATCTACACAATGGAATACTATGCTGCTGTAAAAAAGAAGGAATTCTTACCATTTGCAACAGCATGGATGGAACTGGAGAGCATTATGCTAAGTGACATAAGCCAGTCAATGAAAGAAAAATACCACATGATCTCATTCATTTATGGATAATAAAGACCATTATACACTGATGAACAAAAATAGATACAGAGACAGAGCAGCAAGGAACAAACTGTCAAACTACAGTGGGAAGGCCGGGGAGGATTGCGGGGGGGTGGTAAGAGATCAACCGAAGGACTTGTATGCATGCATATAAGCATAACCAATGGACACAAGACACGGGTGTAGGTGAGGCCGGGGGAAGGTCAAGGAAAATAAAAAGGAGGCATATGTAATACTCTTTGTAATACTTTAAGCAATAAAACAAACAAACAAAAAAATAAATAAATACAGTTCCTCATAAAAAATATTTGCAAATCAATAAATGTGATACATCACATAAACAAAGTAGAAGACAAAAATCACATAATCATATCATTGAGGGAAAAAAGCATTCTATACAATCCAACACCCTGTTTTAATAAAATCTCTTAGCAAAGTGGGAATAGAGGGATCATACCTTAACATAATAAAGGCCATATATGAAAAACTTACAGCCAACATCAAAGTCAATGGGAGAAACTAAAAACATTTTCCCTAAGAACAAGACAAGACAGGGATGTCCACTTTCACCACTCTTATTCAACCATAGTACTGGAAGTCCTAGCCACAGCACTCAGACAAGAAGAAGAGTAAAAGGTATCCAAATTGGCAAGGAGGAAGTAAAACTCTCATTATTTGCAGATGGCATGATATTGTACATTAAAAAAAACACTAAAGACCCCACCAAAAATCTATTAGATTTAATAAATGAATTTGGCAATGTAGCAGAATACAAAATTAAAAACCAGAAATCAAGGGCATTTTTATACACCAATAATGAATTCTCAGAAAGAGAATCTAAAAAGCAATTCCACTTACCATTGTGACAAAAATTTAAGATACCAAGGAATAAACTTAACAAAGGAGGTAAGGACTTTGGACTTTGAAAAAAAGTGGTCGAGGAAGATATAAACAAGTGGAAGAGTATACCGTGTTCATGGACTGGTAGAATTAACATTATGGAAATGTCTATTTTACCCAAAGCAATCTACAGATTCAATGAAACCCCTATTAAAATATCAATGGCATATTTCACAGATCTAGAAGAAATACTGCAAAAATTTATATGGAACCAAAAAAGATCCCAAATAGCCACAGCAAACTTGAGAAAGAAAAACAAAGTTGGAGGAATCACAATACCAGATATCAAGTTATACTGCTAAGCCACTCTACTCCAAAAAGCCTGGTACTGTCACAATAACAGGCATATAGATCAATGGAATAGAACAGAGAGCCAGGAAATCCACCCAAACCATTATGCTCAATTAATATTTGACGAAGGAGGCAAGAGCGTACAATGAAGTCAAGACAGTCTCTTTAATAAATGGTGTTGGGAAAATTGGACAGATACATGCAAAAAAAAAAAAATGAAACTAGACCACCATCTTCCACCAGACACAAAAAAAAACTCAAAATGGAAAAAAAAAAAAGACAAATGTAAGTCGTGAAACCATAAAAATCCTAGAAGAAACCATAGGCAGGAAAATATACATCTCCTGAGGCAAGGAAAAATCAGGAGAAAATAAACAATTGGGATTACATCAAAATAAAAAACTTCTGCATAGCAAAAATACTATCAACAAAATGTAAACAGAGCCCATTTCCTGGAAGAACATATTTGCCAATGTTACATCTGATAGGGGGTTAATTTCTAAAATATATAAGACATTCATACAACTTAACAAAAGGAAGACTAACGATCCAATTAAAAAATGGGCAGAAGACCTGAATAGATATTTCCCCAAAGAGGACATACAAATGGCCAAAGAGACATATGAAAAAATGCTCAAAGTCACTAACCATCAGAGAAATACAAATTAAAACCACAATGAGATATTACCTCATACCTGTCAGAATGGCTATCGTACAAAAATCAACAAACATCAAGTGCTGGTGAGAATGTGGAAAAGGAAACACTAGTTCACTGCTGGTGGGAATGCAGACTGGTACAGCCACTATGGAAAACAGTATGGAGTTTCCTCAAAAAATTAAAAATAGAATTTCCATTTGACCCAGTGATCTCACTTCTGGGAATTTATCCTAAAACCCCCAAAACACCAATAAGAAATAAAATATGCACCCCTATGTTCATAGCATCATCTACACTAATAAAAGAGAAACATGGTAATTAGCGTACGACTGCTACCCTTTTCATTGGCTAATCAGTGAGTATATGCAAATTAACTGTCAGCCAAGATGGCAGCCGGCAGCCAGGCACTGAAGCGAGCAGGGAGGCTTGCTTGCTGC
>NW_005371082.1:851344-882867 GCF_000412655.1 Myotis brandtii | reverse complement strand
CCAATCCCCCAATCGGCCCTACCCTGAGCGTGACTGAGGGTGGCATCGCAACCTCCCGATCCGCCCTGCTCTGTGCATGACGGGGCGGCGCCCCAACTCCCCAATCGGCCCTGCTCTGAGCCTGACCAGGGGCTGCACTTAGGGATTGGGCCTGCCCTCTGCCACCCGGGAGCAGGCCTAAGCCAGCAGGTCGTTATCTCCCGAGGGGTCCCAGACTGCGAGAGGGCACAGGCCGGGCTGGGGGATCCCCCTCCCCCCGCCCCCCGAGTGCACAAATTTTTGTGCACCGGGCCTCTAGTTATTTATAATAGCTAAGGTGTGGAAACAGACCAAGTGCCCATCAGCAGATGAATGGATAAAAAAAGCTGTGGGACATTTACACTATGGAATATTATGCAACTGTAAAAAAGAGGGATCTCTTACCCTTTGAGACAGCATGGATGGACAGGGAAAGTATTATGCTAAGTGAAATAAGACAAATACAACATAATCTCACCGATTTGTGGAATCTAATGAACAAAATGAATTGACCAACAAAATAAGACCTGAAGCATGGAGGCATGGAACAGCCTGGCATACCTCAATGTGGGGTTGAGGGGACGAGAATAGATAAATCCAAGAATGTATATACTTATTTCCACAGCCCATGGACATGGGCAATAGGGTAGTGAAGACCTGGGGAGGGGGATGGACAGGGGCTGCGAGGAGGGGGTTAAAGCTATCAACAATAAAAAGTATATTTTTTAAAAGAGCAGTTCAGTGGCTCAAGCTGAATTTATAACACATCAATGACATGCTTGTAGTTATTAGTAGTACCCGCTTCTGTTTCATCACAACCAAGAGAAAAGAAAAAGATTTGCTATAATTAGAAAAAAAAAATGACTCTTCTCTACTAAACCCAGGTCTCCCATCTGCTGCTGTGGATGTGGTGGGGGTGAGGATGGGTTACAGAATGCTGAATGCATGGTCAGGCTATTCCAGACATTTGGATTTGCTGGCAGACTGGAGGCAGGAGTGTGCCCAGCTCTGGGAACTATGATGATGGAGATGGCCAGGATCTGGTCATAAGGTCACACTACAGCCCCTCTAGAGCAGCAGGCGCCACATTTTGTTTTCATGCAACTCTACCAATAGTAAATATCTGAACATGTATACTTATTTTTAATAATATAAATATATTATGATATACTATGCCATACTATGCATATTATGTAACATATCCATGAGAGGAAACATAAACGCCACTGAAAATTCTAATATTTTCTTCCCACACCTTACAGATTGTCACGAGCACATCTCCCCACCCACCCCTTTGAGCACAGGCAGCCTACTGCAGAGACCTGTTCTAGAACTTGGTATTTTAAGAATGAAACAATGTTAACTGAAGAGAATTATTGACTGTGTCTTTCAGAATGAGAGAATAAGGGCAGTGAGTCAGGCCTAAAAAAACACAACCAGTGGGCAGCAAAATGCAGCACCTAGCACCCATTTTTTGTGATTTTTCCTTTCATTCACTTCATATTATTGGGGCCAATTTCTATGTAAGTCTGCGTGACCAATGCCTACATTACCACCCCCACCACCACAATGACCAACCTAAAGAGGAATGGGACCATCCATTCCCCATAGTTTTAGTGAGCCTGGTTCTTCTTCCCTAAACACAACCTCAATTTCCATTACTTTCAAGATTAGAACAGATGGCCTGAGTCACCACATAAAGCCACATGCCTCCTCTGAACCAAGCCCTGGTGGCTTGTAGGAAAGAAGTAAATGTGCCAGGCTGGCCTTCAGGCATCAGTTCAGGGGACCAAGCAAATCAATCCCACCATTCATGGTTAATTGCACCAAGTTGACATCACACCTGGCTGCTCCACTCAGGGCAAGGAAAGGCAAGGCTGCCATCCCCCAACACAGTGGATTCCAAACCATGTCCCACTGAGTCCCAGGCATCCAGAGTGGTTTACAAGCTGTCTGGTGGGAGGGGATGGGCAAGGGGAAAGCCAGGCTGATAGTGCTCTGGCTTACTGCCTACTTCAACCAGAACAGAAAAATGGTTTGAAAAAGGATGAGCAGAGTATGAAAAGCGAGGGCTACTTCCTTATGAAGACTGGATTCTGGAGTTGGATGCTGAGGTTCCAATCCCAGCTCTGTCTCTTACCAACTGTAAGGCCAAAGCAATTACTTCCTTCTTAGCAGTTGTTGTCATGGTTGATGATGATGTCTCTGAGTGTGTCTTCACATCAGGAAAGTGCAGCTTACTCACTTTTTTCCCAGCTGTTTCTTTCTGTGGCTGTTTCTCTGATGCCCTGGCACCCACTTTTCCACAGATGTCCCCGAAGAGCAGCGGCTGCAGGCAGTGCAGGCTGCCATCCTGCTGCTGGCCGATGAGAGCAGGGACGTCCTGCAGACGCTTCTGTGCTTCCTCAAGGACGTGGCCAACTTGGTGGAAGAGAATCAGATGACACCCAAGAACCTGGCTGTGTGTCTGGCCCCCTCTCTCTTTCATCTCAATTTATTGAAGAAAGAAAGCTCCCCCAGGTGGGTTTTCCTCAGCAACAACAGAAATCCTAAACCAGATATAACCCACAGTTCATTAAAAAACAAAACAAACAAACAAAAACGTCTCACATTGGATTTCAACTTGAGGATTTGTCAGCTCTTAATTTATAACCAGAAAATGTTTTAAGGACCTAATTTGTGTGCTCAGATTAATAGAATTGTCAAAGTAGCATTGAAGAATGTCTGTCGTGACCCAGAAAACCTGGGTGTGTGAGTGGGAAGGAGGGAAAAGTACATGAAGTAGTATTTTACAATCTTTAAGTTTAAAAGGAAAGGACTAGATTCAAGGCCCAGGCACGGCAGCTTGCAGCAAAGTGGTTTCAAACTTGGAAAAAAATAGATTAATTTCTCCCCCAACAGTTATTCCTGTCCTTGTATTTTTCCAAGGTTTTTCATTATGAACTGTCAGACTTTTAGCCTGATTCAGAACATCTAATATGTGTGGTCATTGCTTTTGTTTGGAAATGAGAAAGTATGGGATCAGGAGAGCACCTGGAAAAAGAAAAAGAAAAAGGATAAGCTTTTATTGTGAAAAGCTCTTTGGTTTGAGATCTGCTTAGGACTGTCCCCTTCACTTACAGGGTCATACAGAAGAAATACGCCACTGGGAAGCCAGATCAAAAGGACCTCAGTGAGAATCTGGCCGCCTCTCAGGGCCTTGCCCACATGATCATGGAATGTGACAGACTTTTTGAGGTGAGTGAAAGGCTTGAACTACCTTCCTTATAGCTCTTGGAACTAGATGAGATCATTGGAACAATTTCTACACTCATGGCTTATATGTTTGTTCCTGAGTTTATAATGACAATAGTACCCTCTATAGCTGTGGTCTTTGAATCCAAGAAATGTGAGAAGGTATCTATATAATTGAGTCTTGACAGTTAAAAATATTTGGAGTTACCATGATGACAGTTTTCATGAGAACAGTTATGTCACCATCAGTTACCAGGTTCAAGGCAAGCCAGACAATTAGTTTCTTTTTAAAAAATATGTTTTTATTGATTTCAGAGAGAGAAAGATAGAAATATCAATGCGAGAGAAACAGACTGGCTGCCTGTTGTCTACTGGGGTTCAAGCCCGCAACCAGGGCATGTGCCCTGACTGGGAAACGAACCAAGACCTCTTGATGCATGGGTCAATGCTCAACCACTGAGCCACACCAGCTGGGCTGTTCTTTTATAAATATATTTTTTTTTACCTCAGGACGTGATTAGGTTCAACATCTCTGTGTGTGTGTGTTTCTGGGGTGTGTGTGTGTGTGTGTGTGTGTGTGTGTGTTGACCAATCCCTGTTAACTAAGAATCAAGAATAGCTTATGGATATAGCCACAGCTATGTTAAAGAAGAAAGTGAACTAGACTTCAGGCATACTTTTTTGTGGTACATTTGGCATTTGTAAGTGAGAAAAGTATTCTAAAGAGGTAAAGCCATTTCTAAGTCATAGTTGATGTTTCCCTTAAGTCTGTGTGCTTTAAGTTTTCTGAGCCCACATTTTGCCAAACTGAATAAAAATACATTAAAGGGAAAATATTATGGAAAATGGAAAGACTGAATGAGAAATCATTGCTATGTTTTGAGTAATAAATATAGTCTCAGAAACATATTGTGTTTCCTGCCTTTAGGAAGCCCCACCCCCTACCACCAGCTTTGCCACTGATCTTAGTAAAACATCTGGTCCACAGCACTTGGCCCATTCTGATACACACTGCTTTTTTACTAAATGACTTTGCTTTTTCTATTAGTCTCAGCATTTCTTTAACTCATGCATCTGTTGCTCTTTCATGCACCCATTGGTTCAGGTCCCGCATGAGATGGTAGCCCAGTTTCATAATTCTTACGTGGAGGCTGAGATCCATACTCCAACTCTGGAAGACCTGGGGACCCAGGTGGAGGAAAGTGGGGCCACATTCCACACTTACCTGGACCAGCTCATCCAGGGCCTCCAGAAGGAAGCCAAAGAGAAGTTTAAAGGATGGGTTACGTGTTCCAGCACAGACAATACAGACCTTGCTTTCAAAAAGGTAATCTCAGGGGTGGTAAAAAACTACCCCAAAGGAACTACATCCAACAACCAAGAAATTGTTTTGCTTTAAAAACATCCACTGTCCACAGGCTTGGCACACACATGAACATGTCAAAGACTCTTTCTAGTGACTGCGAGGTAATCATGTTGCACATAATCAGAATGCAGACTGTGAAGCCAGACTACTAGATCCCAATCCACTATCTGGCCCTTAGCTATGTGATGTTAGGCAAGTCACACACCTCTTTATGCCTCCATTTTTTCAGTTGCATAATGGACATAATAATAATACCACTGTCAGAGGAGGGCTATTTAAAAATCAAATGGGTTAGAAAGACACTTGTGTATCAATGGTTATTATTTTATGATCATTATTATTATTTTTTAATCTTTAGGATTACCATTATGAAATGGTAAACCTCAGATATGCAGAATCACTCTTTCAAGGTGCATAATTAGTGATTTTTTTTTTTTGGAACACCCAATGAAATGTGGTAGGTTTTTGTTGGAACTAGTTAACCTGTTCAGCCTTTGATGGTATCTTTCCCAAGGTGGGAGACGGGAATCCACTGAAGTTATGGAAGGCTTCCGTGGAGGTGGAAGCACCCCCTTCAGTGGTTTTGAATCGTGTGCTAAGAGAGCGCCACCTGTGGGATGAGGATTTTGTGCAGTGGAAGGTTGTGGAAACTCTGGACAAGCAAACAGAAATCTATCAGTACGTTTTGAACAGCATGGCCCCCCATCCTTCCAGAGACTTTGTGGTTCTCAGGTAAGCATGACTCTGGAGTTAAATATATTCTGTTCCTAGAGCAGATAAAGCTGCAGATTTAAGCATTTCACAGAGTTTGACCACCTAAATTCAGCCTGTAATGGGAATACTAAGTTGGCCCTCATTTCCCTCAGCAAAAACTGAATTTGCTCCATTTATGCCCAACTTCCTACTTCTTCACCTAATTTTCAGCTCTGTTGAGCTCTCTTATGACTGCTGTAATTTTGGAGCATACGGTTTATTAGGCCATAAATATTGTTCATTTCCTCAGAACAGAGTCCTAAGAATAACTGCTGTTTGTCCAGTTGTACTTTCTGCCAAATAATGTAAATTGAGTCTGACTTTCTCCTGCTTTTTGTCTTTCTCCCTCTGGAGGGTTTGTGTAACTCTCAAGATTGGAATGTAACTTTAGAATTCATTTGCATAGCTTCAGCTGTTCATAGCTCATTACAGCTCTGAAGGTCCAACTATGCTGGATGTCCAGTAGATTCCAGGGTCTGACCAAGCTTGCAAGACTGTGTCTGCTGCTGAAATATTTCTTCTGAGAGATTTATGGGTTGAGTTTGTAATGGAATGCTCAACCAGTGACAGGAAGTTTGCACAGTGGATCTGTGCATGTGGGCTGGTGAGTCAGTATTGAATCAGAAATAAGAGGGATTCAGGATACTAAAAAACTCATATAAAATGTAATTAAATCAATATATCCTTTTTTATTGATAGCTGATGGCAAACACTGTTGTTTCTCTTGGATTAGTGATATAAAAGGAATCACTAGTGAAATTCCCAAATGTATATTTAAAATATTTCCTTTATGAAACTAGTCTTGATGGCAAACTAAAGGTTACTTTTCACATAGAATATTTATGCCATGGGAATGGAGCCTCTTCCTTCCCCTTAGAGGAGGCTGAGGGCCAGTCAAGCTTGGAGCCTCCTTCCTTCCATACATCCACCAGAATGCTATTTCTTAGTGTATCCTTCCATCACCACCTGAGCAGGACTCCATTGGAGGCTTTGGGGAAACAGCAGGGAACACTGAAGACCACAATTCTGCTCTCTCATGTTTCTATTTTATTAGGCAGAGAGAGTCAATACATAATAAGTAAGGGGATAGGGTTACTTATATAGGGGGATAAGTAAGATAAGGGCAAAGTAAGGGATGGGATTTTAAATATAGTGGTCAGGGCAGAATCTCACTGCATTGATACTTGATCCAAGACTTAAAGGAGAAGGTGGGTAGGCCATGAGACTCTGAGGGAGAAGAAGTCAGAATGCAAGGAGGTAAATGATGAGCCATATGTGGTTCCTGCAACACGAATTTCTTGTGATTATGAAACAAGAAGCTAAAAAGTGGCAAGTATGGTGAGGAAGTGACATACTGAAATAATTTCTGTCATCAGAGTATCTCCCTCTTTAGGCTCACACATACATGGCTGGTCTCCTTTCATGGTTGATTCTCACATTGTCCTCTTCTCTAGTTCCTCAGGAGCTTCCAGTAATAGTTATTGCAGTTTTTTCCATTTTGCTTACACAAATGTATAATCTTCTCGTCTTTATTATTAATCACATTATCATGCATGAAAAGAGAATGGTCATGCCCATGGGGAAGTCCCTAAGCACTTGTGTGGGACTTGCTTACTCCTGACTCCTTGTTGGGAATGTGTAATAGTTTCTCTTTGTGGTATCAAAGGACAGGAGGAAGTTATAGATGAGATGACTAAGTAAGGGAATAGAATTTATGACTTAAACTGGGATGGTAATAATAAAATCTATACCCTATAGTATATATTGTACAAGTGCTCTCATAGCTCCTGACTTTCATCAACAATTTTACTCCAAATGGTAGTCCCCTCAATGCTTGAATAGCTTCAATAACAGGAACTCACTACCTCCTCATAGATCCCACTCCGTTTTTGGAAAGTGCACATTGTGAGACAGGGCTTCTCTAAAGTCAAATCAACCGTATTTATTTCTTCTCCTATTCAAGAGCCACTCAGGTATTTATAGAAAGATAGCAGTCCACATAGTCTAGTTTTCTTCAAGCTGAGCATCGCCAGTTCATTTATCCTTTAAGACTTGAATTGAGCATTATCTCCTCTAGGAAGGCTTCCCTGTGTGCCTCCCCTTCCCTTCCACATGATCCCAGAGCGCTCTGTGCAACTCCATGTCACTGCACTGACCACGATGTTTTAGAATTATCTTTGTATTTCTGCTTCCCCTCCTGGACTGTGTATCTCTGTGCCCTTGGTGGCTTCTCAGAGCTTAGAACATCTCTGTGGTCATTAGATGTTTACTGAATGAGTTGAATGAGTGCTTCCTAATTCCAAATCTGTAAGACCTCTGCAGCCTCAGTTTGTTTCCAAAGGTCTGGGTGCTGCATGGCCATTTCTGGTCTCTGGGTCCTTGGGCTGAGACCCTTGCTTTGAACTGCACTGTATAAACTTTACCCAAACTTATGGGAGTCATTTGCTTAATCCAAGTAACTAGGATTGGAATTTGAGCAGGAAAATATGTGTAAACCTCAGCACTGTGTTCAAGTCTTTCTCTCTTAGCCATAACTCTGATGTGTGGGTTGTTTCACCACAGGACCTGGAAGACTGATTTGCCCAAAGGAATGTGTACCCTGGTCTCCCTCTCTGTGGAGCACGAGGAAGCTCAGCTCATGGGCGGTGTGCGAGCCATAGTGATGGATTCTCAATACTTAATAGAACCATGTGGTTCCGGCAAGTCAAGACTGACCCACATCTGCAGGATAGACCTGAAGTAAGTGTGAACCCCTCAGGAGGGCAGGCATGGTGTTGGAGTCTCAGCTCAAGTGGCACATTTGCCTGTCTGTCATCCTGATTTCTTACTTAACTATACTTTTTTCCCCCCTAATAGCCATTAACATGCTTGTATAGATGATTATGTATGCCTCCCACTCTCTGTTCCTCTTCTCCACCTTTCCTAAGATTCTGTCATTTTCCTGGAGCCCTTTGCTCTTCTCTGTTTTCAGTTCTGTCCCCACTCCTGTGTCCATGCTTCTCGCACAGAGCAAACACAAACACCGGAGTTCAGCACATAACATGAGTCTCCTCTCTGGCGTTTCCTTTATGTCTGCCCCCTTCTGCTGCTCCCTCCAGTGCCCTCCTTTCAAAAGAAACTAACTTAAATCCAAACTTTTCAAGGCATTCATGATACTGAACCAAGTTCTTGGTCTGGTAGATACAAACTGAGTTCTCTCAGTCAATTCTAGAATTCAGTCTGAATCTTCTCAGAGGAGATGATATCATTTTAAAGCACCCAGTAAGTACTGAAAAGATAGTCTGAACACTGGGTTCTCAGACCCTCGAGGAGGCAGCCCCAGGTTGTATGCAAATGTACTGATGATCAGGGCACAAGGACAGCCCTGTCTACCATGACAAATTGCTATGTTGTGGAAAAAGACTTTCCCAATTCCTTTCTGATTTTTGTCCCCACAGAGGTCACTCCCCAGAATGGTACAATAAAGGCTTTGGACATCTGTGTGCAGTGGAAGTTGCCAGGATTAGAAACTCTTTCCAGCCCCTCATTGCTGAGGGTCCAGAAACTAAAATCTGAGTTTTCCCCAGTGTGACATTAAGCTCAGGGAAGGGGAAGTGAAAGGAAACACCTGTGGGAGAGAGTGCACTCAGGAGAAAGTGAGAGAGGACAACTGATTGACATGGTTCCTGCTCAAAATGGAAACACTGAGAAGTCAGAATGTTGAAGATGCAAGAGTTTCCGCGAACTTTCCTAGCCTTCCTGGAGATGACTATATTCCTACTAATATAATATTTTTAAAAATGAAAACATTTATCTATGTTACTTAAAATTAAATGGGTTTTCTTTGTGCATTGCCTAATTTGCTATTTAAAAGCTTCTAAGAAGCATATTCTTAACTGTAAATAAATGTATGTATAGCATATGTAAAGTGTATATATCTATCCCTTTACTGTATATATGTAAAATATCAATTTTATATATAATTGCATATTTTAAAACACCTGCCTTGCTGAGTCCCTTCCTTACATGGTTCTTTCCAAGTTGCTCTGGGCCCCACCATCCTGTAAACTGAGCAGACCTGCTGCTGACAAGAAGGTGTGAAAATGTGTAGCCTGTCAGTCTGCCCTGATGCGCAACCAAAGATGTACTAACCAAAGGCAAACAACATTAAAAGGTTCTAATATGTTGTCAGGTTGCTTTTGTTATTCAAAAAATGAGAGTGGAGTGTTGGATAAAGCAAGGAAAACAATGTGTTCTCCTTTTTAAAGCAAAGAAGTGGTGAGAAGTCACTATCAAATTTACAGCTAGATTCCCAGTTGCTCCTTGGCCCCACCAGGTGCAGATTCGATGAAATATCAGACCCCTAGAACCCTTGGAGTCAGTGAGAGACTGAACAGAATGCCTATTTCTCTGCTAACTAGAGCTGACTAGAACAGCCTTTGCATATACATAGCCAAAGGGAGCCCCTTTGTTCTATGATGTTTTCATAGATACATTTCATAATGTTCTTAAATGTCATTCTATTTGACTAGTGGCCAATTTGGTCACAGGTAATTGGCATTTTCTTACCAATGTATTGCACTGAATTTAACTCTGGACACTAGACAAAGGAAGATGATGGTCATCTAAGAGTCCTGGACCATTAATTATAGCTTCAGGGAATTCTTATTTTGTTATGTATGATGCTCTTAAGACATAATTCATTTAAGTTTTCCAATGTGAAAGACAGGTTTTAAACTAACATAAGACCAAAACTAAGTTCTTCAATTAATTTTAGAAAATATAAACAGTTTTGTTAAACCCATGTTTCTTCATTAGCCAGTCAAGCTACCTGTGCATTTGACCCTATTTATTATTATATAGACTAAGCAAGTTGACTCTCCTAAATCAATTGTTAATGGGTTTAATTTTTCTTAATTATAATTCAACAACTGTAGAGAGAAAGATAATTTATTGTGTTTGGTTTTAGATAGACAGATCTCTAAATAGAGATTGGTATCATCATTTAGCAACTGGTGTTAGAGGGAAAAAAAGAAGAAAAATGTTTTCCCCTTTTTGTATTGTATGCATTTATGTAATGTTTGCTTTTATCAGCATTGTGCAAATATTTTATTGAGAGGAATTAAAATGTTATATATGAGTTCTGTGTGGAGCAAGAAAAATCATACTGTTTGAATTATGATTTAGGAGTTTTTTGTTTCTTTGACTACCTAGAAGGTGGCAGCAAAGCCATAATGTTCCGTTGGGCAATGCCCTGTGAGCAAAACAAAATCACTTCTGCCATACATCTTAAATTTAACCATATGTGCTGGATGACTTTAATGGGCATAGACAAGATCATTAGTGAAGTTTAACCTAGTTTAACATGGGTCCTATTCCAGAAATGGGACCCTACATGTTTGGAAACTGTGCCAGGCACACAAGGATAAATGGTATTCTATCACCAACTGTAGCATGCACACAGATCATCTGGGGATCCTGTTCAAATGCAAATTCTGATCCAGGCAGTCTGGGTGGGCCTGTGATTCTGCATTTCTAATAGGCCCAGGCTGCTGGCCCAAAGACCACACTCTGAGAAGCAAGGACCTAGAAGATACTTAAAATAGAATAAAAACAAAAATGATTGTATTTCTGGCTCCCCTTCTCTTCAAATTTCCTGGCTTTTTAAAAATTTTTTACTTACACACTAATTACATCACTGCTACTAACAGCACAGTGCATCTAAGAAAAAGAAAAAGGAGGGGAAAGATGCATCAAACTTGCTGGTCAAATACCACAATATTTTATTCATAATTATTTTGCTAATGGAAATAAAATACAATATTGCATTTAAATATTATATTTATACCTCATGTATTTTCACCTCAATTGTCGGTATTCATCATCAACTATAAATAAATTACCAAAGCAAATAAATTTATATACATTAAGTATTTTCTATAAAATATACATTGATTTTCATATTGATCCTGTAAGTAGACAACCTGCTTCATGAGGAAGATTTATCTCTAAGATAGCTGTCTTGATATCTCTCCCAACTGTAAGGATGTGGTTAGCAACAGAGGTTCACTGGGTGCCTTAACCTGTATGTAAGGCATTAAAGTGATGGGTAAGGATTTGTTTTATATTTTATTGTTCTTAAATCTGGAAATTATACAAATACATTTATAGTGAAAGAGTCAGTGAACTCTAACTACATCTCACTTTCACTGAGTGGACCAGAAATTGAGACTTGATGAAGTGACTGATGGCTGCACCACCAGACCATAAAGAATAACCACATTGGACTCTGCACCTTTTTCCTTCCCTTGCACTTGTTCTGAGCCTCACTTCTAAAAGATAACAAAGGTATCCCCTTGTTAAGCAAGTAGGAGCTCATGCATCTCAGCTACAGGCTGCAAAAGCGACATCAGGCACAAAGATCATCTGTCCCCATAGAAATTATCCAAACTCTGCTTTCTGCTCACCTTCCACACTCCCATTACTTGAAAGTTTTGCTTTCATAGGCAAAGGAGGAATTTCAATTGCCACTTTTCTTCTTCTATGTGAGAGAAGAGAACATTCTATTGGCCACATGCTACAAATGTTGTCCTAGGACCCTGGATCATATGAATTCAAACTTGATTATGAACATACTTCATGAAATTTTTAGTATGAAACTGTTCTATTTTTGATACTTGGCCATAGAAAAACTGATCTTATGACTTTTTCTCAGGGATACAATATAAAGGGATAAATTAGACCACAACCAGAAGGGCAACTTGCTGACACAAAAACAAAACCAATGTGTTTTGCTGCATAGGAGTTATGAAATAAATACCGGGAGTTACAGCATTTTTTTAATATATTTTATTGATTTTTTACAGAGGAAGGGTGAGGGATAGAGAGTTAGAAACATCGATGGGAGAGAAACATCGATCAGCTGCCTCCTGCACACCTCCTACTGGGGATGTGCCCGCAACCAAGGTACATGCCCTTGACCAGAATCGAACCTGGGACCTTTCAGTCTGCAGGCCGACGCTCTATCCACTGAGACAAACCGGTTAGGGCTTAATGTTGCAAACCATTGAGTTTAAACAACTGACAAGGTGTGACTTTTGACATGCCTTAGGCTGACTGCTCTACACATTGTTTTAAAGACAGTGATTACTTCCATTCTAACAATCCCACCCAACAGGCCACCTATATGCCTACTACCGGTTATAGGCACCTCTCACCAACACCAAAGAGGTGTTACTGGACAGGACAGCCCCCTGAGTCAGTAGAGGGGGTTGCCCCAACCTCGATCCTTATCTTCTCATATAAATGAATTTATATGAGAGACCTTGACTGCATTGTGAAAAAACAATTAATTAAAGCATGCATCTTTATTGAAAAAAAACAAGCAAATCTATACATCTGGCTTACGAAGTGCAGACAGGCTCTCAACTCATCTGAAGAGCAAGTTGAGTGGGGGTCTGAGGCATTATATACCCTCCTGTCTATAGTCTTTAAAATTCCTGTGATGACTATTTTGGTACAGATTAATTCTCAATGTCCCTTTTTTTTTTTTACTTTGTTGTGGCTTTCCCGGAATTCATGAAAAGCACCTGGCAACTTTATTTTACCAAACCTTTAGACTGCTGGCTTCTCTGCTTAGGAAGTAATACGAACCTTTTTTTCCTTTCCCCTTTCCCTCTTCCTTTCTGCATTTTTTCATTAGGGAGGTGTGTTTTTTTTTTAAACCATTTTCTCTGTGTCCTTGACTGGGGAAGATAATGGTTTGTTAGTTACAAACTGGCTGCAAATTGCCCACACTGTTTGGCCTTGTTTTAACTTTCCTGTTTCAGTTTCCCTACTTCTCCTGCCCTGAAATCCTGTAACATATTTCCCCCATCAGAGACTTCCATCCCTAAAATCTTTTAAGGTTGATGAGGGAAGGAGGTCCATCTTCTGTAATTACTTCATGCTGTTAAGGGGTGTAGAGCCTGCCTGTGTTAGGGTATGGAAGCCTCTTCCTATCTGACCTAACGGAGATAAGGGAATGGGACTTGAGACTAGAACAGAGAGGCTGTTTGTTGATTCTTTTAAAGTAGGGAATGGGCTAGAATCCCTGAAGCATCATTGTCTTGACATGGAGTTATTGCTTCCTAGAAGTGACAAATTTGACAAGAAGGTTAGTGGATAATTATATGGATGCCCAGCCATTACATTACTTATCTGCAATACGTTTTTGTTTCTTGAAAATGAGCTTGAGGTCCTCGATGGGTTCACAAGAGTAGGCCTCAGGTTGAAGTTCCCGTGGTTACTTATAAGAAATAAGTTTAATTTCAGAGAAGTAACCTTGTAATTTTTCCTTTAGGTGTAGTTTTTATTTTCATGAGACCTATGGGTAATATAGACACCTAGGACTTTGAGGTTTTTGGCATAGCTTGGCTAGAGTCCTTTTTCCTTAGCTATATCAGTCTGGCGGTTCCTTTCCTTTTGTCCTTATTTGTTTTACTTTAATATATCTACTAGTAATTAGGCTTCTGATTTGGGATTGTATCACCCCCTGGTCTGTATATGTGGTATTGACTATGATGGCCAGTTAATTTATTAGTATAAGCCCTTGCAATGTCTCTTATGTGTTGTTCTTCATTTATAGTGCAGCAGTGGAAGAGAATAATTTGTAAATTACTCTAAGTTAAAAGTCAGTGTCAAGTGACTAAAACCCTGTGTGAATTTGCTAGAGTCCTCAGAAAACCAACCAAATTTTTCTTTGTAAAGGGCCATAATACCCAGGGCTTTTGTGGGGAAATAATAATTGGTTTTGAAAAAAATTAAAGAGAGCTTTTTTTCTCTTTTCATATATTCCTTTTTTTTTTTAACTTGCACAGACCTTCTGTGATTTACATGGATTTTTGGTGACTTATACATACCCTTTGTAACGTTCATAGTCTCTCTTAGTTTGTTTCTTTTAAAACACTTGGCTTGGGCATTTCAGAGCCTTTAGTTTAAAAGAGCCTTCCCTTTTTCTTCCTCTTTCAAGGGGAGGCATGCCCTCCCCTTTAGACTAGGCAAGGTGTCCTGCCTAATAAGGGAATGGGATACCTTGGATCTATAAGGGGGACAGAGAGGTGCAGCAGACTTACAGATGATTGATGACAAATTTATTCTTCTCCCAGCCATGCTCCAGAGGCAGAAAAGCTAAGGATTTTATGTAGTGGGTCAAAGTGTGCTGCTTGTGAAGGAAGCTCCCAGAGGCGGTGAAACTGCTGGTCGTCACTCCTATTATGTGCCTCGGATTCTCTCCCCAGCTGTCTAGAACAGCCATGAGGACCTGGAGTGCTGGGGAACCAGCCCTTATGTGCACCCCCTGGATGGGTCAAAGTTTAATTACAGTTGTATTCTGGGGTCCCTATGAGGCCCCTACACATCTTAGGGTTCAACTCCAGAAACCTCTGCAAGGTCCTTACTCTCTTAACGACATTGGAGAGTCTCAAACCAGAGGGAGGAATTTGCCTCATTGATCTTTGGAGCTTGGGCAGGGACCTAAGCACTCATCTGGTTTTATTCTCAATTTTCTGCCCCTAGCACAGGCCTGGTATGTTTTGCAAATTTCTGTTATGCTGAAACCACTTAAAACCCAGTGGCAAAACAGAAAAAGAAATCCCCAAATGGGCTGAACTCACTGCAATCCATCGGAGAGAACAAAGGACAACTGTGCAGCAATTAACTTGTAGCAATCCACCTCAGATCCTAATCACTCTCCTTGATCTGAGTCACAGTACAAAATGTTATAGTCACCTCTCACTGACTCCAAAGAGGTGTTACCAGACAGGACAACCCCCTGAGTCAGTGGAGAGGCCTGTCTGCAGCCTCAATCCTTGTCTTCTCATATAAATGAATTTATACAAGAGACCTTGTCTGCATTGTGAAAAAACAATTTATTAAAACAATTAAAGCATGCATCTTTATTGCAAAGCAAAGCAAGCAAACCTATACATCTGGCTTATGAAGCACAGACAGCTGTCAGCTAATCTGAAGAACAAGTTGGGTGGGGGTCTGAAGTATTATATACCCTCCTGTCTATAGGCTTAAAAATTCTCTGCTGGTATAGATTAATTCTCAATTACTTTGAGAATTATTATTATTTTTTTTACTTTGTTGTGACCGTCCCAGAATTCATGAGATGCACCTGGCAACTTTATCTTGCCAAGCCTTGAGACTGCTGGAATTTCTGCTTAGGGAGTAAAACAGCCCTTTTTTCCTTTCCCCTTTCCCTTTCCCTTTCTGCATTTTCTCACTAGGGAAGTTTTTTAACCATTTGCTCTGGGTCCTTGGCTGGGGAAAATAATGGTTTGTTAGTTACAAGCTGGCTGCAAATTGCCCACACTGTTTGGCCTTGTTTTAACTTTCCTGTTTCAGTTTCCCTATTCTTCCTGCCCTGGAATCCTGTAACATACCCATGTCCACAATGTGCGGAGCTGAGACTCAAGATCCTAAGAAATTATGCCTCTCTCTACCTGATTTCTGCACAAAATGTTCACTTGATCAACAGAGGTGCTGATATGAAGACGCAGTTGGAACAGAAACAGTAACATAAGTAGATTATCATTATTCGTGGCATTCCTGTTCTGTAAAGTCACCATGAACACTCAATTAGCAAATACTAAGCCACTGCTCCTAGCAGAAATACAAAGGTAGGTTTCTACAAGCCTGTAGTCACAACATTTTTGTCAACCAATCAATATATAATTTTGTTTTATGTGTGATTCTGTTTGAAGATGCCTTACTTAACATATATTTCTTACAAATAATTTTCTGCAATATTTCTTTATAATTAAATAATAATCAAGAAAGGCTCAATATTTTCCTGACCTTGGGTAATGTGACTTTATTTTTCTTTGGCTTTAAGCC
Source organism: Myotis brandtii (assembly GCF_000412655.1). Taxonomy (NCBI): domain Eukaryota; kingdom Metazoa; phylum Chordata; class Mammalia; order Chiroptera; family Vespertilionidae; genus Myotis; species Myotis brandtii. Next base: position 866,636 of record NW_005371082.1, on the reverse strand, counting down.
TCACAACAATATTTTCCTATTATACTTTTAAAAATCCCTTCTCCCTCTGAGGTTTGACGGTCTGTCTCTGGATCTAGAGAAGCATTGATCAGACCATCAAATCTTAGAGGGAAGATAGGGTAGGGGGAGGGTAAGGGGGAGAGATCAACCAAAGGACTTATATGCATGCATATAAGCCTAGCCAATGGACACAGACACCAGGGGGGTGGGGGAGCAATGGGGGGATAATGACACATATGTAATACCTTAATCAATAAAAAAAAGAAAAAAAAAGATTGATATCCCCCCCCCAAAAAAAATCCCTTCTCATTTCATGAATCCACAAATTTAGCCACTTTCTATCTTTTCCATAGCTTTATCATTCACTGTCAGTGTTACTTTAATACTTTCCAGAACAGGCTTGCACATCAGTGAATTTCCTCTCACTTTTCCCGGATGTACCATACTGTCAATTCATTAACATTAAACTCACAGCCATAGCACTAAAACTCATACCTGAACAAAGCTTATCTAATACACGCATTTCCTCTATAAGGCATACCCCAGCCTTCTTGCACTGAGGAACCCTAGACAGCACTTCAGCACTATAACTGGGTACAGTTTAAACAGCAAAATCACAACCAAAAGCACAAAAATGACAAAAACATGGTACTAAATAGTCCGTGAAAAGGATACTTCTTTACAGTATGAGTGCTGAAGCAGGAAGGCAAAGAGCCACTTTGTTTGATCTCGGCTGGGCATGTTTATGAACATCAGTGACTCTAATTAATTTTGTGCCACTCTGCACATAAACAAGAATGATCAGGAAATACAATGAATGTTGAATTTGGAGTAGGCATGGAGTAGGCATGGCCAAGACTTGGAACCAGTGGTTAGATTGAGAATGGATTGGTGTGATGAAGGGCAGAGTAACAATGGAAGGTCCATCCAATAGAAGTTGTAATAGTTCAGGTAGGAAATATTTGTGAGGAAAGAAGTGGAGAGGTTTTGTAAGATATTTCTGAGCTAGTATTATCAAAACTTGTGTATTAGCTGATTGTGGAAAGGTAGAGAAATGGAATTAGTTTATGATGACTCTGAGTTTTCTAGCTTGAAAAAAAAAGTGTGTGCTGTAAGACCTTTAACTGATATAGGGAAAAGAAGGAGGAAGAGCAAACAAACAAAAAACAAAGAAGGAAAAAGACTAGGTTCAAAATGGGCAGCAGGGCAGGGAAGCAACCAGAATGAAAAGGGTGATTATTTTGTTACCAGATGGGGGTCTGGGCCCAGGGCAGGTTTTCTTAGGGCCCCCCAGTAGTGTGTGTGTGTGTTCTTGACTTGTGTAGAGAGATTTCACAACATGAGTCCAGGTGGCTTTTAAGAATATGTTTAGTAAAGCTGGGACAGTGAAATAAAGGGAGGGCTTAAATTAGGACAAGCAACAGGAGGCGAAAAGTCTGAGAAAAGGAGACCTTGAAGACAGATTCAGGAGGTTAGCCTGGTCAAGCTGCTGCTGCCCACTGCTCCCCCAGTTGCAAGTCTCATGGAGACCCTTGGAGCTTAGAAGAAAAACAGCAAAGATAAAAGGTGTGGGTGTGCTATAGCAAGAGACTGCCGTGGCTGCTTTGTCTTGAGGCTGTTTATCTCTCTTTGGCCTGCTGGAATCCTAAAGGAGGTTTGTGGGAGGGTCTTAATAGAATATTCATTGGCTTTTCAGGTATGTCCTTCAATATATTGATTCACCAAAATGTGTGTATAGAAGAGTCAGAGGTTTTTTTCCAGTTAGTTTCACTTTTAAAGAACATCATCAAGAATATCATTGAAGGGGGACCAGAACCAAGGTGGTTCTGTCCCAGGATGGTCTGGAATGTAAACCATTTGCTCCTAATTGTCCTTGGTTAGGGAAAATAAAACCTTGTGATTCATTAGCTGTCTGTACATTGCTCAAATTTTAAAACAATTTTTAAAATATACTTTTTAGTGATTTAAGAGAGGAAGGGAGAGGAAGAGAGAGATAGAAACATCAATGATGAGAGAGAATCATTGATCAGCTGCCTCCTGCACACCCCCCACTAGGGATTGAGCCCACAACTCAGGCAAGTGCCCTTGACCAGAATCGAACTTGGGACCCTTCAGTTGGCAGGCTGCCAAACCAGCTAGGGAAATTGCTCAAATTGTTTGGCCTTAATTATTTTGTCTCAGTTTCCCTTATTTGCTTGTCAGGAAATTTCCCTAGCTTCTTACTATACTGCCTCAACTTGAGTTCTGATCATATAGTGCTTGCAATTGCTGTGAATCATCCAGGTGATGATGCCCAGCTGCCAGTTGGACACACAGGTCTGAAACTCATGAGAGTGACCAGTGCCCAAAGTTATAAGTATGTGTATTCGTTCACTTCAGTTGTGTCATTCCCTCCTATTCTGACTTAATGTTCTAGTGATATCAAACCACTGTTTCACATCTATAAGCCTTTGCATTGACCATTTCTCCATCTTTTTGGTCATGTGGTAGTCTATTTATTCCTCAAAACCTTATTTGGGCATTATTTCCTCTATGGACTTTTCTGATCACTCCTCTTAAATCCACCTATTTCTTTATATATTTCGCTTATGCTATGAATCAGCCCCCACTCTGGGTATGAATGGACATCATCACCTGTAGGGAGCGACTATAGGGTCAAGCCTCAGACTGACCTGTGGCAGGGCCACCAACAAGTCCCAGCTTGGAGGGAAGAGCCCTCCTAGCATAATTAAGCTTGACCTTAAAGTCCTCCCTAGTTCCTTTCTAGGTAACTAATGGGCTGTGGGAGGTGCAGCAAGTGCTGCCAAAACAAGGTGAAACTCACAAGAACATTATAAACATGTTGACCACTTTCCTTGTTTTGCTTTGTGTGCTCTGACTATAAAATAAAGCTTTGGCTTGCAGGCTAGGTCTCTCTGTGTCCTCATCCAGGCTCAGAAGATTCACCTAGCCCCAGCTGTATTCTCTTTGTCTGTCTTCTTTAATCCTTCACTGCCTCTCCTCAGGCTCACCGAACCTGGCCGTGCTGGATGTGGTTCAATCACCTTCAGGAAAGGGCTTGTCAACTCCAAGCCCAACTCACTCCAAGGTTCCAGACCCCAGTCTTCATAATGTGATGAACACTGGATCTGATTGGTGAGAGGAATTAATCTCAGCAGAAGATCTGCCTTCATCTAAGCATTGATGGTGTGGCTCAACCCAATAACTCCAGAAGATTATCACACAATGGACATACATTAATTATTTTCCTAAATCTGGTTTACCCTGAGGTGGAGCCCAAGCCATCTTAAAGGGAGGAGCGGCAGAGGCCAGGAACACAGACACACCAACACACAGACTGACCTCGAGCACCATGCAGAACCTGAGCAATGAGCCAGCCATAACTCACAAGGGATTTCCTGACCCTGCCATTAGTGTCATGCTACTTCGCCACTGGCTCCCAGACATTCACAGTGAGCACACACCAGAGAGACCTCCCACACTGTGCCTCCCCGCCCAGGCTCCCAGACCCCACACTCCTGGATCACACGCTACAGGACCCTGTGCTCCAGGACCCCGCATTGTGAGTGCAAACTGGAGAGACCCCATACCCCTTCCTGCCCAGGCCCCAGGGCCGCGCTAACAGTGCAAGCCTAGGGCACCCGGGGTGGCACCATGCCCAGGCTCCAGGACAACACTGAAGATGCAAACTGGAGACATCCAGTCCAGCACCCCACCCAGCCCCAAGACCACACAGCAAGTGCATGCCAAAGGGTTGTAGGGCACCACCCTACTGAGGGCACTGGGGCCATGCTGTGAATTGCATACCAGAGGGTGCTGGGTCCTCACGGGGAGTCACACACCAGAAGAACTGTGCACACACTCCCACAGAACCCAAGCATCTACAGCAGACAACTGTGGTACCAGGTCCATGGGGGAAGGGAATACAATTCAGAGCAGAGACAATAAAGGCATGAGACTCAAGGCAGACCCAGCTTCTGGGATAAGGAGTCCTGAACCATTGGACTGCTAGGGGCTTCTACTTCTTGGACCTCAAGAAGGTTGCCCAGGGCCTGACAGAGATAGCAACTCACATTACATAGAAACAAATACAAAGAACAGACAAAGTAGGGAGACAAAGAAACAATCCCCAAAGGAAAGAAAAGGAGGAATCACGAAAAAAGGAACTAAATGAAATGGAAGCAAGCAATTTGTCAGAGAAAGAAATCAGAGTAATGGTTATAAGGATGCTCAAATGTCTATATGAGAAATTCTGATGTATCAATACTTATATCTGACAAAAAATAGACCTTAAATGGAAAGCTAAAAAGAGATAAAGAAGGCCACTTCATAATACTAAATAAATAAAACATTTGTAAGTATCAAGTGGAAATGAAGAATGACATAGCTGCAATAAAGAACACAATGGAAGTTTGCAACAGTAGACTAGAAGAAGCTGGGGACTGAATAAGTGAGTTAGAAGACAGAGTAGAAAAAATCACCCAATTTGAACAGCAGCTGGAAAAAACAAATTAAATAACAGGAGGAGAGTTTTAGGGAGATTTGAGACAACATGAAATGAAGCAACATCTGCATAAGAGGGTTGCCAGAAGGAGTAGAAGCCAAGGAAGTAATAGAAAACCTATCTGAAGAAATAATGACAGAAAACTTCCCCACTTGGAGAAGAAAAAAGTCACATAAGCACAAAGAGTCCCAAACAAGATGAACCCAAAAAGACGCACACCAAGACATGTCGTGATGACAATAGCAAATGTTAACAACAAAGAATCTTAAGGGCTGCAAGAGAGAGACAGAAGGTTAACTACAAGAGATCTCCATGTAGATTATCAAATGATTTCTCAACAAGACACATCAGGCCAGAAGGGAATGGAATGAAGTATACAAGGTAATGAAAAGTAAAAGACTAAATCCAAGACTATTCTATCCAGCAAGGCTATCATTCAAAATTGAAGGTGAAATCAGGAACTTTGCAGACAAAAACAGGCAAAGGAGTTTATTACCAACAAACCAGCAATGCAAGAAATCCTAAAGGGACTGGTTTAAAAAGAAGGAATAGAAAGAGAAGGAGAAACACAGACATAAAGACTAAAAATGGCAACAAACAGGTACCTATCAATAATAACCTTAAATGTAAATAGATTAAATGGTTCAATCAAAAGACATAGTGTGGATGAATGTATAAGAAAACATGACCCATATATATGCTGTCTACAAGAGACCCACCTCAGAACAAAGGACTCAGACAGACTGAAAGTGAAGGAATAGAAAAAGATTTTTCAGGCAAATGGAAATGAAAAAAAGCTGGGGTAACAATACTTATAACCTGAAAAAATAGACCTCAAAGGGAAGGCCATAACAAGAGATAAGGAAGGCCACTTCTTAATACTAAAGGGTTTGATACAACAAGAGTATATAACTCTGGTAAACATATATGCACCCAATATAGGAGCACCCAAATACATAAAAAAAAAACTTCTGGAAGATATAAAGGGAGAGGTAAACAGCAAAATAATCATAGTAGGGGAATTTAATACCCCACTGACATCACCAGATAAATCTTCTATACAAAAAATCAGGAAAGAAACAGGAATCCTAAATGATTTACTAGAGAAGAGGGAACTAATTGACATTTTCAGAACATTTCACACCAAAACTACGGAATACACATTCTTCTCAAGTGCACATGGGACATTTTCAAAGATAGACCTCATATCTTTGTAGGCTAAGTGTCTACAAATTCAAGAAGATTGAAATCATATCAACTATCTTCTCAGATCAAAATGGCATAAAATTAGAAATCAACTACAATACGAACAATCAAAAATAATCACACACCTGGAGGCTAAATAGCATGCTATTAAACAATGAATGGGTTACCAAAGTGATCAAAGAAAAAATAAAAAACACCCTGAAAACAGATGACAACGAAAACACAACAATCCAAAATCTATGGACACAGTGAAAGAGGTCCTGAGAGGGAAGTTCACCTCAAAAAACAACAACCAACAAAATAAATAAATAAATAAATAAATAAATAAATAAAACTGGTAATAAGTTATCTAACTTTACAACCTAAAGTATCAGAAAAAGAAAATAACAAAAAGCACAGAGTCAGTAAAAGGAAGGAAATAATAAAGATCAGAGCAGAAATAAGTGATATAGAGATGACAAAAAAAAATACAAAAGATCAATAGAACCAAGAGCTAGATCATTGAAATGATAAACAAGATCGATGAACCTCTATCCAGGCTCACCAAGAAACAAAGAAAGAGGACGCAAATAAACAAAATCAGAAATGAAAGAGATGAAGTAACAACCGACCCCACAGAAATACAAAGATTGTAAAAGAATACTATGAACAACTATATTCCAACACACTGGACAGCCTAGACGAAATGGGCATATTCCTAGAAAACTACAATTTTCCAAAACTCAATCAGGAAGAATAAGAAAACCTGAATAGACCAATAATTACTGATGAAATTGAAGCAATAATAAAAAAAATTCCAGCAAACAAAAGCCCTAGTCTGGAATGGCTTCACAGGAGAGTTTTACCAAACATTCAAAAAAGAACTAACACCTACCCTCCTCAGACTATTCCAAAAAATTCAAGAGGAAGAAACACTTCCAAGCTCTTTCTATGAAGTCAGCATTACCCTAATCCCAAAACCAGATAAAGACACTACAGAGAAAGAGAATTACAGGCCAGTATCCCTGATGAACATAGATGCTAAAATCCTCAACAAAATATTAGCAAATCACATCCAGCAATACATTAAAAAGATCATACACCATGGCCAAATGGTATTTATTCCAAGGATGCAAGTCTGGTACAATATCCACAAATCAATAAATGCAATAAATTACATACTAAACAAACTGAAAGACAAAAATCACATGATCATATCAATTGATGCAGAAAAAGCATTTGACAATATCCAACACCTGTTTTTGATAAAAACTCTCACCAAAGTGGGACTAGAGGGATCATACCTCAACATAATAAAAGCCTTATATGTCAAACGTACAACCAAAACATACTCAATGGGCAAATACTAAAACCATTTCCCCTAAAAACAGGAACAAGTCAGGGATGCCCACTTTCACCACTCCTTTTTCACATAGTACTGGAAGTGCTAACCATAGTGATCAGACAAGAAGAAGAAATAAAAGGCATCCAAAGGAGGAAGTAAAACTCGAATTATTCACAGACGACATGATATTATACCTAGAAAACCCTAAAGACTCCATAAAAAAACTACTATATTTCATAAATGAATTTGGAAATATAGTAGTATACAAAATTAACACCTAGAAGTTTGTGGCATTTTTATACAGCAGTAATAAACTCACAAAAAGAGAAATGAAAAACAATCCCATTTACCTTTGCAACAAAAAAATTAAGATACCTAGGAATAAATTTAACTGAGGAGATAAAAGACTTGTACTTGGAAAACTACAAGACATTGAAAAAAGAGATAGAGGAAGACATAAACAAGTGAAAGAATATACTGTGTTCATGGATTGGTAGAATCAACATCATTAAAATGTCCATACTACCCAAAGCAATCTATAGATTCAAGGCAATCACCATTAAAATACCAATGGAATATTTCATAGATGTGAACAAACTCATCAAATATTTATATGGAACAACAAAAAAAAGATCCCAAATAGCCGCAGCAATCCTGAGAAAGAAGAATGAAGTTGGAGGAATCACAATACCTGATGTCAAGTTATATTACAAAGCCATTGTTCTAAAAACAGTCTACTAGTGGCACAAGAACAGACATATAGACCAATGGAACACAACAGAGAACCCAGAAAATGGCCTAAGCCATTATGCTCAATTAATATTTGACAAAGGAGGCAAGAGCATACAATGGTATCAAGACAGTCTCTTCAATAAATGGTATTGGGAGAATTGCAAAAAAAAAATGAAACTAGACCACCACCTTAAACCATACATAAAAATAAACTCAAAATGGATAAAAAACTTAAATGTAAGATGAGAAACCATAAAAATCCATAGAATAATCCATAGGCAGCAAAATATCAGACATATTTCATAGCAATATATTTACCAATACATCTCCTAGGACAATGGAAACTAAGGAGAAAATAAGCAAATGGGACTACATCAAAATAAAAAGCTTCTGCACAACAAAAGAAACCATCAACAAAACAATAAGAAAGCCATGGGAGAACATATTTTCAAAGTTACATCTGATAAGGGTTTAATCTCCAAAATTTATAAGGAACTCATACAACTTAACAAAAGGGAGATAATCCAATCAAAAATGGACAGAGGACCTAAATAGATACTTTTTGAAATTGGACATACAGAGGACAATAGGAATATGAAAAAATGCTTAAAGTCACCAATTATCCAAGAGATGCAAATTAAAACAACAATGAGGTACCTCCTCACACCTGTCAACAAATCAACAAATGACAATTGCTGGCAGGGATTCAGAGAAAAAGGAACCCTTGTACACTGCTGGTAGGAATGTAGACTGGTGTAGCCTCTGTGGAAAACAATATGGAGTTTCTTCAAAAAATTAAATATGGAACTCCCATTTGACCCTGTAATCATACTTCTAGGAACACATGCCAAGAGTCAGAAACACCAATCAGAAGGAATATATGCACCCCTATGTTCATAGCAGCACAATTTACAATAGCTAAGATTTGAAACCAGCCTAAGTGCCGATACATAGATGAGTGGATTAAAAAAATGTGGTACATCTACACAGTGGAATACTATGCTGCTATAAAAAATAAAGAACTCTTACCATTTACAACAGCATGAATGGACTCAGAGAGCATTATGCTAAGTGAAATAATCCAGTGGGAGAAAAATAAGTATCACATGATCTCACTCATTTGTGGAATAAAATGAACAACATATACTGATGAACAAAAATAGATCTAGAGACATAGAAGCATTGAGCATATCGTCAAACCTCAGAGGGAAGGCATGGGAGGGTGAGAAAGGGAGGATAACCGATCAACCAAAGGACTTGTATGCATGCATATAAGCATAACCAATGGACACCTACAATATGGGATGAAGGCCTGTGCTGGGGGCGGGGGTGGGCTCAGAGAGGTCAACAGGGGAAAAGGGGGACATATGTAATACTTTCAACAATAAAGAATTTTTAAAAAAGAATATAAAAATAAGTAAATCTGGTTTACCTTGTAGATAACACCTCCCACATTGTTTCCTACGTGCATAGCTGAAAAGCCAGCTGGCAGCCAGCACTGTAAGGGAGCTTCCTTGCCCTACCTAGCCTCAAGGTAGGGTGTTGTCCTAGCCTCAAGGTTGAGTAGGTCTCTAGTTAATACCACCCTGCTATAGATCACCTTTCTCATATCCATGGGGATCAACCATCCCACTTGCTGAAAAGCTGGTTGATTATATTTTAATATGAATGAGTTTCAGACAGAACTACTCCACTCTAAATTTTCCCAATTGAGCCTTTTATCTCTTTATTGGGAAGGTGACAAGGATTTCATGCAGCAGTAGGTAGGTGGGAACTATTTTTGGAATAAGAAAGCCTGAAATTATACTACCACACAGTAAAGCCTAAATCTGAAAGTAGACTTGGTCTTGTTCTAAAATTTCTGGGGTGACAGAAAGTTTGTTTCCCTTCATGGTCCCTACTTCCCTGAGACAGTACCTTTCCTGGCCAGTCCAGGGAATGGGAGTTTTGCCTTGAATTCAGAAGGGCTCTTCTTAGGAGCCTCCTCCCACTTGACCTTTTTGTTACATTTTCCCTCTCCTTTTCCATCACTTCAAAGTGGTCTAAGATGGTCTCATCTTTTCTTTTGGAGAACCTCCAATGCATTTGATTTCCAAGTCCATCAAGCATTTTCTAAAGAACTTGCTGAGATGATTTTGTCAGAAACTTTTTGCCTGAGGAAAACCCAAGGGAACACCCCCATCCAGAAGTGAGAGCCAAGGGAAAAGAGACGCTGCCTTTCCCAGTGTGGATGGGGCAACAGGAAGCAGGATTCCCATGTACTCCAAGTGGACAAGAGTTAAAGATGTCAAATGAGGAGGCACCAAACTGGGGAGCACTGGGCAAAATAATAAGATGACTCTCCCTCCCCTACATGGGAAAATATAATGAAAACATGCATAACTGTCAATCCCATTTGAGCCACATGTAAAGTGTCCCATCTTCCACAAAGATGGACAGTTCAAATAATTTCGGAGAAATAAAGTTATCTAGTCATCTACAATTAAATATACTTGCTAAGGAACAGCTGCAGGAGCTTGGGGGTGGGGAGGTTACACCATCTGTCACTGGGATCTGTGAGAATCACCCTCTGGGACCCCATACGAAAGGATTAAATGCCCTAGAACTGCTTGTCTTCTAGACCTGCAGGAAACACAATGTTCAACTCAGAAGAAACTTGCAAATGGCAGAGGAGAGAAAATTTCTTTTTAGTTTTCTATCAGTTTGCAGTGGTTCCAATATAATCCCAATGGTGGATGTACAAGGCATGGAAACCATTAGCTGACCCAATAGAAGCATGAAGCCAGTGATGCTGCAGTTCGAGCAACTGCAACAGTTGTTTGGCTGCATTGATTGCTTTTCAGAGGCTGTGAGGCTGCCCTAGCCTCCTCATACACCTCAGAATTCATCTTTAACATAGCCTCACTGCCCTAGAGTCCTGATGACTGGATCACGGTCCAGCGCTCAGACTATTGCAAAGCAGGCATCAAGCAGGATCCTCTGACAGGAAATGAAGGAACTTTAAACAATTGTATACTCAGCAACAGTTTTCTGTCACTTCATGGGGCTGAATAAGAATGAGAAGGGACAAATCTTTCTCTGAGAAGACGGAAGGACACTTTGTAATTTTTGTCCAAGGACTTGGGACTATAAAACCAACATCTCCTCATGTTTTCACATTCCAATGTCAAGATGAGAGATTTGAACTAGATTGCTCAAGGTGACATTGTGAGCCATGCAAATCAAGAAGACAATCTCTCAGCAGTTGTGTCTCAGCAGGACAGGGCTAAGGCCACTAAACTGTGGCAAGGGAATAGAGGCCAGAAGAGACACCGGCTGAAGAGTCCTTCAACCCTGCTAGACAAAAATAAAACTGCACTTCAAGCTGGCAAAATCATTTACCGAAACATTTTCCAAGTGGATTTTATAGCCTCATCAGGAGGAACCACAATGAACCAGAACTTCAGACCTAGAAGGATAAACACCAGGGGAAGTTTCTGTATGCCATTTGTTGCTTAATTTCCTGTCTCAGATCATTGCCGAACACACATATAATAAACTCCCTGTTAAGGAATAAAGGCAGCAACAGCAGCTGAGTGCTCTGAGGTCTTGTTGTACCAAGGAATTTTAAATATTCTAGCATGTATGTTTATTTGGATATATATTTTATCTATCAATCCTCAAAGCAGCCCAAGGAAATAGATACTATTGTTTCTATTTTATAAAAGAGTAAATTGAAGTTAGAGAAAGGGCAGGTGACTTTTATTAAATTACCCAACCATGACTGCAATCCAGACAAATTGATCTTTCCTCTGCTGCTTTCCTTACTGAGAAAGAAGGTTCCTTTATGTCAGGATGATGAAATCAATGACCAGCACGGACATCAGAAAGCCACGCTGGCTGTGAGAACACTCAGCGCAGTTGTCAGTGATATTTTTAATATAATCCTATATAATAAAAGCCTAATATACTAAGTGTCCAGTTGTCCAGTCATCCATTCAACCAATCAAAGCATAATATGCTAATGATATGCTAAGGCTGCTCAACCACTCACTGTGACATGCACTGACCACCAGGGGGCAGGCTTTCCGACTGCTAAGTTAGCTTGCTGCTGGGGTCCGGCCAATCAGGACTGAATGAGATGGCTGGACACATGCTGGAGCCCTCCCACGGTTCCTCCCCGGTTGGCCAACCTCCCACATCCCTCCCTGGCCCAGATCGAGCACCGGTGGGGTCCCTCAGCCTGGCCTGTGCCCTCTTGCAATCTGGGACCCTGCGGGGGATATTGGAGAGCCCATTTTGGCCTGATCCGCAGGCCAGGCTAAAGGACCCCACTGGTGCACAAATTCGTGCACCGGGCCTCTAGTTGCAAATCATCTCTATCATGAGGAAGATACTAAAGACAGTGAGGCTGCACAAACTCTCTAGTGAGGCCAGGTTTTACAAAGGCAATGGGGCACATAACGTCCACTCCTTCAGCCAGGCAACTTCTGCCCAATGCTTTGCAGCACTTGCTAGGAGAGGAAGGGGAGATGCCAATGTAATTCACTGAGACCTGTAACATTGTTTGGACATATATGGTCACAGCATTGCCAGGTGGTACACATCAAGTGTTCTCATTCCCCAAAACATGCAGCTGAGCCCGTAAGTACAGCCTCAAAACACAGCTGACTTCCCCAACCTGCTCTGGAGCATGCCTAGACAAGCTAGTGCTAAGATTTAGATTCAGGGGCCAATAGGAGCATTTGCCCTTTACTCCAGTTCTCACACATTTGTACACCTCTTAATAAAGATGTCTTCTGATCCCCTTCTGCAATGTTCCTGTGTACAGGGAGACTTCAGAACCTAGTAGAAGGGATCAATAAAATATCAAGATTTCAATAATAATATTTAATAATTATTCCCTTTTTTTGAAATAAAGGAAAAGGAAGAACAAATTCAAGATATGTACATAACCCCTAAGAGTAGTATCAGGAAGTCTGAAGCCCAGAATGTACTGAGATTTTCAAAAGGTATGGTGGAGAGCAAAACCAATTATAATAAAATAAAGACTTTTAAAAGGCATATTTAGTGCAAGAAACAGGAGGAAGTGATAGGTCGCTGCTTTACATGGATGATATAATGTCAATAGAAGATAAAAGGAAAGCAAAATTTTTCCTTATAGTATCCTCATCTTTCCAACCATAAAGACCTCCCTCCTGGAAAATGTAGAACAAACTCTGGCTTAGAGAGTAGTTTTAAAATATGTCCACAGCCCTAACTGTTTTGGCTCTGTGGATAGAGTGTTGGCCTGCGGCCCAAAGGGTCCTAGGTTCGATTTCGGTCAAGGGCATGTACCTTGGTTGCAGGCACATCACCAGTAGGGATTCTCTCTCATCAGTGTTTCTAACTCTCTATCCCTCTCCCCTCTTCTCTGTAAAAAAAAATCAATAAAATATATTTTTTAAAAATATGTCCACAGATTATTTGATGTTCTTCCCTTCAGGAGATGGAACTTAATTATCCTCTCCTTGAATGCGGGCTATATTTAGTGACTTGCTTCTAATAAGTAGAATGTGGTAGAAATAACAGTGATTTATTTTTTTTTTCATTTCTCTTGGATAGCTACGTAGAAGTGGAATGGCTGGACCATATCATATATTTTCATTTAACTTCTGAAGGAACTGCCAAACTAATTTCCAAAGTGGCTGCACCATTTTACCCTCCGAACAGTAATGCACTAAGATTCTACTTTCTCCACATTCCTGTCAACACTATTATTGTCCACCTGTTGGATTGTAGCCAGCCATCTTAGTGGGTGTGGAGTCATCACAGTTTTAATGTTGTTTTCTATTTTAAACTTTAAGCAAAAATAGAAGTTGCAAGTGATGACATGAAATAATATAATTCAGTTAACTCAAGTTCTGGGTTTTTCTCTTTGCTTACTCTCCTGTCATTATTTCAAACAGTTTAAATAATCACAGGGATTGGAAATAGGAACTAAATTATGACCAAAACAAGGCAGAACAATCCCAAACTCTTGCTTGCTTTCACTCATGAAGAGGGTGGGATGAAAACATATTTTTGTGTTTGCTCCCTAGACCCTCATCTGAAATCTCCTTTGGGTGCCTTATGCTTACTTGTGTTCTCTCTCTTTCTTTTACAGATTCCAACCTATAAGAGAGTAAGAGAAATGAACTAAATGAATACACCTTCAATGGGATCTCCTAATCAATGGGAGAACAGGAGAAAAGAATGTCAAATGCATTGCTTTCCAGCTGGATACACTGGCCAGTACTGGAGGTAGAGAGAGTCTACACAGGGGAAGCTCTTGGACTTAGGCAAGCAAGAAAGATAACCATTGAGAAGCACACCCAGGAGTCAAACAGGAAAGAATGGTCATCTTGAAACAACAAAAACACTCCCAGTTCAAAGTGACTGGAAACTGATTCCATAAAATCAGAAAGAATGTTCTTCCCAGATATGCGCAAGAAAGGAAATCTCAGAGGTAGGTGAACTATGGTGCCGGAAGCTGGTCCATCCTTGCTGCTTGACACAGTCACTGCAGGGAAGAAACATCTGCACAACATATGTTTCAAGGGACCTGGCATATATGGCATACTGTTCTTAGTATGTTTGCTCCCCTTCTTAGCGCTATGTGTTTTAACCAAGGTCACCTCTCCGAGAAAGGTTGTTTCCCCAGGTAGGGATTTTTTCCTGGAGTTAGGGATTAACAGGGCTAAGGAAGGGAATAAAACCCTTTAACTAAGTGCCAGGCGGGTAATTAATCACTTCAACTACAAACAATCACGCTTAAGCTACATAATCTTTACTTAGGATAATCTCCTTCAGTTACTTCCTTGTAGCTTAACAGAACAATAGAGTAGTGACCTTGGAATGGAGATAACAAATGCCCTAACCTTTGGAATAGAATGGATAGGATTAAAATCAACTGGTATAAATACAGATGTAATAGGAGAATAAAGAGAGAACCCAACTATGCTGATCAACTGAACCCTGTCTCCGTGTCATTCCTTCTTTGCCGACTCCATCCACACCTTTGGGAACCCCTGGAACTGCTGGGGCTGGACCCCAACACTATGGGAATTCCAAGCCAAGGCCTGGGAAAGAGAGAATCTGGGCATTGGGCTTCCAGGGGCTGGTTCTCCTGTCAGTAGCCTCCCTCTGAGGAGACAGAGGCCACCAGCATCCCATTTCCCTATCGCATTTTGTGCTCACTGAGCAACCTTCAAGGTATAATTTTGGTCCCACACCATGAGGCTCATAGGGAGATAATGTGCCTTCAGGGTTTCAACCTGGTTTTGGTCCTCAGAGCAGAGCAGTAGATTTAGATGGAGGGAGTAGGGATTGGAAAGAAGGATGAGTAAAAATGCTTCAGATGGGGCTTCTAGGTTACAGAGAGCATCATTCCACTCCCACTCCTCTCCTGAGTCACTGAATGAATACCCTGTAGTCATCATCAGGCAATGCCTTTGCAGATCACAAATAGTTTTAAAGAATTACTCTTTCCAACATGGAAGCATGGAACAGAGGACGGAATCTCAGAG
>NW_005371082.1:846609-851279 GCF_000412655.1 Myotis brandtii | reverse complement strand
GGGGGGGGTGTAAGGGGAGGGGGGGGGGGGAAAAGGGGGGGGGGGGAAGGGGACATATGTAATACTTTCAAAAATAAAAAATTATAAATAATTTTTTAAAAATAATTACTCTTTCCAACCATATTGGAGCGTCTCAAAAACAAGAACCATAAATTAAGGTAGAGTCCTCAAGAGTGGACATCTGGGAGCTACAAAGGACCAAATACTTTGTAACTACAGCTTAGAAATCCAGCTATTTTCAAAGAACTGATGCTCAGAGCATCGTTATATAAGTTAAAATTGTGGTAGCCACTCTTCTTATTGCTATTTTAACATCTCTGAAATTTAGATTAAGGAGGATGTCATGCAAAGTGGCAAAATTCACCAGGGAGCTTTTTGTCATTGCTTAACGTGGCTATTCTCCCAGAAATGTCTTTCTTATTATTGCCCATCTCTACAGGAACAGAACAGTTCTTAGCAGCATGCCAATTATAGTTTCTGAGAAGCCTGAAACTCCCCAAAGGCTGTTTTGTTGTTTTGTTGTTTTTATTTTTGTTTTTGAGGATAAGCTAAAAAGGTTTGTTCTCAAATATTCCATCTTGAACCTCTACCTACATTAGTGTAAGTACCAAAGTAATTCAATGAATTTCTTTTTCTGTTTCTAACTAGAGGCCCCAGGCACGAAATTTGTGCACTGGTAGGGTCCCTAGCAGCAGCTGGCTGGGGCTTCCCTCCCTTCCCCTGGCTGGCCCTGCCCCCTGGTTGAACTCCCGAAGAACTCCTGGTCAAGGGGACAATTTGCATACTACACTTTTATTATATAGGATACAAAAAACAAAGTTCACTCAGTATACTCAGACTGCTATACTAGACTGGACAGGGGAAGTGTGATATGAGTTTGATATGAGAGCATTGGTAGAAGAAAAGGGTGCAGCACACCCTATGAAGTAAAAGGAGTAAACTCCAAGTCAATTTGGGCTGGATCTGTCCCATCCAATTAGCTTTAAGAAGGCTGAATTTCCATTCAAATCTCTATATCAAGGGTCATGAATAGATATAGTTGCTTAAAAAGTTAATTAATGTAACAATGGATTTAAACTAACCATGTGTTCTATCAATGAGAAGAGATGGTAAGTCTTCAAAGAGCTCATATGACAGAAGTCAAGGAAATCAGGCAGGTGATGGCCCTAGAGAAGATGTAATAACCCAACAGGAAGGAGAAAATCAGGAGAAGGAGGGCTAACTATTCTGCAGGACTACATTTGAAGTAGCTGGGGAAGTCAGTAACATCCCCCTGTAGCCAACTTTTATTTCTCAAGTGAGTAGATGGGCTTGGAGACTTGGTCTCATGATTGTATTGGCATTTGCTGTGTCAAGGGTTATCATGCAAAGCCTTTTACAGAAAAGGGTGATTCCTTCTTCTCTTCCTAATGTGTTATGACTCTGGGAATTAAGAAAGGTAGCAATTCAGAAGTTCCCTGCTATAGATTTCTATGTTTAATTGAAATATTTAAAATGTAGAACAATTGGCAACTACATTAAACTGTCAAGCATAGCAAAATGGTTGTGCAATGTTCTCTCTTTTTCTGTGGCATGAACACACATTCCACAAATGGAGCGGTAAAGGAACATGGAATGACAGTGTTTATTTAGTATGCTGGAAAGACAAAAAGGAACTCTCCCCAGTGCACCGAGTGGAACATAATTGCTGACAGAATAGTAGCTACAGGAACAATAAGGTAAAAAAGTCAGGTCTCATGAAAAAGTGACTGAAAGTTTGCCTACTAGACCAGCATTCTTCTATTTTTTATACTTCCACAAAGGGAACACAAATTGGGATCATGCTGGCTTTTTAAACAGTTATAGCCCTTTCTCCCTCCTTTGCTCTCTCCCTCATTTAGCTATACATCTAAGAACTTAGTAGAATTTTCCATTTGTTTGAAGTTTTTTTCAAGACTTTTTAGTGCAACCACATTTTTTTCCATTTTTGTGTTTAAGTTATTTTTGCTATTGATTATTGCATGTATTTTTATATCTATCCATTTTATCAATTCAAGCACTTTTTTGTAGGCCTCTTGAGATTTCTAGGAATGTAATAATATCAACAAGAGTTTTATCATTTCTTTTCCAATGTTTATACAAATTCTTTTACTGTCTTGTCTTACTGCATTTGCTAGACCCTCTAACAATGTTGAAGAATAAAGACAAGAGCAAGTTTTACCTAATTCCTGATCATAATTAAAGTACTTTTAATGCTTTTCTTTAGAATAATGTTTACCAATGTTTTGTAGTCTTTATCATACTTTAAAAGGTATCTCATGTACATATTTTCCTAAAGTTGTTTTTAAGAGTAATTGCTGAATATTTATCAAAATGGCTTTTCAGCAGCTATTCATATGATTATTTTTCTGCTTTATATTGCTTGATTTCCTGTTATCTATGCAACCTTGAATTCTTGAAGTAAACTCTATTTGGCCATAGTTTAGTCTGTTAATACATTGCTGGACTGTTGTAACTAATATTACACTTAGGAATTTTTTCATTGTGATCTTTTTACAGTATCTTTATCTGATTATAGAAATTAAATTGGCTTCATCAATACAATGAACATTTGACTCTATAGTCTTAAATAGTTTAAATTACATCAGAATTGCTTACCCTTTAAGGCCAGTGTTCAGCTACAAAATTCTTACTAGTAAATCCTGTTAACTTTTCCAATAATATATTTTGAATAACTTTTAAAATCTCTTCTATGGTGCTCAGTCTATTCAAGTTTGCTACTTCTTAATTTGATTTTAATAATTTAGCTCTAGCCGGTTTTGCTCAGTGGATAGAATGTGGGCCTGCAGACTGAAGGGTCCCAGGTTCGATTCCAGTCAAGGGCACATGCCCCAGTTGTGGGCTCAATCCCTAGTGGAGGGCATTCGGGGGGCAGCCGATCAATAATTCTCTCTCATCATTGATGTTTCTATCTCTCTCTTCCTCTCCTTCCCTCTCTGAAATCAATAAAAATATATTAAAAATAATGATAATAATTTATAATTCCCTAAGAAATAATCAATGTTTCCTAGATTTTCAAATCACCTTTTTAAGATTGAAATTTTCAAGTACATAAACAAGTATTTTCATAAGTATTATAGTTTCATTAAAAGACAAATAGAAATTTATTGACTCCACCTTGTAGTAGACACTAGCCATAGGTTTAGGACAGATCGGCCAATTTTTCACCTGCCATTTTTCATCTCCAAATTTTCTATAAAGGTTTTCATCACACCTGTCCCCAATGGCTAATAACTCCTATTTACACTTAGGTCCCAGTTTTATGTCATGTTCCCACAAGAAGTCCTCCCTCTTATCCTAAACTAGGTTGGAGAACAGTTTCACAATATGCAAATAGTTTCCTTCTTGGCACTTGTTCTTTGTAGTTATGTTATACTAGAGGTCCGGTGCATAAATTCATGCACGGGTGGGGTCCCGAGAGGGGTAGGGGGAACCGGAATGCAATCGGCCCTCTGGGAAAGCAGTGGGATGCCCTTGCTGACCTGGGATCTGGATCCATCCCACTGACATTAGCACCGGTTGTCAGGAGCCACCTGGCAGCCACTTTTATATTGTTTCTTCCTTGTGGAGTGCCGACAGTGCTGTTGAGATACTGCCAGCGGCGCTGGTCCATCGATGCCTGGCCTGTTCTCTGGAGATTGGACCTGCAGGGCTACTGAGGGAGGGAGTGGCTGCTGCCAGGCTGGTGGGTCACCGGGACAGGTCAGTCAGCTGAGCCGTACTCCCGCTGTGGGAGTGCACTGACCACCAGGGGGCAACTCCTGTGTTGAGCATCTGCCCTCTGGTGGTCAGTGCGTGTCATAGCGACTGGTCAACCAATCGTTCCAATCATTCCAGTTGTTTTGATCATTCTGGTCTTTCAGTCGCTTAGGCTTTTATATATATAAATCGTTATTTGTATAATGTCTTTCTCTCCAACTATCTAGTAAACTCCAAGGGTGAGAAATGTCTGCTTTATTTGATCAGAGAAGAGCTGAACATGGTAGAGTGACTGGCACATAGTAAGCATGCAATAAATATTTTCTGAATGAATGAATGAATGGTTTGTTAATCAGAGGAGATATAATTCAGAAACTGTCACTGGCAGTTAGTTTTCCACCAGCAAAACCTCAGGGAATCACAGAGTATCACTCAATGCCCCTGTAGAGACAGTTGGTCCCACAACTACTAAGAGATATAGGTGTTCCAGGGGAATGGTCTCTATATTTAAATAAATAAGTGTAATGTATTTATGTATTTATAAAAATCTGTAATGTATTTATATATGTTTATTCATATATATGTATACCTTATCTAATAAAAAGTAATATGCAAATTAACCGCCACGCCATCACTCCATCACTCTGTCACAAAGATGGCGGCGGCCATGGAGCTCGAGCGAGCAGGAGGCTTGGGTTGCCCCTGGCAATGGAGGAAGCCAAGCTTCCCGCCTGCCCTGGCCACCCCTGAGCTCCACTCAAGGCTACAAAGTTTCAATTATAGAAGATAAATAAATCCCAGATACCTGCTTCCAGCCCGGGGAAGTGGCAAGCCTGAAAACGGCCATCAGCCCTTCACCCAGGCTGGCCAGGCACCCCAGTGGGGACCCGCACCATGAAGGGGCTGTGGCCAGACTGAAAACAGCCCTCAGC
>NW_005371082.1:821144-845456 GCF_000412655.1 Myotis brandtii | reverse complement strand
TCTCCCACCTCCTCAGCAGCGCTAAGGATGTCCAACTGCAGCTTAGGCCTGCTCCCCGCTTGCAAGTGGACATCCCCTGAGGGCTTCCCAGGCTGCCAGAGGGTTGTCTGACTGCCAGCTTAGGCCCGATCCCCAGGGGGGCAGGCCTAAGCCAGCAGGTGGACATCCCCCAAGGGGTCCCAGACTGTGAGAGGGCACAGGCCGGGTTGAGGGACCCCCCCCACCCGAGTGCACAAATTTTTGTGCACCGGGCCTCTAGTATGTATATATGTATAAATGGGTAGGCAAAAGTAGGTTTACAGTTGTTTGTAACTCAAAAGAATGTCATCATAACTGTAAACTTATGTTTGCCCATCCCTGTATATGGCATGGTGAAAAGTACAGAATCCCCAAGAGTAGAGCCTCAATAGAAGGAGTGTAATGCTCTGAGATGCTGCTTAAGAAATGAGCATGATCTGAGAGGCTCTTCTCTCCTTTCAGGCTGGCAGTGAGCCACGGACCTCCCACTAAGGGTCTATGGTGGCTCAAAATTAGCATGATGCTGTCATTGTCACTCAGTTGAATGATTTTGAAATGTCGTTTCTCCTCAGTACTTTGGTGTCTGTTTGTCATTTTCAGCTATTCTCCTATTTTGCTTTCTCAGTGTCTGAAATTATCTCTCAGCTCAACCACAGAGATTAACCTGGGGCACTCTCCCCAACCTATGTTGCAGTTTGCTCCCTCTTTCTGTCAGGTTTATTTCCTCACCACTCCAATCGTGTTCTATGTGGTTTAGACAACTCAAAAAATTTTTTTAAAGAAATTTATCTAGCAACTGGTCATATGGTTCAGAAAGAAGGTAAAGTTATAGGTCAGTTTATTATAATCCATTATCAAATAACTGTAGTGCAGGACTATGCAGTTCACCTGGGATTGGTCACCCAGATACTGTAATTACTTCTCTATACACTCAAAAAAAAATGCTTGTAGCAAAAAATAATTTTTAAGTAACATCCATTATTTAACAGTAATTAACAATAAGAAACTAGTTCAATAAATAGGAATAGTTAAATAAGTTGTGATAAATTTATATAGTGGAATTACTCTATGACTATTAAAATAGGGTGTTTTGAAGATAAATGACAAAGGAAATGCACACAATAAAAATTAATAAAGATATATAATTTACAATATGATGTGACTCTAAATATGCACTTTTTTACATATGGTTTCTGTGGTTTTTTACAATGAATATATATTACTCTTCTAATCAGAAAAATACATACATAAACTATGATTCTCTAGTTTCCAATTTTAATAAGTACAATTTTTAAAAGATTAACTCAAAAGCTTACCTTTCAATGAAAAAAATCATACCACCCCTAAAGATGATACATAATACAATACAATATTTCTTATCCATTGTATTACTGTGTCAGCAAAATTAGTTATGCCTGATATGATGTTGGTTTATCTTGCCTAGCACAATGTTGGCTCATCTATAAAATAAACATTAAGATCACCTACAACTCTAGTGTAATAGATTTTCCTGTCTGAAAATCAGCAAAATTTATTTAAAGTGCATTAGAGGATAAGACTTAACCCTTTCTGGAAATCAGTAGCATAGTTCAGTGTAAAAATTCAAAGCACAACTAATTCAAAGTTAGTTCCACAGAAGTAGCAGCAAAATAAATAAATAAATAAACTAGACTTCAACAATCACAAAAGAAAAATTTCCAGTGTTATCAGACCAAATGCTTTTGAATCTATTAATACTTAAAACTCAACTCAGAGAAATTATAGCACATTTTAAATAGCAGAAAGTGAAGTCATTCTTCACAGGATGAATTATTATTTTGTTTTTATTCTCTCAAGAAAGGTCACCTCATTCATTTCAAGGTCTGTTCTAAAATGAAAGGGTTTATAATAAAATTAATCATAATGTTGCTCATAATACATACTTTTTACTCCTTCCCTCCTCCTGGAGCTACTGCAGTATAATGCACTTCACAATCGATTTATGCTTCCTGAAGAGCCCAACATTTCATGAGTCATGTTTATTTTTCTGCAAGCATTCAGTAAAAGTCCCCTATGACACAAAGCCTTCAAGGACCCAGGGTTTAGAGAATGCCTTGAAAGTCACATAGAAATATAAAGTTCTGTAATTTGCTCTGGCAAGTATATCATTAACCAGATATGTAAATTAACAGCATTTGACAGAAACACTGCTTTTTAAATAACTGTTCCAGCCACAGGCCCTTTGTCATCTCTCCTATATGCTATCATCTTCTTGACAGAGACCATTGGGCATATCATGGTAGTTGGAAGATGGTTACTTGGGGCTTAATTTTGTATTCTAACACTTGCAATTATTACTTTAAGTAAACATTATATTTAGGAATGGGCACAGATAAAAATAGCCTAACTTGTCATTAAATTTCTATAAAAATATTACAGAATGGATGTCATATCTCATGCTTTTGTTACACAGTGTATTGTAGAAATGATGTCTGTTTTTTTAATCACCCCTCAAAGAGAAACAAGTCCAGGCACTATTCACATTATTCAAGATTTTATAATCATCTATGCTTATTTGAAAACCTTTGTCAAATGTCACAGAAAGGTTTTGTAGAAATCAGTGTATGAAATCTATAACTTCACAACACTGACAAGTGCAAATGGTTAACAACTAATGTGTGTGCATAATTATTTCAAAATAATTGAATAGGAAAATGTTCAGGACTATTTGTAATTTCCCCTGCCTTTCTTAGAGTAGTGAAAAATAAGAGAAAGAGAAATAATTAAAGCAAAAAGTAGAAAAGCTATGAAAGCTAATAAAGTCTTTCGGGTATGAAAAAAGCTGCACTCGGTGCACAGGGTGAATTCTTCTGAACAAAATCTCCCCAGAGTTTCAGCACCTGGGAAGCCATTGTTGTCAATTATTTTCCTATAATGTTGCATGGATGGTTTGGGTTCAAACTGATTGGCAGCATAACGATAGAGGCCAAACTTTGGAGCTGTACGATCATTAAATGAAAACACAAAGTAGCCACAAAGGTTGATCCCATCCAATATGTAGGCTGGAAAAACAAAAGGACAAGAGAATAGTTAATAAAATATTTTGCACATAACCCTTTACTTTTACATGGCCTTGGTGCCTCAGGAGAAAATGTCAATACATTTATTAAAACTTCAGACTAAATTGTATTTAATCAGAAAAGTCTTCTTTTATAAAAAGACAAATAGACAAATACCAAGACAAAGTATGAGCTACATTTAACACAGTAGGTTTTACATAATGAAACCTACTCTGAGGTACTTGAGTTAATCTTCACATACATGAAGCAGATTAGACTGCTGTGAGGCCATCTGAGGATGGAGGACAGGATGGTCCATGCTTTTATAGGCTCAGAGTAAGTTGTAAGCCACTTTTAGCTAAACTTCTTTATCTCTGGGGAAAATACTAACTCTTGGTGGGACTTTTTCAGTGTGGCAAGAAATGGACAGTGCTTCTCTCTGAAGGTGACTCTGTGTATTTGAGAATTTCTAACAGGCATCATGCCTTCGAGTAACAAAACCTTCAAGAGACAGTTTTCAGGAGGCCTTACCTTTCAGAGCTTCATTTACATAATTCTGCATATAGTACACCCTCAATTTGTCTTGGCCTGCTTGCAGATCATCATCAATGCCATTGGAGATTATATACATGGGGAGGTCTCCATATTTCAACTTTAGCCAACTCAGGACCTTGCGTAAGCCCCAGGGCACTACTGCTACCTGACTGGGGGAGTTGAGCCATGTGATGTCTGTCATTTCTTGCACTTCCAGATAATCGTTATATTTTATTGGATCTTCTTTTTCCCAGTCTACAAGGATGGTGGTGTAATGGCTTACAGCCAAAAAGTCAAAGGAACCCTGTATGAGCTTTTTTTCATCTTCAGTGAAATAAGGTAGAAGGAAATTGTTTCTATGATTCAGCCAGTCCCTCATCACACGTGGATAATCCCCAGAACCAAAAATGGGCTCGGCCAGCCAGCCGATGTCAAATTCCAAAACTCTCTCTGCCACTTCTTTGTCCTTTGGGGAAAAAGGGCAGGCTGGTTCTATCCAGTCAGCCTGCAAGGCTATGGATATTTTTCCTTTCTGAGAGCGTCTAAACTTCTCATCATACAAGCGCCAAGCCAGGGCGTGGGCTTTCAGCAGGTTGTGCCCTGCACTGTAGGTCATGTTCCGCGTGTACGGCTCGTTCATGGTGATCCAAAACTTGACGTGGGAGCCAAGATCTTTAAAGCACAACCTAGCATACTCTGCAAAAGCCAGGGCCGTCTGGGGATTCTCCCAGGCGCCCTGCTTGGCCAGAGGCTCCGGCAGACCTTGGTGCGGGAACACAGGTCGCCACAGGGCCACAACTGGGGTTATGTTGGCATGCCGGAGTTCACTGGCAACACAACGATAGTAGTGCAGGACCGTGCGGTTCACCTGGGATTGGTCACCTAAAGGCAGGATCAGGGCCCAGTCCAGCGAGAAGTGGAAATGTGTCACACGCATTTCCTGGAGTAGGGCGATCTGGAGCCTGATGACAGTAAAGTCGACACAATAAGGTTTCCTCCTCTTGGTCACAAGGCCGTCCACCTTAATGAGCCTCTTACTGTGGTGGACATCCCACAAGTAAACGTTCGGGTCGGTAAACTGAGACAAAGTGGTGTCAACCTAGGAGGAGCAGAGGGAGCATAAGTCTATGACTTCAGCTGGACAGGCCTAGAAAAGTAATTCAATGCAATTCTTTCAAGGAAGCTAGCTAGCAAGATGAGCAAAAGTAATAACCTTTCTAGCTGAAAATTGAAATGATTTTTCATAAATAGTGAGTTTCTGAAGAAAAAAATACCCCACTTTCTTTTTTACACATTTGTTTTACCTGTAGTTCTCTTTATTTAAACCCATAGTTTAATATTTTTAAAAAATCTGAAATTTTTTACTTACTTCAGATAACAAACAGTAGTAGTGATTCTCACACATGTCTGATCTGTGTTAAGCAAGCAGAATATTTTTGGACATTTTTCTTTTAATATAAGAAATCACTATGGTGATGAGACTTACAAAAATGTTTAATGAAAAAGATAAAGCTTAAAACCTAAGTGAGTTAGAGTCAAAAAATTGAAATGACATTTAAAAATTATATTGTGCTTTTAAAAATCACATTCTACACAGATTTGCTCTCAGAAGAGGAGGTACTAAATAAGCTTAACTGTAGCCTTTTGTTAGCTTTGGAGTTGATGACAGAATTTAACAAATTCAATCTGACTGGTGGTAGAAAGCGACAAAGAATATGGACATAAGAAACAATATTGCCATTCATCCATAATGGAATATTTTAACATAGTTTAAAATTTTTTCCTAATTGTTTTTCTATGATGATCATGACAATATGGTTCTCAACATCTGACATCAAAGCTTCCAAAATGAAAATAGGTATTCAGGACATTGAAAATTGTAAACTCATGACAAAATCCTCCCTCCACATGCAAACCATGAAGGGAATGCAAACTGAAAGTGCACCCCAAACCCACTGCCTACACCTGTTTTCTCTTGCAAATAGTCTCCTTAGAGAAGGTTACTTTGGTTTGACCCTCTGTATAAAAGCAGGGGTCAGACAAACTCCAGTTTTGAACCTCTAGTAGATATTTCCTTAAAGTGTTATGGGGCTGTTGCAAATGAGCTGCTGTTTCACTGGAGGGGTCGGTGCTGTGTTCCTAAAGGAAAATAATAAAAAACAACATGTCAGAGGGAAATTGCGTTTTCTGGAGGATTGTCCCTTGTAGATCACCCACACATGCATTTCCCCTAGTACTGTGGGAATGCTGTCAGAAGTATTTTTCCTCTGTGCTGTACCCACCAATCATGTTTCCTTGGCTTTGCAAGAGATAATATTTGCATGCTTTTTTGAAGTGAAAGTGTTCATAGTTAGAAAGAATTTTTGGATTATTTTTATAGAACTCTGAGTTGACTAAATTTGTATCTTTTCTACCATAATTGTTCCAAAACACCAGCTTTTATTCAGCCCATTTGAAAACAAAATAGAGACTAAAGTATACATCTTGGGGGTAGAGGAATTTATTTCTTAAAAATACAGGATATTTATGGAGGCTGCTGGAGACCCAGGCAGTTGCTCTGTCAGAGACAGCAAGAGCACCGCTGTCTATAGATTCTTCTAAATTCTTCCCGACCATGCCAGGGCAGGTTCCTTCTTGAACCCTGCCCATTGTACTAACTGTTGGAACTTAGTCCAAGTTCCTCCTTTATCTTCTGTTCACTAGTTACAGGTGTTGGGTCCGAGCCCCTCTGCCTGGGGTTGAGTCTTCTTGCACACTGGGTCTTAGACAGAGAAGCCATGAGAGGTTGTGTGTATATAAGAATGAGTCTTTATTGCAGAAGCCAGTGGCCATATAGCCATTAACCAACAGAGTCCTTTACAGCAGTCCTATAGAGGCAGGCAGCCATACACCAGCTGGTGAACAGATACATCTTTCCCACAAAAGCAGCATTAGTCTCTATAACCACAGCTATTTATCTGAGCAGCTGCATGCTGCCTCTAAACCCACCACCTTACAACGTAGTGGTATCTGAGCTCTCCCTTAGAGCTATAGCCTTAGTAGCCTCTCCAGCCTCTCTGGCTCAGTAGCTTCTCCTTTCTCCCCTGCCCAGCACACTGACTGATCTCTGTGGCCTCACATAGTACCTCTAAGCTTCTTTCTCAGCATACTGGCTGGTTAACTTAGTAGCTATATCTGAGCTCTCTATGAGCTCTTAGCCTTACATCAGAGCAGTACCAGCTCTCAGCTCTGTCTGAGTTTTCAGCTCCATCTGAGCTCTCTAGCCCCCACCCCCCACTCCCCAGCCTACTCTCTAGCAGACTAGCTGGTCAGTAATCTGTATATTACTCCAGAGACAAAGAAGGCTAGTTGCCAATAATGACATCATCATTTGGGTTATAGAAGGGCGCAGAATACAGTGAGATCGCTGTGGCCTTACAGCTGTGTTCAGAGTGGCCTTGGCCATTTGGCATACTATCAACAAGGCCTTTCACACTCTAAGTGGCCTTGGCTGTCTGAGGACTCTGGTGTGGTTCTCACATGGTCTTAAAGGGCTGGTGCACAAACTTACACAGTTCCACTCCCTCTGAGCTCCAATGCTTGGACAGCAGCTTGGGGGGATCCAGGGACATATGGGAAGGAACCGGATTGTCTGGCATCAGAGCAAGACCTTGTGGGGTGGCTTTCTCCCAGACAGGGGTGCTTACAGGAATCATTGTTCCTATGCTGAGACCTCACCCATTGCAGAGCTGACTGGCAGGCACCATAGCTAAGTCTCCATCAACCAGGCTCACACTATTCGCTTTGCCATGAGGAGTCCCTGAGACTCTGCCCCATCCAATTTTCAGCCCCAACCAAACTGTTTGCAGTGGCTTTTCCATATGAATGACCTGTCCTAGCTCAGGCTTCCCTAAAATCTCTCAAACAAGAAGCAGCAGGCATCAGCAAGACCCGGCACAAGCAACAGCCTACCTTGCTTCACAGCTTGGCCTTGCCTGAGCACTTCCAAGCCCAACACAAGTAGCAGCCATCTTCAGATCTCTCTGTAGCTCCTGCCGAGTGGACCCAGGTAGTAACTGATTTTTCACCTGCCTGGAGGCCCCAAGGCCAGTGCACCCAGTAGGCAGCTTCAGAAAATACCAGATGATAACTCTACACATCCACAAGTGATACACTCAAAGGGCAGACTCAGTGAGCACCAAAGCCCCACTGAAGCAAGTCCTGCTCCATAAAGGTGTCTCCTACACAGCAACTCTTCCACTGTAGTTGCAACTGAACCTCAAAGCAAATTGGCCTGGATGTTAAATCCTCCGAGTGATGCCAACAGCAATCAAGGCTCAACTACAATTGGATAGTGCACACAGTTCACATAGGAGTGCACCTAGAGCTCCTCATGTGACTGGGGAGGCTGAGCCACTGGGCCCTACAGGACACCTACTACACAAGGCCACTCTACTAATTCCAGGAGATAAAGCAGCTCTACCTAATACATAGAAACAAACATAGAGAAACAGCCACAATGTGGAGACAAAGAAACATGTCACAAATGAAAGAACAGAAAAAACTAAAAGAACTAAATGAAATGGAAGCAAACAAACTACTAGATACAGAGTTCAAAACAATAGTTATAAGGTTGCTCAAGGATCTTAATGGGAGCTTCAAGGTACTTAGTGAGACTTTCAAGGATCTTACTGAAAATTCCAAAGACATGAAAAAGGAACAAACAAAAAATAAGCATACACTAACTGAAATAAAGAATAATTTATAGGAATTCAACAGTAGAAGATTCCAAGAATAAAATCAACAATTTGGAATATGAGGAAACAAAAAACACCCAATCAGAACATCAAAAAGAAAAAATTATCCAAAAAATATGAAGATAGTGTAAGGAACCTCTGGGACAACTTCAAGTGTACGAACATTCGCATTATGAGGGTGCCAGAAGGAAAAGAGAGAGAGCAAGACATTGAAAATCTATTTGTAGAAATAATTACAGAAACCTTCCTCTATCTGGTGAAAGAAATAGACTTACAAGTCCAGGAAGCACAGATAGTCCCAAACAAGAGGAACCCAAAGAGGCCCACACCAACACACATTATGATTTAAATGACAAAGAGAATATCTTAAAAGGAGCAAGAGAAAATCAGTTAGTTACCTACAAGGGAGTGCCCATAGGACTGATTTCTCAACAGAAACTTTGCAGGCCAGAAGGGAATGTCAAGAAATATTCAAAGTGATGAATAGCAAACACCTATTAGCAAGATTACTCTACCCAGCAAAGCTATCATTTAGAATTGAAGGTCAGATAAAGAGCTTCACATATAAGAAAAAGCTAAAGTAGTTCATCACCACCAAACCAGCATTACATAAAATGTTGAAGGTTATTCTTTAAGAAGAGGAAGAGGAGCCATAACCGGTTTGGCTCAGTGGATAGAGCATCGGCCTGCGGACTGAAAGGTCTCAGGTTCGATTCCGGTCAAGGGCATGTACCTTGGTTGCAGGCACATCCCCAGTAGGGCGTGTGCAGGAGGCAGATGATCGATGTTTCTCTCTCATCGATGTTTCTAACTCTCTATCCCTCTCCCTTCCTCTCTGTAAAAAAAAAAATTAAAAAAAAATTAATAAAATACATTAAAAAAAGAAGAGGAAGAGGAAGAAGAAACTATGAACAATAAAATGGCAATAAATATCTATCAATAATTGAATCTAAAAATCAAAATAAATGAATAAGAATTTTAATGAACAAAATAAAATGATCAATAAAATAGAACCAGAGGCATGGAAACATGGAACAGACTGATTAATCTCAGAGGAAATTGGGGTGGGTGGGAAAATATTAACCAAAGAACTTACATGCATATATGCATTGCCTATGGACACAGATAATAGGGTGGTAAAAGCCTAGAGTGGGGTGGAAACCAAGTGGAGGAGGGCAATAAGGATTTAAAAGGGGGTCATCTATATTACTCTCAACAATAAAGATAGATTTAAAATAAATAAATAAATAAATAAATAAATAAAATACAGAACATTTAGAAACAATAAAATTTAGGCACAATTATATCTAATCTCCTTTAAATTAGTTGACTTATCCTATATAATAAAAGCATAGTATGCAAATTGTCCCTTCCACCAGGAGTTCTTCTGGGAGTTCGACCAGGATGTGGGGCTGGCTGAAGGAATGGAGGGAGGCCCCAGGTGGTAGTGGTGGCAGGCGGCCAGGGGAAGGGAGAGAGTACCCAGCCAGCAGCTGCTAGGGCCCTACCAGTGCATGAATTTCATGCACTGGGCTTCTAGTTTCTTAATAAAAAATGAAATAAAGCTGAATCAGAAGGAATAGGTATACAGTATGTATTTCATATGTTATGAAAGAAATTTTTTTCTAACATAACCACTGCTAAAGAAGCCATATATTCCCAGAATGTAGCATGTTCCATACCTAATTCACTATGAGAATTAGTAGTTGTGAAAAATTTGGTCCAAACAATGACAATCCATGTGAATAAGCCTAAGGTCAGATTTCAGACAGGTTGTGTGCTTAATGATTTTTTAAGTTTTTCAAGTAAAATGTATGCCTCATTAATATTAGGATTTTGAAATGCTAGACAGGAGGAAAAGATAAATTTCAATGGTTTAAAAGTCACTTCTCAGGACTTTAATATAATGTAGTAAAAGGATAGAGTAAATTCAAACACTCCCACATTTCTCTGAACTGCCCTAACAAAAACCTTATTTTACTTTGTCAATTAAGAAGCCAGCTTGGGAATGGCACTACCAAAATAATGTATAGCTCATGGTGAAAAGCAAAAAAATAAAATAGCAATTGCAGCTTTTTTCCACTAAAGAGCTTTTGGAGTTCAAGTTCACCATGGGGTTGAAAGTGACTTAATTTTTTGTTTGGCTGATTCTGCATAGGAGAGTACTGGGGAGCTCTGCTAGGTGGAGGAGTAGGGACCCTGAGCTAATGACCTGAGAAGAAAGGTCCATGGCTGATGAGTGTCTGGCATTAGACCAAATTCTAAAACAAGTGCTTCTAGGAGTAGAAAAAGGGGTTCTCTCCTCATCTCCATTCCTCCTCACTGCCATGCTTGTTGCAGCTGATCAGATGTTTCTCTTCCCTTTTGAGGAAATAAGATATATTCTTAAGACTTTGTCACTCCTTACCAGTCCCCAAGGCAAACACAGCCCTTGGGTGGGGAATGAGCAGAGTGAAAGGGCTCCCAATGTCTCTGAGCTCACACTGTCTGCACAGAGATGCTGGTGGAGACATCTCTCCACAAAGGACTGAACTGAGAATTACCTGCCCAGGCTCAGGCTACCATCTGAGATCTGAGAGGAGCATGAGCCCTCAATGACAAGGGATGCAGGGCCCAGTAGTGAGCGAGGCAAAGCAGGAGGTCAAGAGATGGAACAAGGGCCAGGGACCATATCACCCAGCCCCATTATTAAAGGGGAGGAAGGAAAGACTGTAAGTCTACCTTCCTTTCTTGTCCTTTTCCCTCTCTCCTTCTATCTCACTTCCACCACTCCTGTCCCTTAACATCTAACTTAAACTCCACTGTTTATCCCCCTTGCAGGAGGGGAATTAGAATAGGGAGGTTGCAAATATCAGTGGGCTGAGGTAGGAGAGAGGAAAGAGGCTGGAAAACACCCCACTGAGTGGGTGGAGCTGAGAAGATTTGCTGTTTTGCTTCTGATATCCTTGCTAACCTGTAAGGAAGGAATTTATCACTGAGACTGCCCCTAAAACTAATGGGAGGTCTGAAAAAGACATAAGAGTAATACAAACCAGGAAAAAAAGTATTAAGTATAGGGTTGATATATTTTCTTATAAATAAAAGATTATAATTTGATATTTACAAGAAAAGAGCAACCCATTTCAACTAGAAGGACTTTCCTCAGATCCAAACATTCTTCCAAATACTTTTGAACTGAAGGGTAATAGAACATGCTGCCCCAAAATATGCCCCTTTGGTGTATTGATTATTTTGAGCTGCAGGCACTTGAAAAACATCAAATGCAGGGAGAGACTTCCTCAGCACTCCCTTTATCTGCCTGAAGATGGATCCTCCAACAGGAACTGAAGGTCATAAATCCCCTCCCCAGAGTTTCATCAACCAGGGAAGATTGACTCTTGTCACAGAAGAGACTAGAAGTCAACAACATACTCAGACAAACTTTGTCACAAACTATCATAGTTCTCATCTATTCTTATAAGGGCCCAGTTATGTTTTCTAAAAATCATTTACTCTCCCTTAAGAGACCTATATCCCCACTCCCCTTTCTCTATTAACATGGTATTTAAGCCTGAATTCTAAGCCACCCCTGGAGTTATTCATTTTTCACTGAGTATCTCCCATGTAGTATATATGAGGTATACATGATAATAAAGTTCTGTTTGTTCATCTCTTGTTAATCTGACTTTTATTACAGGGTTCTCAGCTAAGAACTCAGAAGAGTAGAGAAAAAGTTAATGTTCCTCCCCTACAGAACAAATGAATTGGCTAGAAGCATTCAACATGCTTAATCCCATTGCTGTGGATACTGAACTTTGTCTATTTTCATACTCTACTCTCTGCATATGTTATATTATTTGTGTATCCATCATTTTCACTCAAGACTTCTTTCATGGCAGGGATCATATCTTACTCATCTCATTGTATGCTCCCCTCAAACATAGTAGCATATGTATATATGCTAAGCATCCAATAAGTGCTTACTATTTAATTAAACTCCAGAAAACAAATTTCTTTAAAATTAAAAGAAAAATTAAATCTTAATTTTTTAATTTAAGGAAGTAAATTAAAATATTTTAAAATTACAATAATATTGAAAACTAACTATATAGTATGTACTCAGTAAATATTGGTTGGCCATATGGAACTTACTTACCATCTCAATGACTATTGCTCAAAATGATTTTGAGCAAGGGTTTCCATTCTCTACATATTTCAGCAAGATTGTGGGATCCAAAGCTATATCTCAGTAGGGCTCTGCCTGCCTCATTTTTAGCAGCTTCACTGAGATATCAGATAATTTGGAGTTTGGTATTACATCTCATTTATGGAAGAACTCAACTGCTTTAAAAAGGTTTGAAAATTGCTGTGTTAAAAAAGAGTATTTTATCTTATCAGATCTTAAATATTATACGTTTTTTTTATTTGTTCCCTTTTAGGGGCTGATTTAAAGTGTAAGGCGACACTAGGAAGATTTTTGGAAAGAAGGATGCAGCATTCCAAAAAATACTCTTACGGAGTTGTGTTTGGTCCAAAGAACAATGTGCATGACAACCTAATAAGGAGGTTCTACTTACTAGTGATAGGGCTTGTGAGACTGTTCATTGGTTTTGTTAACTAACTTACTTGAATGTAGTTGTCAACAATTCCCCAAGCAAAGTCACAGGGAAATGTGCCTTCTAGGGGTTGATTTTCAGGTAAAGGAGGGAAGCCGTTTTTCTCTATCAGCTGTTGGTAGAACAAAGCTGAAGACTTCGGCAACAACTTCTTATCCTGGCTCAAAAAGTCGACATAGAAGAGTCCACGCCTGATGCTGTAGCCTCTGTGCCACTCGAAGCCGTCCATGAGGGACCATGCTGTGTACCCAATAATGTTCACCCCGTCCAGCCTGATGGCTGCAAAGGGAAGAGAGGACAAGAGATTTGAGGGTTTTACTAAGTAACGAATAAGTTATGTAGTGTGCTCATTGTTTGGTAGAGCAATGACCTACAAAAGAATCTAATCAAACCTATATAACTCTACAAATAAATGTCTTCACAAATAGGCTTATCTCAAATAAGTTTTTATTTGGATTTCTTTTATTTCCAGTGGGTGCTCTTTGGATGTTCCCCTTTCTATCCTAGGCACCTAACATTGTGCCTGATGCAATAAAATGAAGACAGTTTTTAAAAGCATGAACTACTTACTATTTTCTCCAGAAAATGTTGATATTCTTATTTCTTTAAAAAGTGTTTCATTCAGGCCCTAGCCAGTTTGGCTCAGGCATAGAGCGTCAGCCTGCAGACTGAAGGGTCCCAGGTTCAATTCCGATCAAGGGCACATGCCCAGGTTGCGGGCTTGATCCCTAGTAGGGGGTGTGCAGAGGCAGCTGATCAATGATTCTCTCTCATCATTGATGTTTCTATCTCTCTCTCCCTCTCCCTTCCTCTCTGAAATCAATTAAAAAAATTTTTTTAAGTGTTTCACTCAGTACAAGCAATAAGAACCCAAAAACATTTAAAGGGAGCTAGATACTCTGGGATTTACTTAATCCTTAATGTAATATAAAAATCTATAGTAGTAACTCTGAAAGTCAAGTAATTTTACACATTATAACCCAGTTTTTGATTTACAAAATGAGTTTAAAAATTATATAAGTTTCTTAAGGTCCCAAATGAGAAAGGTGTTACATAAATGTATTCTTATTATTGCCAAAATGAATTTCTATATTATGATTAAAAACTATAAATTCACATAGTTTATTACAGATCATCTTAAAGACTGTTTTACCAGTGGATTTTGGCAAGAATTAGAATTTTATCCCAAATCCTACCTTTTAAAGTTTCCATTATAAATGTTTTGAGGTAATACATATATTTGGCATCATCTCTCTTGGTGGTCCCTGAGACAAACCAGCTGTTTTCCACAATAAATATTTGAGGATGGTTATATTCAAGGTCAATCCAGGAAAGCAATTGCCTTAGGCTGGGAGATTCTAATTGGCGGAACTTCATACGAGGGTCCAATAGTTGAAAACTCAAGGTTGGTCCAAAGGAAAGAGCAAAAAAGTCAGCTGTGCCTTTGATGAACTTTTTCTCAGGTTCAGTAAAAGCAGGCAGAAGAGATGAAAGATTATTCTTCATGCTTTCAGGATAGTCACCATCAATAAATATTGGTTTGGCAAACCAGCCTAGAACAAAGTCAAGAGATTTTTGACATTCTTTGATATTGTGGTCTGTCATTCTTCTCGGATTGATCCAGTGGGAACTTAGGGCAATGGACACCTGGCCCCCCTGAGTTGGACGGAAAGAAGTATTGTAGAGATGCCAGATTTTGGCATGAGCCTAAAAAGAAAAAGAAAAAAAAATGATAAACTTATTTATGATTGTGAGGAGACATAAAATACATATTTGAATTCCCAATCCTAGTTGTATCTGTTTCTTATCAAACTTAACCTAATGACTAATTCCACAATGTAAAAGTCACCTGGAATCAGTAAATTACTTCAGAGGTAGGTCAGCCAACAGTGAGCTGCTACCCTGACTGGAATTATTTCCATTGTTTTACAGCAGCCAGTGGAAAAAATGTGTATTTCTGGTATTGAATGTGTAGTTACTATTAATACTTTGAAAAATTAATGAGATAAAAATGTTATAATATCTTGCTGTTTAATTAACTTTGTATTTTGTACTTTTTAATTAATAGGCTTGGTGAAAAGAACCAATCCCAAAAATGTGATCAAACCAGAAATCTCTAAATAGGATTATATTTTTTTATCCTAAGAGACTGGGAGTTTTCAGGTTGACTCAAATTGTTGGAGTCAATTTTATATTATGTACCCATCTCTCAGAGCTAAACTTCTAACACATGTTCTCACAATTTTTGTTTTTCACTAAGAAGAATCAGTGCATAAATTAAAGGATCAACTCCAATATCTAACCTTAGCTCACCCACCAGAACTCCGGAACAGTGCTGACTTCCCGCAAGACCCAGCATTCAAGATACAAGCGAAGCAAAAAAAACACAAAAACAAAAAGACACACCAAAATACAGCTTTAGATCTGATGTCTGTAGTTAGTCAGCACTCAGCCTGGAGTTTCCTGCAGCAAAGAAATGGGCTTTGCTTCCATAATACCAACTTTATATTCACATAAAATCTTATTGACTTCTGATTTCTTATTTTAATTTGTTTCCTTTTTATTGACAAAGAATAGTGAGAATGATATGGGGTTTCCTACCTTACTTGAATTATGTTTCTCTTTACTTTTGAATTCCTCAAATTACTCTATTTTGCTAAAAATACAAGTGCTGTTTGTTTGTTTTTAATATATTTTATTGATTTTTTACAGAGAGGAAGAGAGAGGGATAGAGAGGAAGAAATATCAATGAGAGGGAAACATTGATCAGCTGCCTCCTGCACACCTCCTACTGGGGATCTGCCCGCAACCAAGGTACATGCCCTTGACCGGAATCGAACCTGGGACCTTTCAGTCCGCAGGCCGACGCTCTATCCCCTGAGCCAAACCTGTTAGGGCAATACAAGTGCTGTTTATCAGCCTTTTACTCTCTTAGTAGATCATCTTTAAAAACTTATTCTAACTCTGTTTGACCCAAATTCTCCAAAATGGTCATGCCAGTTTTCATTCTACTCTCTCTAGGCTCTTTCACTCGGTATGCCTAATATCCTCTTTTTTTTTTTTTCTCGGAATAATCTTCTCCTGATTATTCCAGTGTGGGTGTCCAAGAATGGCATAATTACTATTCTTATGAGTTCAGCCAAACATTTCAGTGGACTAAAATAGTTTATGTTGAACTTTCATTTTTAGTGTCTTAGTAAATATCTATGTTTCATTTCATTGAATGTATTTTGTGTGTGTGTGACCCGAAGCAGCTATCTATATGCTAAGAAGAAAATGGAGAATAAAATGTTGATCCAAATAATAGTGACATTTGTCCATGTGATTCAAAACCTGGAGATTAATTGTGCTATACTGCTGGCTTTCTGATGTCTCCTACCCTTCTCTGTCTTCCTCTGTTTTGACACCCAACTCTTCTTTCCCACTTGACATGAAATCTCAGCCTGACATTTAACAGTTAAACAGAAAAGAAAGAGAGCCGTACACACTAGTACTCAGGGCTTCAGACCAGGGGACTTTATTAATTTGGCCCAATTGGAGGCCCAAGACAATTATGCCTTAAATTTTACATACTTCTACAGAATAAATGCTGTAATGGGTAGGGTGGGCATCAGGCAAGAGTGAGAGCAACCCAAGAACTTCCTAATCTGAGTGAGTTTTTCAGGCAGCTGAAGTGACAGTCATATAATAGAATCATTTACAATCATGGACTACTACTCTAACCATAACTACTTTGACATGGCTCAGAGGGGGTTGGGCAAGAAAACAAAAGACCTGAGCTATATAGCAATACACATGTGATATTTGATGTCAGATAAAATTCCTGCTCCATCATGTTTAGCTATCTGTCTTTTACCACATTACTTAACCTGAGCAGGTGAGACTAACTTCCCTGTGTCTTTTATGGGGTTATTATGAGAATTAAATAGGAAAATTTAAATAAAACACCTAATGCAAAGTTTGCATATGGTAGGGTCTCCATGAACATTTATTCCTTCTGTCCCTAAGGGATGTGCAAACCAAAAAGGAAGATGTTGAAGCTAAGGAAACACCCTCTGCTAAGGAATCATGTGATGCAGTGACATGACCTGTGGTTTGGATTAGAAGAAACAGGTCTGGATCCCAAGTCCTCTATCCATGACCAGTGTGAGCTTTAGTTATTTCTCTGAAAAAATGGAAATAATGTCTATTCTCCTGTAGGAACATTGTGAGGATTAAAGGACATGATGCAAGTGAAAGCTTACATCAAGGTATTTATTATTTAGAAAGTATAAATTTGCAACATTGGAAGGTATGATGGTTAATTTATGTCAACTTGACTGGGATTAGGGAACCCCATACAGCTGGTAAAACATTTGTTGAGAGTTTAACTAAGCAACTCATGGTATTGCTGCCTCAGAACCCAGTTTCTTTAATCATGCAGTCTCAGGGACCTTAAACTGACACTGGACTCTTATAAAAGCACATGCCCTAGAAGGCGGCCTGCAGAGTCATAAGAAATTCAGTTCCTGATATGATTTTCCCAACAGCCTTTGTGAGTGACAGTCTCTCCTTCCTCCCACTGCCTGTATGCCTTATGCACCTCTTATATAAGACTCTCATGGGGCTTACCAAAACCATCTTTTGCCAACACCAAAGCACTCCACCCACAAACCCTAATAAAGGCATGTGTCCCAAATTTATTCTCTCTCTCTCTCTCTCTATTCTCTCTCTCTCTCTCTCTCTCTCTCTCTCTCTCTCTCTCTCCTCTCTCCTCTCTCTCGTGCTCTGCCTTGACATCCCTGTATGGCCCCTGAGGCACGCCTTGTATGGCCTCCATAATCTGTGAGCAACAAACTTCTCTATATCAGTTTATCTTGTGCTGTTTCTCTTGTGCTCTGTTGTTAAACCCTGGCTTGCACCCTATGCTCCATTTAGCAAATGTTAATTTAACAAAACCATGGCAACATCATTTCTGGGTATGTCTGAGAGGGTATTTCTGGAAGAGATTAGCTTTTGAATTAGTAGACTAAGTGAAGAAGATCACCCTCACCTATGTGGCTGGGAATCATCCAATCAAGGCCTGAAAAGGCAAAGGAAGAATGAACTTGCTCTCTGATTAAACTAAGACATCCATCTTCTGCTATCCTTGGACATTGGCTCCTTTGGTCTTAGGCCTCCAGAAATGGACTGAAACTATACCACCAGCTTACCTGATCCTCCAGTTTCCAGACAGCAGATCATAGGACTTCTCAATCTCTATACATGTGATCCAATCCCTCATAATAAATCTATTTCTACATATCTATTTTTATCCTATTGATCTGTTTCTCTGGAGAACCCTAACTAATTAGAAGGCATCTTTGGTACCATTTAGCTTAACCACTTGCCCCGTTCCAAACCCCCCAATGTATCTGTTATTTGATTGCTCTCTACAGCAACCCAAATTGCAGGTCACTCCATGTATGGCATCTTATCCAGGAAGTCCCCTCACCCCTTCCTATCCCACTTGCCATGCTGAGCTGCCTGGCCTTCCTCTGGATGCCCTCCAAGTCTTAGGCAAACTTATCTTACATCATTTATTGCAAAAATGATTTGCCTCCTAAGCCTGAGCTGAGCTCCCTAAGGAGTTCCCTCATTCTTTCCCTGGTACATGGAGGCCCCAGTGTCTGTTAAACTTAACCAAACTTTTCTCTTTAACTCCTCATGAGTTCAATTCATTTTCAAATGGTAGATTTGAATAATCAAATACTATGAGGTGTAGGAAGGTCACCATTTGGGATACTAGCAAGTAATGATGATTAATTGAGGAGGGTTATGTATGGTTTTGCATAGCCTTCTAATTATTCTTGGTATGGTTATCTTATAATATTTTTATCTTAAGATTGAAATTTAATAAAGCTATTGATATGGACTCAGGGAAATAATTAAGAGTATGAGCAAGAATGTTCATCTAAATGCTATTTCTAATAGCAAAATATTGAAACCAATTGAAATGTCCAATATTCAAATAAATTTATACCATCATATGCATGTTTTAATACATTTTAGTGTAACTAAAGAAATACAAGAAATGCTACTATTCATATATTGTAAATAATACAGAAGAATGTGAATTAATGTGTCACATATGTTCCTAAAATACTAACTGAACAAAATAGCAGGTTACAAAGTAATATTTAAAATTTTCATAGCATTTTTATTAAAGAAAAATATGTATGTAAAGATCCAGAGGATTTATAAATTGTTAAAAGAAGTTTTGTAGCAGGATTATTGATGGTATAATTCTTTTCATCTTGCTTATTTGTATATTTTTCATTTCCTAACATATATATGTATTGCTTTAGAAGTAAGAAAAAAAACTTAAAATTCAAAACAGAAAAATAGCTCATAGGAGTAGAATGGCAGACCATGCTTGAATTATCCGTGATGATTATTTGAAAGCCGTGATGTAATTAAAATAAACCCTGCCTAACTGTTCTCTAACCTGCCCTATAGTCCCTGCCACAATCCTCTCAGACACATTGAACCCTATGTGAAGTTCTGAGACCCTCAAGACTTCCATGCTTTTATAGGTTCAGCTCTCTCCTGTTTTACCTACTCCCAGACTCTCCAGCCTCACCTTCTTCAAAACTCAGCTCATACATCATGGCCTCCAGAAAGTCTTCCCTGACATTTTCTCTCTACCTACCCTTTCTAACAGCTTTCTAAATGTCTATTCCTGTGTCTCCACATCTGGCCTCTATCAAAGATCTTAACCATCTTATGTCACATTTATTTAAGTGTCTAGATTTAGGTGTTTTGAGACATTGGCTAGGTCTTTTATCTCTCTATTTTCAGATTCGAGCAAAGTGTCTGGGGCAGAGTAAGTATTCAATAAACAGATATGGAAGAATGAAGACTGGCATTAAGAGCCAGATCAAAAAGCATGAGACAGAAGCAAACATTTTTCTGAGCCAGACCAGCAAAACTCTCATAAGAAACCCTGGTTGTATTTTATTTCTGAGATCTTAACAGGGAATTTTCAGGCAGACATCATTTTTTAAAAAATCCTATATAATAAAAGCCTAATATGCTAAGTGTTCGGTCCTCCAGTTGTCAGTTCAACCAATCAAAGCGTAATATGCTAATGATATGCTAAGGTGCTTAACTACTCGCTATGACGTGCACTCACCAGGGGGGGGCAGATGCTCCAACTGGTAGGTTAGCTTGCTGCTGGGATCTGGCTGATTGGGACTGAGCGAGATGGGCCAGACATGCCCTGGAGCCCTCCCGCCATCCCTCTCTGACTGGCCAACTTCCTGCATCTGTCCCTGGCCCTGATCATGCACTGGTGGGGTCCCTCAGCCTGGCCTGTGCCCTCTCACAATCTGGGACCCCTCGAGGGATGTCAGAGAGCCAGTTTCGGCCCAATCCCGCAGGCCAGGCTGAGTGACCCCACTAGTGCATGAATTTGTGCACTGGGCCTCTAGTAAATTATAAGTAAGCAGGCATGATAGAACTCTAAGAATAATACTATATTGCCTCAAAATACACTAATGGCACATTTTGGTGTATAAAACACTCAATTATTAACTTTATTTCCAGTTCTTCTCCTCTCTCTGGAGGATTGGGGTGGAGCTGAAAATTCCAAGCTTCTAATTGTGGCCTGTTTTGTTTTGTTTTTTCTTGGTGACCCACTCCATCCCCATCCAGGAGTCATCCAGGGGTGCACAGAGAGTTGGCCTCATTAAAAAAAAAAAGATGCTTGTAGTGTTCCTATAGCTTAGATATTTACAATGGTTTTAGGAGCCCCATGTGAGGGATGAGACCAAGGACAAATATTAGAACAAGCGATGCTCTTAATATTTTTATCATTTATGGAATTACGAGGATTTTAGGAGCTCTGTGCCAGGCACTAGGGGCAAAGAAGTATATGTGGTTTTTATTATCTCACAATTACATCAATAGAATGAAGGGAGAGAAACCCCATATGATCATTGCATTTAATGCAGAAAAAGCATTTGAAGGAATCCAAAAGTCTTTCATGACAAAAATACTTTTAAAAACTAAGAGTAGAAGGCAATTTTCTTAATGTGAAAAGGGAAATTTTTGGAAAAATCCACAGCTAACATCTTACTCAATGGTGAAAGACTGAAAGCTTTCCTCCTAAAATAAGGATCAAGACAGGAAGTCTGCTTTCACTATTGCTCTTCAGCAGTACATTGGAAATTCAGCCAGATCAATTAATCAAGAAGGAAAAAATGGCTATCCAGGTCGGAAAAGAAGTAAAACTCTCTCTAGTCACAGAATACATGATCTTACATAAGGAAAATGCTAAATAATCCACACAAAAAGAACTATTAGAGCTAATAAAAAAATTGCAGGGTACAATTCAATACTCAAAAATCCATTGTATTTCTAGACAATAACAATGAACAAACCAAAAAATATATAAATTAAATCAATATAATAGGTTCAAAAAATAAAACACTTAGGAATAAATTTAACCACTCTGACAACTTTTATTTACATTGCCAGTGTAGTAAGGCAAATCAAAGAAATGAAAGGCATGTTGATTGGAAAGGAAAATAAATAATCATATTATTCATAGAAAGCATGATTGTCTATATAGAACTAATAAATGAATTTAACAAGTTATCAAAATATGTTAATATGCAAAAATATTATTTTTATATATGCACAATAAACATTTGAAAAATAAATTGTAGATACAATACCACTTACAATAACAAACCATGAAATAACTAGGAACAAGTTAACAAAATAGTCAAAAATGTGCAAGACTGTTACAATGACATTTATAAAACATTAAGAAGATCTAAATAAATGAAGAGAGATACCATTTTTATGGATTAGAAGACTATATATTGTTAAACTATTCATTTCCCCCCCAAATGATCTATAGATTCAATGCCATCACATCCAATATCTCAACAAATTTTTGTAGAAATTGGCAAGTTGATTGTAAATAAATATGATAATTCAAATGACCGAACAGTTAAAATAATTTGAAAAATGAAGAACAAATTGAAGCATTCACACTATCTGATTTCAAGATTTACTATAAAGCTATAATCCTATATAATAAAAGGGTAATATGCAAATAGACCGAATGGCAGAACAACCGAGCAACCAATCAAAGCATAATATGCTAATGATATGCTAAGGCTGCTCAACCACTCACTATGACATGCACTGACCACCAGGGGCAGACAGTTGACTGGTCGACCAGTCACTATGATGTGCACTGACCATCAGGGGGCAGATGCTCCAACCGGTAGGTTAGCTTGCTGCTGGGGTCCAGCTGATCAGGACTGAGCAAGATGAGCCAGACACACCCTGGAACCTTCCTATGGTCCCTCCCCAGCTCGATCGTGCACTGGTGGGGTCCCTCAGCCTGGTCTGTGCCCTCTCGCAATCTGGGACCCCTTGGGGGATGTCGGAGAGCTGGTTTCAGCCCGATCCTGTAGGCTACTCCCTTTGGGAGGGTGCCAGATGCAGGGCTCATGGCTGGTGAGCACTGCTGCAGCAGCGCCAACCTCACCCGATTGGGACTGATTGGGCATGAGCCCATACAGGCACAGTGGGGCTGAGATGAGTGGAAGCGGCAGGTAGGAGCTGCAGGCAGTGTTGGACTGCGGGTTTTGGCCCGATTCCTGCAGGCCACCCAGAGGGACCCTACCCATGCACGAATTCATGCACCGGGCCTCTAGTAATCAATAGAGTGTAATACAGGCATAAGGATAGACAAATCGAGTTTTAAAAAAGAATAGAGAATTCAAAACTAAACCCATGGCCCAGTGATTTTCAACTAATGCACCAAAGCACTTATATGGCAAAAGGAAAGCCTTTTCAATAAATGGTCCTGTATTTGGAAAATGTATGGGGGGAAAATGAACTCAACTTTATACCTTGCATAAAAATTAATTTGAAACAGATCACAGGTCCAAATGGAAAAACTAAAATTATTAAGCTTGTAGAACAAAACAGCCTTTTGATCATGGGGTAGGAAAACACTTCTTAAGACACAGAAAGCAAAATTCCTTACTTTTTGCTTTCCCTGTTGTCTTTGATTCTTTGCACCCTTCACAAGTATATCACCATGCAATAATTTTTTAAGTTTATGCAAATACAATATCTATCTACACTAATAAAGAGAAACATGCAAATTGGTGTCACTCCGCTAAGCCCACCAGCCAATCAGAGCGACTATACAAATTAACCCAACAAAGATGGCAGTTAATTTGCATATGCAGGCACGGAGCGAAGACTGAAGGCTCCAGCCAGAGTGAAGACTGAAGACTGAACTGAAGAATGAAGACTGAAGAGGCTTCTCTGCTGCGGCAGGACCAAAGGCCTGGGTCCCGGGTGCTGGAGGAAAACCAGTGCCAGCAGCCAGGGGAAGGAAGGCCAATTGCGCAAATCTTCGTGCAACGGGCTTCTAGTATATAAAGAGGTAATATGAAAATTAGGCCAGGACACCGTTACACAGTGGTTCTCAACCTTCCTAATGCCTAGACCCTTTAATACAGTTCCTCATGTTGTGGTGACCCCAACCATAAAATTATTTTTGTTGCTACTTCGTAAGTAATTTTGCGCTACTGTTATGAATCATAATGTAAATATCTGATATGCAGGATGTATTTTCATTGTTACAAATTGAACATAATTAAAGCGTAGTGATTAATCACAAGAACAATATGTAATTATATAATGTGAAATATTTATTTCTAATTACAAATAAATGAAATTTTGTCTTGAAGCATGGTGTAGCATGGGTAACAGTCTTAATATAAAAACAGTAAACTACATTGCTACATTTTGCGACAGTATGCGTAAAAATCCAATATCAGTGCAAAGGTTGAGATTGCTTCTTTCTCACCAGATCAGAAATTCTCGGGGCAGTCTTTGCAAGAGCACAACGAAGATCATCTTCCACAACAAGTCTACTTCTGTATTTAGACTTGATAACCAACAAGCTGGAAAACCCTGTTTCACAAAGACATATTGTTGGAAATGGTAGAAGAAGGCGCAACACATCTCAGACAGAACAGGATATGACTGCAAACACTTTATCCAGAATTTTG
Organism: Myotis brandtii; assembly: GCF_000412655.1. NCBI lineage: Eukaryota > Metazoa > Chordata > Mammalia > Chiroptera > Vespertilionidae > Myotis > Myotis brandtii. The sequence continues at coordinate 821,466 of NW_005371082.1, read as the reverse complement.
TAACTGGCATTGTAGAGAAATCAGTTCTCGCTGCACCGTTGTTAATAAGTTCAATGAACTCCTCTTGTGCTGTCTCAGGAACATCTTCAACTTTGACTGTGAATGGGCTTCTTCTGGCAAGTGCAAATGGGGTGTCAGGTAGATTTGGAAAGTACGATGAAATTTTGTCTGCAAGCATGTGCAAGTATTCTTTCACAGAAATTATCATTGTAATCCTTTTGTCTGGTTCAATGTCATGTTCTTCAAAGAAAGCAGATAAGGTAGGCAACATGTAAATTTTATTTTCATCCAATTTTTTTTTGCCAAAGCTGAAGTTTCATTT
>NW_005371082.1:819108-820966 GCF_000412655.1 Myotis brandtii | reverse complement strand
CTGTTTAAAGTGCTCGCCTTTACAAAATTGACACAACTTATGACGCTTTTCATTACTTCTTGTAACTCTTGTGGCAGCGTCTTCATTGCTAATATTTGCCGATGAATCATACAGTGAGTTCCGATGACTCTTGGTGACTCATTCAGTACCAAACGTTGAAATCCAAATTGACATCCTAGCATAGCTGGAGAACCATCTGTGCAAACACCACAAACCTTTTCCCAAGAGATCTTATGCTCTTTCAGAAATGAACCACCTGGGTCAAATACATCACATGCAGAAGCTGTTGTTTCAAGAGGTTTGCAAAAAAGAAACTCATCTTTAAAGTTTCCATCATTAATATACTTCACGTAAACCAGTAACTGAACAGTTTGCAACGTCTGTAGACTCATCAAGCTGGATACTAAATATTGGAAGTGGAGCAGATTTAATTTCCTGGATTACCTGATCAAGAATATCAGCAGACATGTCATCTATTCTTCTGTGGACAGTGTCGTTAGAGAAGGAAATTACACTCAATTTCGTAACAAATTCATCTCCGATCATAACTCGAACAATATCTTTGGCCGCTGGCAACAGTAAATCCTCACCATTGGTGTGAGGTTTCATAGCTCTGGCGATTCTGAATGCCACCAAATATGAAGCTTCAACGTGAGCGCTTAGGAGCCAGTGGTTCCAGATTATGAGAGGGATCCCAGATTGGAGAGGGGGGAGGTCAGGCTGACGGACCTCCCCCCACCCCATGCATGAATTTTGTGCACTGGGCCTTTAGTATAGCCATATGCATGTATTTTTGTGTGTTGGTTCTTTTGCTCTATATTATATTTTAGAGGTTAATCCATTCTGTGATGTAAAACACTAGTTTATTCCTTTTATAGCTGAATCTTATTGCAATATATACATAGACCACAGTGTTTATACATAACTCCTGTTGATGGACATTTGTGTTGTTTTCAGTATTTTGCTATTGTGAATAAAGCTACTTTAAACATTATTGAACAAATCATTTTGTAAGTTTTTATCTTGATACTAGCAACCCGATGCATGAAATTCATGCATGGGGGAGGGGGTTCCTCAGCCCAGCCTGCACCCTCTCCAATCCAGGATCCCTCTTGTAATCCAGAACCACTGGCTCCTAAGCGCTCAACTGCCTGCCTGCCTGATGCCCCTAACTGCTACCCTGCCGGCCTGATGGTCCTAACTGCTCTCCCCTCCTGGCCTGATCACCCTGCCTAACTGCCACCTTCTTTCTTCTGCCTTCTCCCTTCTGCCTTCTCTTGCACAGCGCCAGCCTTCTCACCTTCTCCCTTCTGCCTGCTCATCCATGGCGCTGGCCTTCTCACCTTCTCCCTTCTGCTTGCTCCTGCATGGTGCCAGCCTTCTCACCTTCTCCCTTGTGCCTTCTCCCATGGTGCCACACACCCTTTAGTCACCTCAGGCTGGTCCTGCATTCTCCCAGCGCCTCCCCGCTTCTGCCTCATCTCTGGAGCAATGCCCTGCAGCGTGCATAGGAGCTAATAAAGAGCTAATATGCTAGTAGTCAGGTCTTGACTAGTTACGGCATCCTGGCCTAATTTGCATATTACCTCTCTCTCTCTCTCTCTCTCTCTCTCTCTATATATATATATATATATCCTATCTAATAATAGACAAACATGGTAATTGACCGTACCTTTGCTACGCCTCCCATTGGCTAATCAGCACGATATGCAAATTAACCACCAGCAAAGATGGTGGCTAATTTGCATACTGCAGGCAGGGCAGGACAGCGCAAGCCGCCATCCGGGCCCCCATGTGCCACCTAAGCCCTGCCCCCAGCCAGGACACCCGTGTGCGGCCCTGGGCATCCAGGAGACAC
>NW_005371082.1:816275-818830 GCF_000412655.1 Myotis brandtii | reverse complement strand
GGTTTGGTGGCACAAATGCGCCGCCTAAGCCCCGCCCCCAGCCGTGACCCCCATGTGCAGCCCTGGATGGACGGGACCCCCGTGTGCAACCCTGGGTGGGCAGAACCCCCATGTGCAGTCCTGGGCAGCGGAGCTTGGTGGCATGATCGGCCCGAGGAAGCCCTATTCTTGCAAGGGCTGCTGGGAGCCCTATCAGAGACACAAACATGCAGGCCCGGCACCCAGCAGCCCCAAGCCCTGCCATCACGGTGCTGGGGCTGCTGGGGGGATCAGAGACACAAACCTGCAGGCCCGGCACCCAGCAGCCCCAAGGCCCACTACTTTGGTGCTGGGGCTGCTGGGAGCCAGATCAGAGACACAAACCCGCAGGGGGGGACCGGCACCCAGCAGCCCCAAAGCCCACCACCTCAGCGCTGGGGCTGCTGAGGGCAGAATCAGAGACACAAACCCTGCGAGCCCTGCACAGGATGGGTGCTCTGCTCCAGGTAAAGTGCTTTCCCTCCAACCCAGCTCTTCCTGGGAGTCTGGCATGGAGGGTGCTCTCCCTGGGAACCCGGAAATCTGCCTCTGGGGCAACTGTGCAGCAGCCATGCCTGGCGAGCCACAAAAAATGTCACCTTCTATTTATATTTATATTAAACTTTATCGTTTACAAAACACTTTCATATGTGTGACCTTAATTAATACTCATGGTGACTCTGGAATGTAGATAAAACATAATTAGAGAAACAGAATAAGAAAGAGCAGGAGACCTACTCAAAGTGGCTCAGTAACGTATTTAAGATTCAAATACACATCTTGGGATTTCAGTGCAACTCCGCTGGGTGGTTTAGAAAAGTAACTCACATTGCAGTGGGAAGCCAGGATGGGAGTGAGGAAAAATTGAGGCAAAGAACTCAGAAAGAATGCTTTTTAAAGATAAAGAAAGAGGATTATTTTAAGTAAGGGTGTAAGATAGTGAGAGCCAAATGAGAGAGAGAGAGAGAGAGAGAGAGAGAGAGAGAGAGAGAGAGAGAGATTATATAAGTCTTTTTGTGGGCTTCCTCATTTCTCTTGTGTATGAAATTGCTGAATTGGAAAGAAGGCCTATGCTTAATTTATAACAAAGTGCCAGAGAATTTTCAAAAATGGTGGTACTATTTATATTTCTACCAGCATTGTATGAAGTTCCAGTTGCTTTTCATCCATGTCAGATTTTGTCATCAGTCTTTAACTGCAGATACTTCAGTGGATGTGATTGGACATTGTGGTTTTATTTTTAATTTCCATGATAATGTTGACGTTGAGAATTGGTGTAGATGCTCTTGTGAAATGTCCATTCAAAACTCTTGTCCCTGGTAGGGAAAAGGGTACTGTTTCTTTTTTAAACAATATAAATGTTTTATTGTATTACATAAGTCTCCTTTTTCCACATTGACCACTACCCGGGCACCCACACCCCCCAGCACATGCCCTCACCTCCCACCCCCTGTCTGTGTCCATTGGTTATGCTCATATGCATGCATACAACTCCTTTGGTTGATCTCTTACCCTCTCACCCCTGCCTTCCATCATAGGTTGGACAGTGTTCAATGCTTCTATGACTCTGGTTCTATTTCTGTTCATCAGTTTATGTTGTTCATTATACTCCACAAATGAGTGAGATCATGTGATATTTATCTTTCTCTGACTGGCTTATTTCACTTAGCATAATGCTCTCCAGTTCCATCCATGCTGTTGCAAATGGTAAGAATTCCTTCTTTTTTACAGCAGTGTAGTATTCCATTGTGTAGATATAACACAGTACATCTGATGGGCACTTAGGCTGTTTCCAAATCTTAGCTATTGTAAATTGTGCTGCTATGAACATAGGGGTGCATATATCCTTTCTGTTTGGTGTTTCTCTTTTCTTGAGATATATTCCTAGAAGTGGGATAACTGGGTCAAATAGAAGTTCCATTTCTAAATTTCTATAGTATTTTCCACAGTGGCTGCACCAGTCTGCATTCCCACCAGCAGCGCAAGAGAGTTACTTTTTCTCTGAATCTTCACCAGTTCTTGTCATTTGTTGCTGATAGCCATTCTGACAGGTGTGAGATGGTACCTAATTGTTATTTTGATTTACATGTCTTGGATGATTAGTGACTTTGAGCATGTTTCCATATGTAAAATCAAGTTGCAACTTGAGTAGAACCATCAACCGAGTGGGGAACTTTCATGTCACCCGAGTTCCTCTTGCCTTAAAGAGTGGAGTAGAAGCTGGAGAACCCCACCAGGGCTACAGTAAGGAAAGACTTTATCCTGAGAAGAAATATGACTTGGAATACCCTTCTAATTCTAGCATTCTAATCATCAAATAAAAGTGCACTTATAGACATGGAAATGTTTGCTTAGCCAGTATATTTAAATTTAATCTAGCCGAAACCGGTTTGGCTCAGTGGATAGAGCGTCGGCCTGCGGACTGCGGTCCCAGGTTCGATTCCGGTCAAGGGCATGTACCTGGGTTGCGGGCACATCTCAGTGGGAGATTGTGCAGGAGGCAGCTGGTCGATGTTTCTCTCTCATCGATGTTTCTA
>NW_005371082.1:812007-815570 GCF_000412655.1 Myotis brandtii | reverse complement strand
CGATGAAAAGTGGATTTATTTTGAGAATCCCAAATGCACAAAACCATGGGTTGATCCAGGTCAACCATCAACATCAACTGCAAGGCCAAATCGCTTCAGAAAGAAGACAATGCCCTGTGTTTGGTGGGATCAGGAAGGTGTGGTGTGTTATGAGCTTCTAAAACCAGGTGAAGCCGTTAATACTGATCGCTACTGACAACAAATAGTCAATTTGAACAACACTTTAATTGTGAAACAACCAGAATGTGCCAGAAGACACGGCAAAGTAATTTTGCCGTGTCATGATGACACACCATCACACACTTTAAAACCAGTTAAAGACACGTTAAAAGATCTTGCCTGGGAAGTATTAACCCACCTGCTGTATTCACCAGACCTTGCTCCTTCAGATTACCACTTGTTCCGATTGATGGCACACGCACTTTCTGAGCAGCACTTCAAAACATATGAAGAAGTAGAAAATTGGGTCTCTGAATGGTTTGTCTCAAAACAAGAAAAGTTCTATTGGAATGTTATCCACAGATTACCTGAAAGATGGGGGAAATGTGTAGCTAGTGATGGACATTACTTTGGATAAAGCACTTTTGATGTTTCTCTTGAAATTATCATGTTTTCTTTGATTACAAAATCCGCCATTATTAACCGGTACACCTAGTATAATGATATTGATTCATGGATGATGTTCTGACATCCATACTCTGAACAATAATGTTATTGATAAAAAATATATATTCAGAGTGGGGCTATAAGAGTTCACTAAATATTTATCTTTTGTTGATATAACAAATTATATCAGTCATATACTGAGTATACTTCTTTTAAACATCAAGTTGTGTCCAGTCCTGGCCCATGTTGCTCAGTTGGTTACGCGAAATCCTGTGCATTAAAGGCTGCTGGTTTGATTCCCAGTCAGGGCACATGCCTGGGTTGTGGACTCTATCCCTGGTAGGAGGCTTGCAGGAGGCAGCCCATCGATGTTTCTCTCTCACATCAATTTTTGTCTCTCCTTCTCTGTTTTTCTCTCTCTAAAAACCAATTTTATAAAATTTTTAATTAAAAAAACAACAACATCAAGCTGTATCCAGAAAAGTTACATGGTAATACTGTGTTTTATGTAAAATCAGTTATTTCAAAATTATTTTAAAGTATTTGGTCAAATGCTACTAAAAATATTGCAAAGACTTCATCCCATTGAATGCTACAAGTTGCAATGAAAAAGTTAAGTGAGACAACAATTTCATTTCTTCTAAAATAGCTTAAGAGGATAATTTCTCCAGTACTTTTGCCATTATTATTATTATTATTATTATTGACAATAAATTAATACCTCAACTCACTTTTGTAGAGCTCTTTATGTTTTCTAAAACATGTTGACATACATGATTTTGTTTTAATTCTCAAGATATATCTGGGAGGTAGGTAGTGTGACAGAGATGGTTGGTTGCCCCGAATGAGCTGTTCTCATCTGATTTCAACATAATAGAATTATTCTCTGAGCACAGGGCTCCACAGCAGACAATAATTCCCCGGCTCCTTACACCATGTGTCTGGGTCCTTCCAATAGGATGTGAGTGGAAGGGATAATACAGCCTCCAGGTCAGCCACATTCTTCCTCTTCCCCTCCTTCCCTGTGTACTGGAGGAAATTGGGATATTATTTGCCCTGGGGAAGCACAAAGGTCATATACCTATCTAGGCAGGAATTTTTTCCATTCTTCCTCACTCTGAAATTCCTTCCTAGACATATGTGAGAAAGCAGACTGTAACTATCCAATTTGCAAGAAAGAAAAAGGGCATATTAAAACAAGTACAGATTAGTTTACATTACATTTATTCCTTCATTGAAACTTGTATTGAATATTTACTCTGTTCCCAGGGCTGAGATAAACACTTAAAATTTAAAAATAAGTGATATTATTTATTCCTCTCTGATCTCAATGAATTACAAATGAGCACATGATCTGCTCTGCCTGTTGTTATCACAAAATGGAAGCATTTATGTCAACTCTTTGGAGGATAAATGTGAGTTTATCCCTAGACAGCAGGGAGAAGAGGTATAGTGAAACTTTGGATTAATTTTGTACCAAGATATATCAAGATAAGAGTATATAAAAGGTAGAATATGCTTATCTGTTTAAGTAGAAATTGGAAATATCAGTTTCCTCAGAAGATTTTATCTTGGAGGATTCAGTAACTATGTATTTTTATTTACTCATTCTTTTATTTCTTGTCCTTCTAATAGATATGTATTCTATTATCCTCCTACAGCCAAAATTTATGTTATGCTTTAAAAGATAACATTCATTGAAAGAAAGGCACCTTTTATACAAAATAATTATAATAAAATTCTGACTTAGATCATTGTATTGTTTGAAAAATTAAGATAAATCAGAAGACGTTTGTGTGCAAAAGTCATGACTAATAACATATCCAGGTAACGTAGCTGTACATTCATTAAATTTATACTTAAGAAGTGCACATTGACATTATTTGAATGCTTAGTAGTCTGTATATTGCCTCTTTTCTTCAACTCAAAATAATTGACATTGTTAAATATTGCTACGATTTTAAAATCATTTTATTATTCCTTTCTATTCTTAATTTTTTTCTTGGACTTGACTGTAACCTTCAAAAAACACTATGTTCAATCAGATATTCAAGGGGGAGTGAGTCAAGCTCTTTGAGAGATATTTTATCTATTTCTGATTAAACCTACAATTGAATTTTGTAGTATTCTGTAAAATACATTGTTTCAACTCAGTTGATTATTCCATCCATGTACTAAACACATTTTAATTAAAAGAAAATTGGTATAGCCCTTGCCAATTTGGCTCAGTGGATAAAGCGTCAGCCTGCAGACTGAAGAGTCCCAGGTTTGATTCCAGTCAAGGGCACATGCCTGGGTTGCAGGCTCCATCCCCAGTAGGGGGCATGCAGGAGGCAGCCAATCAATGATTCTCTTTCATCATTGATATTTCTCTCTCACCCTCTCTCTTCCTCTCTGAAATCAAAAAAATATATTTGGGAAAAAAAGAAAATTGGTATAGTGCTTCCCAAAAGTACATAGCATATATAATTTGAGCATGTATCTAGCAGGTATATTGCCTCTCCTATTACTTGGGGAGTGAAAATTCAACCAGATAACAAAGCCACTTCCAATTCATGTTCCTAAAGCCAGCCAGAAGACTTTCCCCACCTCCCATTTTGAAAACTTCTTCATAAAGTTCTATACTGATTATAGATAGTTTTATAATTATTTGGAAATTTTTACAATAGAATCATCAATTTGATGATGAACCTTAAGCTTTTACTGAAAATATCAAATTCTGCCCCATTATGTTTATTGATTTTCCTTTCTGGTTAGGATTTAGTACTTCCCAATAGAAAGTAGCCAGAAAGACTGAGAAAGAGAGCAAATCCTGGAAGCATCCTTCACAAAGCCAGAGTCAGGCTATTAAATAGTTAGAAGTCATTCACTGAGCACCTACCAAGAGCAAGAGGGAATTTTATTTTTTATTTTTCAAAAAATAAATCTTTATTTTTCCTCTTTTTTCCCCTGTAGTT
>NW_005371082.1:799380-810921 GCF_000412655.1 Myotis brandtii | reverse complement strand
CTCTTGGTGCACCCCTTTGTGGGCTGTGTGCACAGTCTTGTTGTAGTTAAGCCTTGATTGCTGTTGATATCACTGGGAGGAATTGACCACCAGGCCAATTGGCTGTGAGGACCAACCATGTCTATAATGGGAGAACTGCTGTGCTGAGGACACCCTTATGGGGCAGGTCTTGCTTCAGTGGGGCTTTGGTGCTCACTGAGTCTGTCCCTTGAGTGTGTCTCTTATGGATGTGAAGAGTTGTAATCTGCTATGGTCTCACACTGACTCCTGGGTACACAGGCTCTTGGATCTCCAAGGAGGTGCAAAGTCAGCCACTGCCTCAGGCCACCCAGCAGGAGCTTCAGAGATATCTGCAGATTCCTCCTCTTTGTTTGTGGTTTGGAGGTGCCCAGATGAGGCCCAGCTGTGTAGCAGTGCAGGCTGCTGTCAAGCCTTAGGCCTTCTTTTGGAAGCTCTGGGGCTCTCTTGCAGTTTGTTAGGTTTTAGGCGGTGAGAACACAGGCCATTCATATGCAAAAGCCGCTGTGCACAGCTGGGTGGGGTTGTAAATTGGGTGCGGTGGGGTCTCATGAAATCACCAGGGCAGAGCAAACATCAGTGGCTTCCAGTAAGCCCTGCATCGGAGAGGTCCCTGTGGTCCCCAAGTCTCCGTGTTCCGTGCCCCGTGCAGGAACAATGATCACTGCAAGCACCTCTGAGAGAAAGCCACCCTCATGTTCCTGCCCGATGCCAGACAGTCCAGTTTCTCCCTGTAGGAGTCTGGGTCACCAGAGTCTCACCCGGAACTGGAGTTCAGAGCAATTGGGAGCTTGTATCTGCCTCGGGATTAAAAAAGAGAACAGCGCACCCAGTTGCTGGCCCATTTTGCGTGCACCTCCATACCTCCTACCAGTCTCAAAGGGGTTTTTCTCTTTCCTTCTTGTTGTTGAACTTCCACTCATCCAGCCTTCCCGTGGTTCTGGATGATATCCATTTTGTCTTTTAGTTGTAGTTTTGATGTAGTTGTGTGAGGCAGGAAGTACAGGTGTGTACCTATGAAGCCATGTTGGTTCCTCCAAGAGGGAATTTTAGAATAGATGAAGTGAACATGGTTTCCTCACTTAAGGAATTGCCTAGCAAGTGGAGTGGTGTAAGGAGGCAAATGGTTAAATAAGGGAACAATGTAATGTGGTAGGAGCCATCACAATGAAGCATTATGGGAATCCATAAAAGAAAGAAATAACATTCAGGTGTGGGGTCAAAGGCAGCAAATTTGCTGGTTCTTGAAGAAAAGGTGAGATTTTCATAAACAAGGAACTTTATCTTGTTCCCATTGTTATGTCACTGAAGGAGGAAAGCACGAGACCAGAGTGGTGAGGGATTACGAATTTATTCGATCATCCACACACCAGGTGGCTGAGCCTGGATGGCTCCAGCACCCAGTGACTGGAATCAGTGGCTTTTAAAGGACTTTTGGTGGGCTTTTTTCTTGGTGGAGACTTCTTTATGCATACCCGGAGGGGAGATAATGGAATGTGGTCACCACAAGTAAAATGTGGTCTTCAGCAAAGTGAATGTCCATAGTGAAATGACTTGAAAAGCCAGTTCCCGGGGGAAGGGTATCAGTTCAATTGCTCGATCAAACCTAACATTCCAGCCTTTTTATTTTATGGAATAGGGATGAAGGTCATATCTTCTGTAATTACTTCCTGCTGAGGTGCGATGTTGAGATCACAGGGAAATGGACTTTGATAGTAGTGGGCTGGATGAGGGGTCGCAGCAGCATGATTTCCCCAAGAGACTGGTTGGTGAAGTCTTGAAAGTGGTCCTGTTGAGTGACTTGGGAGGTAAAAGCTTGTCCTGAGGCTACCACAGTGTCACTTGTCCAGTTTTGCTGCTTTTCTAGGCCTGGAGCTGAAATACAACTGAGACCTAGATGTTATCTTTAGGGAGGGTGGGGAAGATTAGGGGTCTCAGTTGCCTGACCAGTGATATGAAAGGGGAAGATAGGTTACCCTGGGGGTGAGGTTCTTGTTTTCCCAGTTTTGCCCCTTGCTGGGCATCCACAGTTTTATTGTAGGTCCTGAGACAGGGTTTCAAAATAGGTAGAGCAGTGGTTAAGCTCCCTGTGGCAATTCCAACCCCTGATGTGATGCCCAGGGTTATTAGGAGAGGGATTACCTGGACTCCTCTTTTGTGTCAGATATGATGGGTTACGGGGATAGGCAAAGACTGATTATTGAGGGCTACATCTACATTGGGTGAGAGACAAGAGTACAAGTTCTTGTCCAGCTGATAGGGTGATAGATGTATGTGTTTTCCCCACAGAGGAAGAAAAATCCCTGATCATGGAGACAAGCTGAAAAGTGTAAGAGGAGAGGTGGACTAAAGGGTATGAGATTCCCTTTACTGGTTCCACGCTCCAAGCTGAGAGGGTAGTCACCATGGCACTACCAATAAGGGGTGACAGATGACTGGTTGAGATTTTATTGCAGTGCAAGTGGACAGGAACACTAGAATGGGCTGTTATTCAAGGGAAAAGAAAAGGGGAAGGAAAGGAGCAGTTGAAGCCAGGAGCCTGGATGGTTGGATAAGAAGTAAGACAGATTGTCTGTGATCAATTAGTTGTAAGACACCACTGCATTCAGACCAGCCAAATTTAATACTTTAAATTTCCTGAGGTTATAATCTACCACTCCCTGGCTTAACTTCTTATTTTTACTGAACCTTAATCCTTGCTGTTTTACTTTTAAACCTCAAATTGCTACATTAAAAACTTTTACTTTCTTTCAAATAGAGCAACCAACTTGGTTACCTTCCAGAAAAAACAGGTAGGACAGAGATATGCTGGCCAATACTGCAATGCATACATCTCAAGTAAAAGTAACTTTCTTTTTACTTATGGTGTCTCATTAATGGTGAGATTTAATGCTTAAATAATAACTTTTAGTTTATTCTGTAAATAGTTGTGGAAGAGATTTTTAAATTTCTCCTATTTAAGCTTAAATTTACTTCTAAACAGCATTCTTTTTTGGCTAGTGCTCATTTGCATATATTGGCAAATTTTACTTTGGACTTTACTAGAACCAGTTGCTCATAAAATATTGGCTTCTCATATGAATGAGTTTATCTGAGACCTTGATTATATTGTGAAAAGCTAACTTACCCAAGTAATTAAAGTATGCTACTTTATTGAAAAAGCAAAGTAAGCAAACCTATATATTTGACCCATGAAGTACAGATGCCACCCCTGCCCCCATCCCGCCTAGCCAATCTGAAGAGCAGGCTGGGTGGGGGTCTGAGGCATTATGTATGCTTCTGTCTTAAAATTCCGCTGCTGAATATTCTGGTTTAGCTTAAGAAGTACCCAGCAACCTTGTCCTGCCAGGCTTGGAGACTGAAACCTTAGGCTTTCTTGCTCAGAGTAAAATGGCCCTTTTACAATTCTTGTAAATAGTTAACTTTAGAACTTATTTCTTTCTTTCAACATTTCTCTTTTCCTTCTCATCACATATGCAACCTTCACAAATTTCACACTTTTAAATTAGCCTTCAAACCTTCTATGTCCTTCAAAAATGCAAAACATGCCTCAGACCTTCCGTTAAGTATTTCTACTCTAATATTCTTTCTTTCTGTCATACCTTCAGCAACTTGTACAGACCTTTTCTTTCTTTCTTTCTTTCTTTTAATGTATTAGAATTCTTCACTGGTAGAAACCTTAATTTTTCAATGATAACCAAAAAGTAAACAGCCAACATTTCTTAGATTGACATTTATCAACACACTTTAAACACACTCTTACTTTCAAGAAAATATACATTCAACAAAGTACAAGAGACCTTCTGTAATAAAAAATAAGAGCAGGCAAATGAAAACATGTCTAGCAATCAATGTTTCAGTATTGTATGCTATTTTAAAATATTTAGATGTTTATCATTTAACCTAGCAATGCTCCAAAGTCTTTAAGTTAATAAAACTTTGGAAAATTATGTATAGGTATATGAGGCTGGAGAAAAGTCAGGGGGAGGAGGGAGCAGGCCCCGCAGCCTGTTCCTAGATCTCTAGCTGCTTGGATTCAAAACTGCTAGATTTTTCCTTAGAGATAACATGCTAAGGTTTGGTAGATAATGAGCTCAGTTTCTGATAATAGCCGGACTGTTAAGTAAGCATGTGCAGAAAGTTGTTCTTTGGGAAAGGTGGGGGTAGGGGGGGGAGTGAGAAGGTGCTGAGGTAAGAGCAGTTTTCAGAGGATTAAAGGGGTGAGAATGTTGGCCTTGGTAACTAAAGCCTCAGTGAGGGGGTTCCTTTGTCATGTCATGTCATAGAGGAGCTTTGCAAGAAGACTAAAGTTGTGAACCTGGAGGCGAGAGTATCCACTGAGCCTGAGAAAGGAGAAAATTTCTTATTCAGAGGAGGGAACAGTCATGGAGGAGATAAGGAGATAAGGTGTTTAGAGTCCAAGGAATGACTCGGCCTTGTGGGGTGACAGTGTGAAATTGAGGTAGGTGACTGTGGTTCGGGACAACTGGGTTTTATGAGGGAATGTATGGTAGCCCTGGCCAGGCACCGAGGTAGAATGAGAAAAGAGTGAATGGGGGAATTTAGTAAGCTGCAGTGTAGAGGAAAGGTGGCTAATGGCTGTGAGACTAATCTGTCAACCCCCATAATAGAGACTGAGGGGACAAGGGTCCCAGCAAATTCAGAGAGGGCAGAGTAAGTGGCCTCAGTGTAAATTGAAAAGGAGATTGGCTTACCTGCCAACACAGTTGTTACCCAAGGTTCTGTCCTGGTGATGTAAGTCTGTGGGGCCCTGTCAGGGCCTGGGCAGCTTCTTTGGTGGCCAGTCCCAGGAGGTCTGGGAGCTCCAAACCGGATCCAGAGGGCGGCCTTGCTGGACTGGCTGAGGTCCGACCCAGCGGGGCGAGACTACAGTCTGATTTCCAGTGGCCTTCCCTTCCACACCTTGGGCAGGGCCCAGGCAGGAGTCTCGGATTTGAGCAGGACTTGGTTCAGTGTCCTTCCTTATTGCATTTGAAGCATGGGCCTCATGCTTAGTCCCTGACTTACCTGCAGTTGGAGGACCGGCACTTTGTTTGGGGTTTATGAGAGTTGTGGCTAGGAGCTGGAAGGCCTCATTCTGGGCCTCAGCCTTGGCCTGATCTCGCCTTTGTTTTTGGATTTGGGTCTCCTAGTCTCTATTATTAAAGACCTTAAAGGTCAGGTTAACAAGGTCTTTTTGAGGGGTTTGTGGACCTGTGTCTATTTTTCGAAGTTTATGGTGTGTGTCAGGGGCTGATTGGGATATAAAATGGGTGTTCAGAAGAAGGGCTCCTTCTAGGGAGGTGGAGTCTAAGGTGGTAAATTTCTGTAAGGCCTCCATGAGGCAGGAGAGAAGGAGAGCTGGGTTTTTGTCAGGGCCCTGAGTGATTTCATTAAGTTTGTCAAATTCCTTAGTAAAGATGATCGGGTCAGTGGAAAAAGATCTGAGATGTCTCTCAATCTGTGCAAGGTCGGACACAGAGAATGGGACTTGGACTCAGACTATGCCCTCAGTTTCTGCTGCCTCCCTCAGGGGTGGAATTGGCATGGGAATAGAAGAGGCTGTTGAGGAAGGCAGTCTTTGGGTGGCCTGAGAACAAGTGTTAGATAGGAAAAGGCTGTTTTGGAGCTCAAGTTCTCAGGATTTGGGCTCTCGGACTGGGGGAGAAGGTGGTTGCTGGTTAGGGAATCTATGGCAGGGGAGGGAGGCGAGGAAGTGGAGGTTGGTGGTCTGGTAGGTCAAGAGTAGATTCAGAATCAGAAGGGTTAGGGTTAAGATATTTTGTGTGAAGGAGAAAGATCTGATGGGTAGAGCAGGACTGAGAGAGATGATTGGGACTGAAGGGTGAAGAAAGGCCTGGAATCTCTGACCATTTTCCATTGCAGTGACAGCAATTATCTAAATTGTTCAGTGTGTTAAAATTGAAAGTGCTATTTTCAGGCCATTGAGACTTATTATCTAGTTTATGTTGTGGCCAAACAGTGTTACAAAATAAAGTGAGGTGGTTGGGCATGATCTCCCCCACGACTGTGCAGAGGGAGTGTGGTGTGGCCCACGAGACAGGAAGGATGAGTGACAGACCACAAATCCAAAGGTGACTGTTTAGGGCAGGCGTCCCTGCTGCTAAACAAATCGCCATGAGAAATGAGAGGTGACCCTCTGGACTGGGCATCCCCAATCCAGAAGGACCCAAAGCCAAACGGCTGAGGAATCTTCTGGCCTAGTGCTAGGACTTTCAAGATGAGAGACTTCCAAGAAGTCAGTGAGAGAGAGTGGGCAGAAGACCCGAGACGAGGGGAATTGTGGAACGTCACTCACCTAGAGAAGATTGGCCGGTGTGGGATGGAAGGTCAGCAATGGAGGAGAGATTCCAGGTCCGGTGTCCTCCTTGGCTGGCTGGAGGGGACCCATAAGGGAGGGAGACCTGATCGAGGCTGGCAATCGAGTCACCCGAGTAGGATTTGGAGGTAAGCCCAGGACGAGCTGCCGCTGCCTATTGCTCTCCGAGTAGCAAACTTGGGGTGACCGAAGCCAGGATGATGGCTCCTCTCCCCATGGAACCCTCCCGGGTTTCTGGCACCAAATGTTAGATTGCCGAAGGAGGAACGCACGAGACCAGAGTGGTGAAGGATCACAAATTTATTCAATCATCCGCACACCAGGTGGCTGAGCCTGGATGGCTCCAGCACCCAGTAACTGGAGTCAGCAGCTTTTAAAGGACTTTTGGCAGGCTTTTTTCTGGGTGGAGACTTCTTTATGCATACCCGGAGGGGAGATAATAGAATGTGGTCACCACAAGTGAAATGTGGTCTCAGCAAAGGGAATGTCCATAGTGAAATGACCTGAAAAGCCAGTTCCCGGGGGAGGGGTATCAGTTCAATTGCTTGATAAAACCTAACACCCATATAACAGTATCCTTGAGAATACCCATCACTGTACACTGCAGCAGGTGAGGGCAGAAGCAAGGGCATCAGCTAGGAAACTATTCCAATTATCCAGGGAGAATGTGATGGGTGCTCTAACTGTAGTTTTAGATAGGGAGAGAAATGGTTGGATTCTGGATATATTTTGAAAGTAGTTGGAGCTGTTGGAGCTGTTAATGGATTCAAAATAAGACATGAGCTAAAAGGAGGATGTAAGGTTTGTGACTCCACCCATCTGAAAGAGCAAAATTGCCATAACGAAGATGGGGAAAAACAGGAGTTTGCATTTGGATGTGTTCAATGTGACATGCCTACTGGACATCTAAGTAGATAAGACAGTAGTCGATTTATATCCAGAGTTCAGAGAAGTTCTGGCTGGAGACTCAAAGTTTGCAGTCATCAGGATATAGAGAGTATTCAAGAAATCACTTGGAGTGAATCTAGAGAAGAGGCCCCAGGGCAAAGTCCTGGGCGTGTCAATATTAGAGGCAAGGTGAGGAGGCATAAGCAAAGGGGACTGAGAAGGGATCACCAGTGAGCTGAGAGGAGAAGAGAGAATAGGGTTCTGGAAGTAAAGTTGAGGTGTGTCAAGAAAGAGAGAAGAGTGGCTAGATAAATATTGCAGACAGGTCGGCTAAGACATGAGCATGGCTGTTAATGTGTATGTTAATTTCAATACCAGTCATGTTTGTACTTTGCATGAGTGCCCAAAGTAATATCTCCCGGCCCCACCTCCTTAAGTGAAATAAGTTGTCTTTTTCCATAGGTGCCCTCTACAAACATTGGCATGACTCCATGGGAGGCCCATGTGTATCTTCAACTCAGTCCTGGTCCTCTCAGAAACCCATGGGCAGAACAAAAAACTCAGAGGCTGAATTCCCAACTACAGGTCTCAATGCTAGTTTTGCAGAGGTCCTCAAAAAAATCTTTCAAGATCTGTGAAGGCACACAGTCCCTCTTCAAGTCTGAGAGAGAGGTGTGTTCTCTTTCTGTGTTATGCACAGATGAGCAAAGCAATCCAGCCTCCCAGAGCTCTTCAGGGAAATTCTTTCAGTTCTAAGTGCTGTGTCTCTTCTCTCTTCTCTCTTCTCTCTTCTCCTCTCTCTCTCTTTCTGTCAAGGTTTATCCCAGTATCAGGAACCCACAAAAGATTCCCCCCTTTATTCATTCTATAATTTGGCCTGCCTCTGTCCTCCAGCCCAACAATAATTCTTAAATCTCGGGGCAGGTGCCGGGGGGAGGTCGCACATGTAAAATTTCCAGTGTCCCCAGGGGGTATCCTTACCCAATTTTTAAAGGAGTGGAAGCACAGTACAGAACCGAAGGGGAGGGGTGCTGGCCAACTTTATCCTTCAGCAGCATCAGATCCCCAAATGCAAATGAAATGTGAGAAACTCAGTGGCCCCTAACAGCAATATTTAAGCCCCAGCTGAAATGTTCTATTAACAAAACTTGCAGTATATGTTTTATCTCTTCAAGTAAGGTCAAAACTTACCTATCCCCCCTCTCTGCAACACTACAGCAAGAAAGAATATTAAAAACAGAATTAAAATATCTAATGAAAAAATTAATTTAAGATATTCTTTGATAATGACAACTTACTTCATAAGACACAAAAGTGACTAAATTCCAAACCAAAGAAATTTGAAAGCAAAAGTAATGTTTTACAACAACTAGCATTTTGATTGCAGAATCAGCAAAAGCAAGTTTCACCTGTCACTAATTTCCTATGAATTCAGAGTCCACTGCATTCCTGGGAAGGGTGGTTAGTGTTTGGCAACTGTGTGTGTGTGTGTGTGTGTGTGTGTGTGTGTGTGTGTAAGGATCCCAAAATATAACTGAAAAGTTAATCAAAGGGCTGAGAGTGGGCACAAGAATCAAAAGCATGCTATGTAAAATACCAGAGTACAAGAAGGCTCCTGCTGTCTCAGTACCTTACTTTACATATGAAATAATCATGTAAGTCACTAAAATAGCAACTGATGACTTTTGTATACATATGGAGTTTATTACATGCATTCTAAAAATATAACTCATGTGATTTAAATCTAAAGTGGTGATTTTGCAGAAATGGTCTATTTGGTCTTCCAGCTGGTCCATGAATCTCATTTTTTTCTGGTATGGACTGAAATTTGCTTATGTCTTCCTCAGAAGAGGGGCCAGTTCTTCTCACAATTTTTCTATCACCAACCATAAACAGGTGGTCCTTATGATATTTTGTTTGATTCCTTAAAAGGATGGCCAAACTGAAAAGTTTATTAGCATTGTTCTGAAGTATGTTAATGAAAAGATATATATCAATATGAAATAACTAACATCTCAATTTTTTTCAAACAAATCCAGCATGCTTTTATGATCTATGGTAGCAGATTTTGTGGAGCTGACATACAATGTATTTAGTCATTATTACAACATCACTGGAAGCTCAGAGCACTAAGCCAACTCAATAACCCATATGTGATGCCTCAATTATCTACAGCTTCAATTAAAAGTATTCAGAAGTGTTCTGTCTTGAATTTGTTCAAAATGCATGGCTTAATTCTTAGTGAGTCACCAAAATACAGTACCAAAAGTTAAACATTTGCCCTAACTGGTTTGGCTCAGTGGGTAGAGCGTCAGCCTGCGGACTGAAGGGTCCCGGGTTCGATTCCAGTCAAGGGCACGTGCCTGGGTTGCGGGCTTAATCCCCATTAGGGGACGTGCAGGAGGCAGCCAATCAATGACTCTCTCTCATCATTGATGTTTCTATCTCTCTCTCCCTCTCCCTTCCTCTCTGAAATCAATAAAGATACTTTAAAAAAAAAGTTAAACATTTGAACACTTTTATTAAAATGTTTGTACATACACATAAAATATTCTCTTGATACAAAACTATACAAAGTGTACCAACAACTGACATCATTATAAATGAACGCTCAAATCAATGAGACCTAATCTTGAACGCTAAGAAGAAAAAGGAGGAAGAATTTTTTGAGACAACTTGATCGTAGCATATCAACACTTTGTACTGTCAAATATTATGAAGCTTTTTGTACAACGGTGTTCAAATCATTTTTTTTTTAAGATTAAGAATATCTTCCAGAGGAATCCTTCCAATTGACGAGAGCATCATGGAAACACACTTGGAGGACATCTGTAGTTATGTGCTTTTATGGCTAGCTTTGTTTAAAATTGTTTTAGGGTTTTTCACACCCCTGCCAGTTAAATAAGGTTAGACAGAAAGAACTTCCAAAGACATGTAAACCCAGCTCTCCAAGATATGCGATTTTGACACCTCTGCATTGCTGCGCTGTGCACTGAGTCACAAGCAACACAGATCTTACTGGATTAACATTGAACTCCTGCCATCTCCACAAACCCTAGCAGAGTAAAGCTGTCTCCGCAGCTTCTGAACAAACTTGGTCTTTCATTCACCCTCCTCATCCTCCCCATAGCAACTATTAATAAATCCTCCCGCCTTACATTGGGAGATTTCTCTACACCCAGAGAAAGGAGCTCCCTTTTCTCCGGGAGAAACTGATTCCATTATCTTCCTGACAAATGGTCTCCAAAGGGCACTCACTCTGGGCACTCACTGGCGCGCCCACTTCGGAGTTTCCTTCCCATTCCAAACTCCATGCCCTCCAAAGAAAGCCTAAACTGCTCGGTCTCTTCCCCCCACTTCACACACCCCCAAATCCCCCGCACCGCCCCGCACTGTCCGACACGCCTCCTGCGACTCCCGAGTGATCACACAAACATCTCAGGCACCCCTCTTGACCCTGGAGTCTCCAGAGGCCCTGTCCCCGGCGTGGCCCTCCGCCTGGCCCCTCGAACTCACCAACAGGAGGTTGTGCGCCACCAGGTACCCGAGCCGAGCGCTACCCTGGACGCCGGGGGCCAGGCGCCCAGTGGCGTAGCCATGCCAGGCCACCACGTAGGGATTGTCGATAGTGATCCAGTACTTGACCTGGCCGCCAAAGTGGCGGAAGCAGAGCTCGGCGAAATCCCTGAAGTGGTCCGCCAAGGCGCGGTTGGCCCAGCCGCCATAGGCGTCTTGCAGACGCTGGGGCAGGTCCCAATGGTACAGGGTGACCACAGGCTGCACTCCCAGCTCCCGCAGCCGCTCCAGCAGGCGTCGGTAGTAGCGCAGCCCTTCGCGGTTGGGGGTGCCCGCGCTGCCATTGGGGAGCACTCGCGCCCACGAGATGGAGAAGCGGTAGTGGGTGACCCCGAGCTCACGCAGTCCCTCCGTGTCGCGAAAGACGTTATTGTAGCTGTCGCTGGCCACGTCCCCGGTGGCGGGCAAGGACTGTGACGGGGCACCCGACGGCAGACCGGCTACCGGGGGGTCTCCTGGGAGTGTTGGGGGTGAGTGGGTGAAAGTGTCCCAGATGGACTCGCCCTTGCCGTGCTGCCGCCAGCCGCCTTCTGTCTGGTAGGCAGCGGTGCCCACAGCCCAGAAGAAGCCGTCGGGGAAGGTGTCATGGAGGAGGCCAGCATCCTCGGGGGCTAGAGGGCGCGCGAAGCGGGCCCAAGTCTGCACACCGTCTCCAGGCTCAGCTCGCAGAAGGCGACCGCCCAGGGCCAACAGCAGCAGCAGCGGCGGCAGCGGAGGCG
>NW_005371082.1:788878-799287 GCF_000412655.1 Myotis brandtii | reverse complement strand
TGCCCACCCCCGCTTCCCCGGGGGCCGGGTTGGCAATAATTACCTGAGAGCCGGCGCCTGCCCAGCCTTGCAAAGGGCGGAGGGGGGAGACAAGGGCGCAAAGACCAGGAGTTGCCAGGGGAAGGGGCGCGACCGCCTGCAAGGGGCAGCAAGCTCCGCTCCCGGACGTCAGAGAAAAGGCACCTGTTCCTCGCTGCGCCTGGGAGCCACGGAGGATGTTTGGGCGACCTAAGTTCTCTGCGCGCTGCCTTCTCTTTCCCACCTCCTCGCGCTCCAGGAAGAAGCCGAGGAGTGGGTGTTGGTCCGGGAGGTAAAGGCAGCCAACCAACTTTCCCTGAGTCTGGCGCGGGGTCTTTGCCAGCCTCATGGGTCCGCCGACCTGGAGGCACCAACTTTCTCTTTTCTACCCCTGGGAGGTCAAGAAAAGCTTTAGATTGACGTGACTAGAGCCAATTAGGAATTGGCTGAAGCCATATTGGGATGGCAAGGTGGGGAGACTTATGTCGGAACTTTGAATGTTGCAAGACAAGGAATGGAGGTGGACTTTTCTTAAAGCCTTTATGTGAGAACCAGGCACTTGCGCAGGGCCGATGGCTGTCCTCCAGGCCCCATTCTAGGAAGCCCTGGAGGAAGTCATAGGAGCTGTATGGTTGTCTTGGGACTCTCCCTTTTACTGTTATTTATTTATTTTAGTTGAAAAGTCATTCTTATTGAGGAATTTGGAGGGAAAGTCTCATAATAGTAAAAATACTAAAGTTGAATGTAAAAAAAACGCAATGGTGCAGCGCAGTGCCTGGCCAGGAGGCGGAGGGCGCAGGGACTGCCCCTCCAGGGCGCAGGCTGGGCGGCAGGAGAGAAGCTTCCAGGAGAAGGCGCTACCAGGGGAAGCGTCGGGGAGGGAGGAGAGAGTGGGGGTTCTTCTCTAAGATTAGCCCCAAATGCACATGAACAGCATAATATACAGCGACGGGCTCAGCCTGCTCTTGCTAGGCCAGCCTCAGCCTAGCCCGCCTTGGGACTGCCACTTGGCCCCACGGAGAGAGAGGGGGCCGGGCCAGCATGCCACAACCGGGTTGCTTCTGGTGCCTCTGGCTGTGCAGGGAGAGGTGACAACATGGGACAGCTGGCGAGAGGGGCTGAGGGGGCACGGGCAGAGCCCACTGGACCCCCAATGGCAAGTGGCTGCAGAAGTCCTCAGCGTTTCCTATGCGAATCTCGTCCGAAGACCGAGGACAGGTCTGGAGAACTGGGTGAAATAAATTAAGAAAAACCGCAGGACAACCTTCCTTCTGAGTGCGGACAGCTCTGCCCACAGCATGAAGGCCTTCCCTTGCGTGCTAGGAGGAGTGTGGTTCTCCAAACGCATCCAGAGAGCAATAAAGATCATCGCTGCGGGCTCCCTCCCGACCTACGGAGGTGGCGTCCAGTCTGTGGCACCCATGTGGGTCCACCAGCGCCGGGTTGGCCCTCCTCTCTGGCTGAGAAGAACTGTGGGAAGTGGGGCCTTGTCGTCTTGGAGTTAGCAGGGAACTTGTCTATGTAAAGTTTTGCTGGAGCCAGAGGTTCCTGGATCCCAAAATGTCTCTGAGCTGTGAAGGGAGAGAGAAGGAGGGATTTAACACAAGCATCCACTCCCTCTGCAACAAAATAGGATCAGGACATCTTTCCAGTTGCCAAAGAGGCCTTTGGACAGCTGTGGAGACACTTTGTCCATTTGAGTATGTGTGTATGTGAAGCCTGGTCTCCACCTTTGTGATCTTGGCCAGGACAAACTTTAGGATCCTCATCTATCAAATGGAGACAGCTGACTTGTTGGTCCTGCCACCTTAGAGGCTCCTGGAGCTCAAATGAAAAATGTGCACACAGATGATTCAAACATGAAGCATCCAGACAAGTGTAAGATCTTACTAATAAATACCTTTACCTCCCATTCCAGGACCTTGTGCCCCAGTCTCCACACACTGGCACTGTGTTGAATGATGAAGAACCTCACAGAGGTATATCCATCTTGTCCATTGATCATCCCTGCGCTGTTTCATACACACTTAAAATCAATAAAGTCTTAAATATTACAGATTAAGGTACTTTTATTAATCCTCTTAAAATGAAAGCACAAGAAATGTATTTCAATATTGTATTAAATACTCCCAACTGCAACTAGCATATAGCATATATTTTCATAATTAGTAAGATTAAGCCATCAGACTGGAACAAGAATTATTGCCATTCTTACATGTGGCATTTCTATTTTTCAATAAACATAAAATAAAAAACAATGACACTTCAGCAATTAAAAAAAATTACATCACTCAACTGCACAGTCACACTCTCTTCCAGCTAAATTAAAAAGCTTCTACTAGTATGTCTGCATGCAGGATCATATTTCCTTTCTAGAGCTGAAGATTGGAGTGTTTGCTGCTTTGTAGCTTGTTAAGTTTCTATTAAAAATGCTTCATGGGTTTCATGGAAAATAGCTTAGGCAAAGTGTTCACTTATTGATGTGTGGTCTGTTTGCTCAGGACATATTGTATCTATTGCTACTTTTATTTAACCAACAGTAAAAAAAATTTTAAGGCTTTTTTAATTTTTATTTTTTAGAACAGTGATTTACAAAAAGGACTAAGTTGACTAAATTCTTCACATTTAAAGTTTATGCCTCCCTGTGGGTGTGGGGGAAGACATATATCCCCTAATGATTTCAGCATTTGCAGAGATGTTCCAAGGTGATAGTTAATTTAATCCAATGATAAAGATTACATGATAATTAAACTTTCTTCCCAGAACTCCATGTTATCAAGGTTTTGTTGACAGTTATGTTCTAGATTCCTAAAGTGTGACTAACTGCTACTACTTACTCCTCATTTGTTCTGTTTTATTTTGGTTCTTACTTTTCACAGCCACCTTTGAACATCTAAAATGTGGCTTTTATTCAATGCTTTGTTCTCCCACAAATAAGACTTTTAATACTTGTTGTGCTTTGAATATGAAGATAAAGTTCTTGATGCATTGAAGGAAAGGAAAATTTTAAATTTACTTACTGACTTTTGCCAGGGTGATGATTTTCAACAACCTAAACGTGGTCATCGAGCTGAAACATTTCTTCATCAGTCCTTTCTGACCAGTTCTTCTCCTGTGTGTTCTTGGGACCCAGAGGCCTCCCTGGCCAAGGTAATAGAAGGAGGCTCACTGACCTACATAGGCCAAATTACATCTCCAACCTCACACCTCACCAGCCACAGACACTTGGCCTCACTGAGGAGTTACTGACATCATCACCAATACTGAGCAACAATCATGGGCAAAACCACCATGAGAAGCTTAAGACTTCAAAATATAGAAGACAACTGCTGCCCTCAAAGGCAATACTGGATTAGAGAACCAGGATAAAGGAAGTGACAATAAATAAGTTGTTTGTGTTGCCCTAACCGGTTTGGCTCAGTGAATAGAGTGCCGGCCTGTGGACTGAAAGGTCCCAGGTTCAATTCCGGTCAAGGGCATGTACCTTGGTTTCGGGCACATCCCCAGTAGGAGGTGTGCAGGAGGCAGCTGGTTGATATTTCTCTCTCATTGATGTTTCTAACTCTCTATCCCTCTCCCTTCCTCTCTGTAAAAAATCAACAAAACATATTTTTTTTAAAAAAAAATAAGTTGTGTTGAGTATTAACAAATGACACACATGATAGGTGTTAGAGGAATTTAGGGGAAGGAGAAATTATCTCATTTTCAGCAGCTGGAAAAGTTTCACAGAGATGTGATAATATCTGATAATATCTGGGGTTTAAAAGAGTAAAACTTGCAAGGAGAACTGGAGGCAAAGATAATAGGGAAGCAAAATATGAAAGAAAAAATATTTGTAGCATATTTGTGGTAAAAATAAATATTTAATTAAAAATAAATCTATTTGTGCAAGGAAATAGTGAACTGAAAAGATAGGCAGGGGTCAGACCTTAAAGAGTATTTAATATTAAAGTTTTATCATTATATTACATCAGAGCCTCTACCTTTCTGTACTCCTTAAACAAATGTTTGTATTGTGCTGAGTGCTATTCTAGGCACTAGGAAGGCAGCAGTTAACAAAAAAGGCCAACAACCCCTGCCCTTCTCTCATACCACTCTTCCACTCTACTCCTTTGCAGCCACAGTTGCCTCCTGGTTGTTCTTGAAACATGCCAAACTGGTTCCTGGCCTCAGGGCCTTTGACTGGCTCTTTGCTCTCTCTGGAATATTCTTCACAGGACTGCCTGTTTCTCCTCAGTCAGGTTTTAGAACAAAAGCCACATTCTGATGGCAGCATTTTTTTGACCTCTCCACTGAAAGCAGTTAGTCAATCAGTGTCAACTACAATGCCCTGTTTTATCTTTCTCACTGAGTTTGAGTATCTCAGATTATCTTTGTTTACTTATTTATTTTCTTTATCCCCAACTCAAAATATAAGCTCTATGAGAATAGGCATCTGGCTTTTTCTTTACAGTATCTCTAAGACAGGGGTCTTCAAACTTTTTAAACAGGGGGCCAGTTCACTGTCCCTCAGACAGTTGGAGGGCCGGACTATAGTTTTAAAAAAAAACTATGAAAAAATTCCTATGCACACTGCACATATCTTATTTTGAAGTAAAAAAACAAAACGGGAACAAATACAATGTTTGTATTTGCATGTGGCCCATGGGCCGTAGTTTGAGGACCCCTGCTCTAAGACCTTGAGAACTAGAACAGTGCTTGCACATTGCATGTATTCCATACATATTTGTGGAATTAATGAATGAATAAATGAATTGGTAAGAAATGGCCAAAGCACATTATTAAGAATATAACAAAAATAAAATTGTTAAATTCTTGGAAGACAAGAAAATCTGTTAGGAACTAGTACAAAAAGTAAACCATTAGAAAATAAGAGAGAAAGGTTAAGGAAAATTCAGAAAATCAAAATCCAACTTATAAGAGTTCAAGAGAGAACACAGAAAATTTCATAATTGAAAGACATGAGTTTCCATTTAAATGGATCTAAGTAGCACAATTATGATAAAAAAAAAACCCAAAGTAAGGCACATCATTGTGGAATTTTAGAATCCCAAAGATAAAGATAGACTCCTAAAGCTTCCAGAAGGAAAACATCCTATATAATAAAAGGCTAATATGCAAATAGACCAAACGATGGAACAACTGAACAACCAGCTGCTATGATGTGCGCTCACCACCAGGGTGCGCATGCGGAACATGGCAGTCACTGGCTGCGGTGGGATAGTGGAGCAGGTGAGAAGGGGGGCCACAGCAAGGCGGGGCACCAGTCGCTGTCATCAGGGCAAGCCTCTGGTGGTTACTGAAAATTCTTTGCTCCCACATACTGCTGTCCTACCTGGTGCTCACACCTGCTGCCAGCACCAGAGCCACCACTCGCACCCACTGTCAGCGCCCAGCATTGTCAGTGGGTGTGAGCGGTGGCTGCAGGCCCCAATCGCCTCTCTGGGCTTCTCCACCTTCCCTTGCTCCTGAGAGGCGATTGGGGCTGGCAGCCACCTCTCGCACCCGCTGCCAGCACCTGGCACCAGTCCCAATTGCCCCTGAGGGCTTCTCCACCTCCCCCTGCTCCTGAGGGGAGATCAGAGCAGCAGCTGCCACTTCGCAGGCGAGAGTGGGGCCAGCACCCTCAGCACATGGGAGCGGTGGCGGTGGGAGCCAGGCAGCCTGGTGACATGGGACCAGGGGCTGCAGTGGGAGGGACCAGGCAGGAGTGGGGAGTATGGGCTGAAACCTGCCCCTGTGCCCACTGCACCCTCACAGCCCACAGTTCCTTTCAAGGTGCACAAATTAGTGTACTGGTTCCCTAGTAATAATAATAAAACAAGAACCAAGGTAGCATTGGGCTCCTCAAAAGTAACATTGAACATTAGAGATCAGTGGAGCCATATCTTTAATATTCTGAGGGAAAATTATTTTCAATCTAGTATTCTACTAGTATATTCTACCAAACTGATAGTTAAGGATAATAGTAGTATACACTATTTCAGACATTAAAGATTTTTCAAAAGGTGCTATCCATGAACCTTTTTTTGTGTGTGTGTGAAGCTGTAGAAATATATGTTCCACTAAAATTAGGAAGTAAACAAAAACAAAAAAGAGGAAACATGGGCTGCATGTAACAGAGGCTAAAAGGCAGAAGAACTATAACAGGAAGTCATAGGATTGTAGCAAAAGGAAGCCTCGGGATGCAGCCAATTTAGAGCATAAGCATTCCAGGTGGACAGGAGAACACAGGGCTTCAAGAGGGATGTCCCCAGAAAACAGTCACACAAAAGGAACAGGTAGATATCTGATTAACTTTGTTGAAAGAGATTTTATAGGACTTTAGGAGCGAAAAAGAAAACTAAGCTAGAGGTTTGAAGTAAAGGATTTCAGGTTTCTGGTCCAACATGTTAGGCTCTTGGAAGTACACTTTCATCCTCAAAAGAAAAAAAAATTGAACAATCTGAAAATCAAATTTTCTTAGACACATAAAAGAAGTGAGATTGCATGGCAAGTTGTTGCCCCCCCAAAACTGAAAAGATAGGTCAATACATAGAATCACAGCATACCATGTGCAGAAGCCCACAGATGGAGACAATCCCAGTAGGATAACTTTAAATTGTGATTGACAGATTGCTGAAGATTCAGTGTAAACAAGCTTGAGAATTAAAAACTCTGAGGACCCAGCCTTAGGGGACCCACACACTTCTGTGAATTTAACTCCATGAACCCTACAAGATTCTCACTGTAAAGAGGGAAGAAAAATGTCCTCATGCTCCTGGCAAAAGAGAAAAAGTAAGCATTCTGAAATACACCTGTAGCTTGCTCTCTTCTCTTTAACAAGCTCTTTGTTTCCTCTAAGAAAATTTTTGTACCAGAGCCTGACCAAATGGGGTTTTACCAAAGCCCAGCTAGCCTGAAGGACAAGAAACACCCAACTCTAGTTCCCCCTACCCTTTGACATGGAGCAAGAGAAATATCCAATTCAGGTTCACTAATAGACTCAATCGCAGGACTACAGAATGTCCCCTTTTCCCCCACCTCATCACCACTTCAAGAGGGCTCCTGTATAATGGGATTATATCTAAAAGAACTACAAGCCTCAGACCCTATTTAAGAAGAATTCTCTAGGGAAATCCAAAGACAAGGGGACAGACAAAAAACAAGATCACTAGAGGAAATTTTAGCCTCTGATAGCACAGATACAAGGAACAATAAACACAGCCAGATAAACATAGACTCTCACAATAAAGTCCTATCTACTTTAGTTCCTTTTACCTGATACATTATGTCCATCTTTTAACAAAAATTACAAAGCATGCTAAAAGAAAAGTACAAAAACACAGTCTGGAGAGATAAATCAAGCATTAAAACCAGAAAGGAAAAAAAAAAAAAGGAGGCAATCACTTCTCCAAGAAAAAAAGAAATTGTATGATAAAAGAAATGTTCTCATAGTATACTACTTGGCTCAGCTGTGAATGAACTTTACATATTTATACTTAATATGAATGTAAGAGAATTATTATAACTATATTAGGCAATTGTGTAAATGATTCAAGAGAAAGCGTTACATGCATATTAATTTGAAATGTTGAGGTGAAATACCAAGCAAAAACAGCTAAAATGGTTGAAAGGGAAGAAATCATGGCATTGAAGATTTTTTAATAAAACTTTTCAATATTATTTGACTTTTTAACTTGTATGCAAATTAAAGAAAGTACATGTCAATAAGTTTTGGTCCATAGTGAGAATGGATTATATCTTCTTGAGTGGAGAAAGAGAAGTGGGTGGCACTACAGAGAAATTCAAAGACAAAGATGGAAGTGCAGACAAATATATTTTGAGGTGAGAGGCTGACAGGGGTTAGGGGAATGACATGAAACTTAAAACTGATGATTTATACATTCTAGTAGCATAGAAGATTAAGTCAAGACTGAGTGTGAAGGAGCTGGGTGAGTATGAAAAAGTAAAAGAATCACTATAGTGAATTGGCTGAATGTCAACAAAAGATGATTGAAACATCACTGAACAGCAAGACTGAAGCTACACAGCATGAATTTTTAAAGTAACTATCTAAAATACCCACATTTATTGAAAATATTTGATGTGGTATTTCAGGTTGCCTGTTTGTATTTAAAATACATAATTTGTGACCTATTTCTCACTGAGATAACAAAACAGTTACATATTGTTTAATTAAATATTTAATGCTATTAAGGAATTGGGGATAATTATTTTTAAATATTTTTATTGATTTCAGAGAGGAAGGGAGAGGGAGAGAGAGATAGAAACATCAATGATGAGAGAGAATCATTGATCAGCTGCCTCCTGCATGCCCCACACTGAGAATCAAACTGTGGCCTCCTGGTGCATAGGTCAACACTCAACCACTGAGCCACATCAGACAGGCATGGGGAGAATTTTTTAAAGATTTTTATTGAATTTTTGAGAAAGGAATGGAGAGAGAGAGAGAGAGAGAGAGAGAGAGAGAAATATCAATGTGAGAGTAAAACATCAATTGTCTGCCTACTGGGGATAGAACCTGTAACCTGGGCATGTGTCCTAACCAGGAATCAAACCACCAACCTTTCGGTGCACTGGAGGACACCCAACCAATTGGGCACTTTCATATAATATAAAAAAAAACAAGTTTCCAGTTTCCTTGAATATGGTCAGTCTCTTTTGTTGATTAGAACCAAGGTCAACATTTCAGAGCTTGCATTTCCTAATCAGCATCCATCTGACCCACTCTCACAGATTGCTTCTCTGCTCCTAGCCACAAATTTGAAATTGGTCTCCCAAGTCATCAGGGTCATTATTTGAAGCAGAAAGTGAATTAATTATTTGGAATATATGACCCACATAGAAAAATCATACAAAATGCATCCCTCTTCAAGTGTGACTAATAAAATTTGGTTTTAGGGTCTGAGACCTTGACCAAGTGATGGCAGAGTTCCCTACAAATCTTTAGCCCCACAATATTGATGTTTTACCTGCACTATTTTAGTCATTTCTCTCTAGAGAGCCTGGTGGAGTTTTTGTTTGTTTGTTTTCTTTTGTTTTGTTTTGTTTTGTTTTTCATCTAAAGCTGACATTTGAAACCTATAGCTTGCTTTCGTCACCAAATTCTGTGATTGACTTAGCTCCGCTTCCTTTTGCTTACTATCTCCATCTCCTAGTCTTTGGCCCTCTATATGCCCTTCTGAGTGCTCAACTAACTCTCGGTTTTCAACTAAATTTGAATCTCTTCATTGTGATCTCATCCTTAACCTTTCACTTCACACCTTCAGTGCCTGCTAGCATTTCCACTGGGAAATTTCAATCAACCAATCTCAAAGTTAAATTGCTTACATTGACAAAGCATGCGAACACAAACAAAGACAACATGAGAACAAATCAGATATAGTATAAACATTAAAAATATTCAACATAATTTGTGTAAATTGCACAAAAATTGTTAAGAAAATTGTGAAAGGAAGAATAAGGGAAGAATTTACGCTATTATAATCAAAGCAATATGTTACTGGAATAGGAATAGTGAAAAAGTAGTAAAACATATTAGTATATACAAAACAGCTCTGGATA
This sequence comes from Myotis brandtii, assembly GCF_000412655.1. Lineage (NCBI taxonomy): Eukaryota > Metazoa > Chordata > Mammalia > Chiroptera > Vespertilionidae > Myotis > Myotis brandtii. The sequence goes on along the minus strand of NW_005371082.1, from coordinate 789,702 downwards.
GATAGATAGATAGATAGATAGAGTAATTTAACATAAGCTAAAATGTGGGAAAAGTATGTTTTTAAAGACTGGGGAAAATGGTCATTCATTTGGGAAAAAATTGTTAGATTATAAATGCACACCATACTAACAAAATATTCCTAATGGATTAGGTAGCTAACTGAAAATGTACAAAAATACTAGAAAAAAACTGTAGGAGAATATTTTCATAATCTTGTGAAGAAAGCTTTTCCTACCATGAAGAAATAAAGATAAAAACTCAGTGCAAAAATCACCCAAGGATATGAAAAGGGATGTCACAAAGAAAAAAAGTTCAATAAACAAGCAAACAGGAACTACCAGGCAGAAAGCAATAATAATAATAATGATCCTATATAATAAAGAGGTAATATGCAAATTGACCATCACTCAAACACACAAGATAGCCGCCCCCATGTGGTCAAAGATGGCCGCCCCCATGTGGACACAAGATGGCCAGCAGGGGAGGGCAGTTGAGGGCAACCAGGCTGGCAGGGGAGGGCAGTTGGGGGCAACTGGGCCAGCAGGGGAGGGCAGTTGGGGCAATCTGGCTGGCAGGGGAGTGGTTAAGGAGTGATCAGGCTGGCAAGGGAGGGCAGTTGGGGGTGACCAGGCTGGCAGAGGAGGGCAGTTAGGGGTGACTGGGCCAGCAGGGGAGGGCAGTTAGGGGGAATTGGGCCGGTGGAGAGCAGTTAGGCCTCGATCAGGCTGGCAGGGGAGTGGTTAGGGCAGAGGTGGGCAAACTTTTTGACTTGAGGGCCACAATGGGTTCTTAAACTGGACCGGAGGGCCAGAACAAAAGCATG
>NW_005371082.1:780235-786632 GCF_000412655.1 Myotis brandtii | reverse complement strand
ATATATATATAACAAAATCATCTGAAAAAGTTCAGACATGGGACAGAGGCACACCCTGACCATAGAGAACAACCCCTTTCCTCCATAGGAAACCTGTGTATCTTTCACACAGGCCCTTTGTTTATGGTAACACACATAGCTGCACATTGCTGTGTCTTCCAGACACACTTGTATGGGAGGTGCTAGGGCAGTGCAAAACATGGGTAACCAGTAGTTACCACTAGCACTTCCGTTACTGGCAAAAAACAGCCGCAGTGCACATAGTGTGAAAGAGCCCATTATCAATGTCAGATTGCATCCACTGGACTCTATAAAAGTGCCACTTTGCCACTTTTAAATGCCCATTGCAACAGTTTTTCTTATTAAAAGCTGGAAATGGCAGGATATTTATATATACTGTGACAGCGACAGCCTGGCAGAGCATTACAAAGGAGAAAACCCAGCATCTGGTGATGTCCATAAGTACAAGACTTCAGGCTGTCATTACCAGGAAAGGGTTTCATCCAAGTATTAGATATGAACATTTGATTTTCAGTTTTTCATTTGTCCAATTACTTCTGAAACCCTGAAATTAAGCGATTTTGTAATAAAATCTTTAGTTCATCACATTTCTATACAATCTTTTTGTTCAACCCACTGAATTAGGGTTCGTTCACACTAGCCGTGCTGCCGTTGCAGTGTGGTGCAGTACTGCAATGCAGCGCAGCTAGGGTTAATGCAGGGTACACAGGTTTCCATCATGTTTGCGTTGATGCTAATGTGCAGTGGTGCATGTTAACACAAATGCCCTGTAGCACGCATTTTTACAGGCGCAAGGGGGAGAAGCAAACGCAGCGCAAAATGCATTTGTTTTGCCACTAACACATGCGGTTAGTGGCCACGGTAGCGTTACTGATACTGCATCCGTATCAGCAAAAAAATGCAGCCGCAGCATGGCTAGTGTGACATGTCCTCTGTGTGTCTTTTTCCCTGCTGAGTGAATCTGCAGTGGGAAAAAAAACTGCAGTGAATACAAGCCCTAAAAACTGAAAGTCTTTGTTGTTTTATTAACAAGTCATTCTGATGTACAGAATGTGGGAACAGGAAAAAAATTGTGTTTGAGTAGCACTCTTAATCTTACCTCAGAAAGGCTCTGATACTGTGCTCTCCAGGGGCGTGTCTCCCTACATCACCACGATAATGTGTCTACGCATTCCCAGGGTGATGTCGGGAGACGCGTCCGCGGGCATTACAAAGAGCCTCTGGAAGATTGAGAGGTTGTTCCTTCTACTGAATGGGTGGATATAAATCCGCCCACTCAGAAGAAGGAGCTGCGGCCGTGTTTCCCAACGTTGCCATGTTAACACTGCTGCTGGTGAAGGAGCGGAGGGGAGAGCAAGAGAACCCTCCGCTCTTTCGGCTCCGTGGGCTGGATAGAACAGCCAAACGGGTGGGATCCGGCCCGCGGGCTGTAGTTTGCCCACGGCTGGGTTAGGGGGTAATCAGGCTGGCAGGCAGAAGCGGTTAGGGGCAATCAGGCAGGCAGGCAGGCGAGTGGTTGGGAGCCAGCAGTCCTGGATTGTGAGAGGGATGTCCGACTGCCTCTCACAATCCAATCGAGGGGTCCCAGATTGGAGAGGGTGAAGGCTGGGCTGAGGGACACGTACCCTGCCCTGCATGAATTTTGTGCACTGGGCCTCTAGTAATAATAATAATTTTAAAGAGATTTAGAATTTTCATCTAAAAAGGGAAAAAATTAACATTTAGTGTTAAAGTTCAGGAAAATGTGCATTTATACACTACTTTTGAGCAGCATTTAATGTAACTGACCACTCTCTCCTTTTTGAAAAAAGAAAAATATACTTGAAGGCAAAACCCTTGAAATTGAGAGGATTAACTTGAAACACAGGCAGATAGGGCAGGGGTCCAGTGGAAAACAAAGGCAGGTGGAACATAGGCAGGGGCAGACACTGCAGTTTGAGCAAGCCTAATCACAGGAACCAACCATGCAGAAAAAATGAAATGTTTCTGGACTCAAAGTGGGAGGCATGGGAAAACAAGGAAGGGCGTGCACCAACAAGGTGTACGAAGGCATAGACACATTAAAAGTTCAGCATAGGAACAGAGAAAAAAACACATAGAAACAAGGAAAGTTTAGGTCCATTGCTGGGCAAAAACAATTGAGGGAATCAATCAGGTGACAACACAGGTAGATATAGAGCAGGCTTGTAGCAAATATACACCCCTGGACTACAGGGCTTTAACGGGCAGCCCATTATTGGGTCCCCCTTCCCTTGCAGGGAGTCTGAATCTGCTTGCAATAAAATTTCCACACTTTTGCTTAAATCTTCTGGTCCGCGGAGCTTTTTCTTCGGCGTTGCGAGACAGGACCCTGGAAAAAACACCGCGGCTCATTGTTTTGGTTATCAAAATCATCCTTGATTTTCTCCCTCTCGTAGCCCTTATCCTTATCCATTAGCAAACTCCATTGACTCTACTTTCACAAATTATTCCAAATCTGACTGGTGGTCACCATATTCACCACAATCACTTTCATCCCATCTAACATTATTTATGCCCTGAATTCCTGCAGTCACTTTCTCTTCACTTCCATTCTTGCTCCCAGATTCCTCAAGCACTAGCCAGAGTGATCTGTCTAAAATGTTGACTTGTTTTCCTGTTCAGCTTCTCATCATACTTGGAAACATTCTGAATCCTTGATGTGACATAAGGTTCTATATTATCTAGACCCCATTTGTCTCCTAGATTTTATCTTCTGCTATTCTTCCCTCATGCCCTAAGGGCCTCCAAATTTACCCTTAAGCCAAGTAGGCATGTTCCTGACTCAGGTCATTTGCATTTGCTGATCCCTCTGCCCAGAATGCTCATCTGAAATATCTCCACAGATTATTTGCTTAATATACTCAAGCCTTTACTCAACTGTCATCTAAAAAAAAAGTTCTTTCTTGACCACACAGTCTTAAATATCACCCCTCATATCATCATTCTCTTGGTTTTCTTTATAACATAGATACCTGATAATCTATAATAATAAAAGGGTAATATGCTAATTAGACAGGACATCCATCTGGACATCATTCTGGATGTCCTTCCTGACAAAGCCGGGGCTGGAAAGAAGCCAGCCCAGGTCTTGGGTGCCAGAGGGAAGCCGGTGCCGACAGCCAGGGGAAGGAAGACCTACTCTTGCATGAATTTTTGTGCATCGGGCCTCTAGTACATTATATATTTGTCTCTTTGTGTATTGGCTGTCTCATATTCTTATACTATAGGTTTCATGAGAGCAGGGACTTTGACCTGCTCAGTGTTGATGCCCTGACCCTCTCTGGTGCCTGGCACATAGTAAACACCCAAATATTTGTGGAATGAATGATATGGGAAACCAGAACAAATCTCTATGTCAAAATAATCAAAGATCCTTGGTCCATATCACTGAAAGTGTCACCATATTTCTGTAACTACACAGTCACTATTTGTGAGATGCCAATTTTTAAGGAGATACATACAACATGAAGATAATTGCCACTGGGTGGTATGAAATTATTAGGTAAAATAAAGTTATAATGGAATTAATAAGATAGCCACATGATAAATAAAAAGTCTTGTGAACTGCTAATAGATAGAACATGGCCTTTCTTTTTGTACCTGAGTTTTAACTCATGAGAAGTCAGGGTAATGATTGAAGAGGAGTTTGAAGGGATTGAGTGAACTGACCATTAACCAGTGGAGCCAGCCATGTTCATGGTGGGGGCCAGGAGGTGTGTGCCAGCTGTTAGGCTCCTGGGTATCCCAGAAGAGCCCCAGAACTTTAGAGCAGCTTCAGGACCCACCATGTCTACCTGAGTTGCCCTGCCCCAGGTTTAAGGCAACCTGCAGCTCTGAGAGGATCCTGCAGGGTAGGGCATTCTAAGGCCCTTCTACCTTGAAAGTTCTGCTCAAAAAGTATAAAATGGGGGGGAGGGGGTAAGTCCAAAGTCTTCTTAAATTTATTTTCCAGAACCTCCTAAAAATGAGGAATTCTTCATGAATCTTAACATACTATTCTTCCAAATGGAATCCTGGGGTAATTCAGAGCATTACTAGGTCATATTGTTCTTGGTCCTATTATCAGCTACAGCCTTTCCTCATCTTGTCCAAGATAAGGGAGTGAAAACTCTTCCATCAGCTTATTTCCCACTTTAATTGCAAAATCCCCCTCAGAAATTCTGACCAGTACACCACATTGGGCTTCTTTCTCTTCATTTATTTCTGGGAGGGCCAAGTTGGGGTTAGTTTCCCATACTCACCCAGTGAGGCAGTTCTTTACAGTGCTCCAGGGTGTCCTCTGAGGACAAGAAAAGAAGTTCAAAAAGAAGAAAAAGCACAGGTAGCTTGTTATCTAGTTGAAGAAGCAAGATATGACGTGAACAATTTGGAAAACACAAGCCAGTGTATACAAAACATGCACCCTGAGAGAGGAGAGAGGAGTGAAGCCTAAAGGGGCCATGAAAGCCCAGGATGGGTTCAGGTTCGTTCAGGACACTTTTCTTGTTAGAAGCCAGTTCTTGTTATGACAGCCTTGACAAACTAACTCAGATGCAAGATGTAATCTTACTGCAAAACCAGTTTATCCTGAGTGACATCTGAGAGGAACCAAGATGGCGTCATAGGTACACACTTGTACTTGCTGCCTCCCACAACCACATCAAAACTACAACTAAAAGACAAAATGGATATCATCCAGAACCACGGGAAGGCTGGCTGAGTGGAAGTTCTACAATTAGAAGGAAAGAGAAAAGCGCATTGAAACTGGTAGGAGGTGCGGAAGAGCGGAGGTATGGAGGCATGCACAGAAATGAGCTGTCAACTGGGTACACTGTTGTCTTTTTCAATCAGGTGGGAGATACAAGCATCCAATTGCTCTGAACACCAGTTCCGGGCAAGATTCTGGGGACCCAGACTCATATGGGGAGAAACTGGACTGTCTGGCATCGGGACAGGAACGCAAGGCAGCTTTCTCACAGAGGTGCTTGCAACTATCATTGTTCCTGTGTGGGGCCATGAGGAACAGAGTTCCAGGGACCTCTTCGAGGCAGAGAAGACTGGCAGCCATTGCGGTTTGCTCTGCCCTGATGATTCCCTGAGACCCTGCCCCACCGAATTTACAATCCCACCCAAGCTGTGAGCAGAGGCTTTTGCATATGAATGGCCTGTTCTTTTGCAATCTAAAACATAACTAACTGCTGCTAGATCAAAGACCGCCAAAGCTTCCAAAAGAAGGCCTCAGGCTCAACAGCAGCCTGCATTGCTGCACAGCTGGGCCTCATCTGGGCACTTCCAAACCCCAAACAAAGAGGAGGAATCTGCAGATGTCTCTGTAGCTCCTGCTGGGTGGCCTCAGGCAGTGGCGAACTTTGCACCTCCTTGGAGATCCAAGAGCCAGTGTACCCAGTAGTCCGGGTGAGACCATACCAGATTACAACTCTTCACATCCATAAGTGACACACTCAAGGGACAGACTCAGTGAGCACCAAAGCCCCACTGAAGCAAGACCTGCCCCATAAGGGTGTCTCTAGCACAGCACTTCTTCCATTGTAGACACAGCTGGTCCTCACAACCAATTGGCCTGGTGGTCAATTCCTCCCAGTGATACCAATAGCAATCAAGACTTAACTACAACAAGACTGTGCACACAGCCCACAAAGGGGTGCACCAAGAGTGTCCACCTCAGGTAATTGGGGAGGCTGAGCCACTGACCCCTATAGGACACCTAGCACACAAAGCCACTCTATCAACACAGGGAAGCAGCCAAAATGTGGAGACAAAAAATATGTCACAAATGAAAGAAATGGAGGAAAGCAAAATACTGGATATAGAGTTCAAAACTACAGTTATAAGGTTACTCAAGAATCTTCTAGAAACCTCCAAGAAATTTAGTGAGACCCTCAAGGATATGAAAAAGGACCAATTAGAAATTAAGCATACACTGACTGAAATAAAGAATAATATACAGAGATCCAACAGCAGACTAGAGGATCCCTAGAATCAAGTCAAAGATTTGAAATAGGAAGAAGCAAAAAAACACCCAACCAGAAAAGCAAAAAGAATACAAAAATATGAAGATAGTGTAATGAGCCTCTGGGACAACTTCAAGCATACCAACATCTAAATTATGGGGGTGCCAGAAGAAGAGAGCAAGATATTGAAAACCTATTTGAGGAAATAATGACAGAAAACTTCCCCTACCTGGTGAAAGAAATAGACTTACAAGTCCAGGAAGTGCAGAGAACCCCAAACAAGAGAAATCCAAAGAGGACCACAATAAGACACATCATAATTAAAATGCCAAGGGCAAAAGACAAAGAGAGAATCTTAAAAGCAGCAAGAGAAAAACAGTTAGTTACCTACAAGGGAGTACCCA
>NW_005371082.1:766156-779954 GCF_000412655.1 Myotis brandtii | reverse complement strand
CAACTGTAATAATCTGAACAATAAAGATTTATTTTAACAAAACAGTTTATCCTCTGGACCCCCTATTTTCATTTATCGTGACCTGTAATCTCAGGGTCACCCAAGTTCAAAACATCTTCAAAGTATTAAAGAACTTTACTGATGACATAAATTGAATTGATAATTAAATAATGAATTAAGCCGCAGCACCTGTCATTGTTTTCTCTTCATTCAGTAGTCACATACTAATAAAAGGGTAATATGCAAATTAACCATAATTCCACGAAGATGGCAGCACCCATAGCCACAAAGATGGCGGCGCCAGCTGGAGCCACGGTTGGTTTCCTTCAGGCAGGACAGTTGACTTCCTTTGTCGCCCCAGTGACGAAGGAAGCCAAGCCTCCTGCAAGCCCCAGCCTCTGGGCAGCGGCCACGGAGCTGGCTGGAGTGGGCGGGAGGTGGCTCCGGCCCAGAGCGAAGGCAGAAGGCAGAGGTCAGAGTGAAGGCCCAGGTCCCGGGTGCTGGAGGAAAGCCAGTGCTGGCATCCAGGGGAAGGAAGGCCTATTCTTGCACAAATCTTTGTGCATCAGGCTCTAGTATTACTATAAAGCACTGTGGGTACACAGATGCACATGCCATGTTCATTTTTTTAAAAATATTTATTTATTTATTTATTTTATTTTTAAATATATTTTTTCTTGATATCAGAAAGGAAGAGAGGGAGAGAGAGAGATTGAAACATCAATGATGAGAGAGAATCATTGATTGGCTGCCTCCTGCATGCCCCACACCAGGAATCAAGCCTGCAACCCAGGCTTGTACCCTGCCTGGGAATCAAAACAGGACTTCCTGATTTATAGGTCAATGCTGGGCTGGGCATGACATGTTCATTTTTATTTCCACAAACTATTGAGTGCTTAAAATGGGTTTTTTTCATGTGTGAGGTAGACCTGACCTTGGCCCAGGCCAAGTCCTCATCCTCAAGGGATTGGATGAGAGGACATGGATAGGGGAGTAAAGAAACAAACAAACTAGTACCAAAAATGTTGTGTGTGCCAGGTGAGAGAAATGAGAAGTTTGGTAACATGATTGCAGATTCTTTCCAGTAATGATTATATCATGATTCACCATTGTCTGCACCATTTATTAACACAAGTTTTCCTATGAAATAATTCATCCTACTATTAAATATTGTTTTTTTCATAAGTTTGAATGTTCTATTCCAAACTAGATTTAAGTTTCCTAAGACAAAGTCTGTTCTTCCCTTTGTTGCTTCCCTTACACCAGTGCCTATGGAGTGGGAACACAATATGTGTTCATTGATTACAAATGGCAATTACTTTCAAATAAACAGATATCCATGCTCTCTCTTCTTCTGATCTTACTTTCCCTATATACTAAATATTGGTATATTTGTGTCTGGAGAGGTTGTTGGCAGGGATGGTCTCCCTTTTTTTCTCTTTATAAGCTTAAGCCTTTTAAAAAATATTATTTATGGCATTGGAAAATTACACTATCATGGAAAAAAATAGCAGGATACAAAAGAGTACACACAGGATATATTCCAATTTTAATAGAGAATACAAGAGAGATAAAACATAATACGAACACCTTCATGCTAGTGTTTTTGTAGCAAAGTTTCTGTTCTTGCTTCCAGCTGCACAGGCAGAACCTGCGACTCCACCTTGAAAGTCCCCCCAAAAGAGACCCTTATCTGTGCTCTTATCTAACTCTCAGATGTAGTCACTACCTGTCAACTAGCATATTCACCTGCTCCTGCTTCCCAAATGTTGTCCACTGCTGGTGAAGTCACACAAAGAGGTAATAATACCCAGCAGGAAGTGCCAACATCTGCCCAAGGTGGGCTCAGTTCCTGGAACCATCAGGGGGGTGCCAGCAATGGGGAGAATGGCCCTCTCTCCAGCTCCAGCTCCAACATGTTGTTGTCCAGGTAGACCCACTCTGTGTCTCTAAACTAAAAAATCCATAAAACCAAGTCATTCCCCTGCTGTTCCAATTCCTTTCTCCACATAGGCTGCACCCCATCCAGAGGGCCAGATGGAAAAGAGATATCATTTCTCTCTCCCCACTGCCTCCATCCTTGTCTTTACTTTCACTTGGGCCTTCAGAAACACAGCAACAATCCGCACATCCCTCTCCCCAAAACACCTGCCAGAGAACTAGACCACAAAACATATTGAACATATAGTCATGCCCTAAGGGGTCAGCAGCCCAATCAATTTCCAAACTCAGGACTCAGTTTAGGTTCCACTAGGACACACTGTTAGATGTATGGGTGTACTTACATGTGTGTTCCAACAAAAGACTAGAAAGAAATGCACCAAAATATGAATGATAGTTCCCTCTATATGGTGAGATTACAAATAATTTTTTAAATAGTCCCTCAAGGACATGTTTTTATTGGTGAGAGAGAGAGAGAGAGACATCAATATGAGAGAGAAACATTGATCAGTTCCCTCCTATATGCGCTCCAACTGGGGATGGAACCCACAACTTGGGTATGTGCCCTGACTGGGAATCTGGTGTACAGGACAATGCTCCAGTCAACCGAGCCAGGGTGAGATTACAAGTAATTTTAGCTTTTCTGTGTTTTTTAATATTTTCCAAATTTTCTAGATTATTAGTTTTATAATAAGAAAAAGAAATGTTTATTAAAAATATATGTGTCAAGTTTGCAAGATAGCCATGGAGCTGCTCTTGTGAACAGCCCCAGCAGAAGTCATAGAACAGAATGAGAAAGCCATGGGGTGAATGCGGTGGTGTTAGCATTGCAGGGTTGATCTCATTTCACCATTATTTTACTTCATTTTGAGTGAAGAGCACACAGTAGAACTGACTGCTGGTTGACTAATTTCTTGGTGCGACTCAAGATTCACAAAGACAAGAAAGTTTGTTATAGGGGGGGGAAATTATAACACATCCACGTGTACCAATAGCTTTGGAATTAACTGAAACCTCATAGGAGTGGTCAGGGGCAGCCTAATGAAGAAATCTGCCAAACAGAGAAAGTTGGCTAGAAACTTAATAAGATATCAGACCACATTACAAAGAGAAAATAGAGAATTGCTTTGGAAAAATTAACTATTGTGTGCTAAGCAGGGACTGCCTGAAGCAGCAGAAGCATATGAAGGTAAATTGTTTTTTTGTTTGTTTGTTTGTTTGTTAATCCTCACCTGAGGATATTTTTCAGTTGATTTTTAGAAAGAATGCAAGAGAGAGACATTCATGTGAGAGAAACACATATATTGGTTGCCTCCTGCACACTCCCCAACCAGGGCCCGGGCAGGGAGGAGCCTGCAACCGAGGCACGTGCCCTTGACCAGAATCGAACCTGGGACTCTTCGGTACACAGGCCGATGCTCTATCCAGTGAGCTAAACCGGTTAAGACGGTAAATGGGTTTTTAAAGTAATAATAGAGTTCATGAAAAACTTTAAAGTTACTTTTAAATTAAAGATGATCTGTACTAGTATATGTTCAAATAAGGAAAGTGTGGGTCAGGTTTGTTTTGTTTTTCCCTGGAAAATAAGCACCAAGAAATCAAGGTTGTGATACGTTCATTAAATAATAATTCAGCAAGAATATGGTAAATTTGCTTTAAAAAGTATAGAATTACAGATTGTAAAGATGGATGTGTATAAAATTATGTATACCAGAGAAAAATTTTTCCTGTAGTACAAAAAGAACACAACAGCATCTAATAAGACAGCAGGGTTATTTATTGAAATCTCATGAGAAGTGAATTCTTTTTTATAAGGCTACCACTTGTTAAACTCAGTATTTGCACTATTGTTAGGAAAAGCCACTTATAAAAATAAAAATATAAAGAAATGACAAACTTTTATTGTTGTTAATCATCACCCAAGGATATTTTTTTCCATAGAGGGAGTGGTAGAGAGAGAGAAACATTGATGTGTCTGAGAGGCACATTGATTTGTTATCTCCCACACATACCCCGACCAGGGCTGGGAATCAAACTTGAGACCCTTCAGTGTGCAGGCTGATGCTCTATCCACTGAGAATACTGGCGAGGGTTACAAACTACTTTTTTAAAATTTAAGTTCTTTATTGTTTAAAGTATTACATAAGTCTCCTTTTTCCCTCATTGACCTCTCCCCAGCCACACTCCCCTCCTCCCCCAGCACATGCCCTAATCCCTCACTGTCTGTATCCATTGGTTATGCTCATATGCATGCATATAAGTCCTTTGGTTGATCTCTGACCCCCTCACCCCCTGCCTTCCCTCATAGGTTGGACAGTCTATTCCATGCTTCTATGTCTCTGGTTCTGTTTTTGTTCATCAGTTTATGTTGTTCATTATATTTCACAAATGAGAGAGATCATATAATATTTATCTTTCTCTGACTGGCTTATTTCGCTTAGCATAATTGTCCCCAGTTCCATCCATGCTGTTGCAAATGGTAAGAATTTCTTCTTTTTTATAGCAGCTTAGTATTCCAGTTTTCTAATTCACTCATCAGCTGATGGACACTTAGGCTGTTTCAAAATCTTAGCTATTGTAAATTGTGTTGCTATGAACATAGGGGTCCATATATCCTTTAGATTGGTGTTTCTGCTTTCTTGGGATATAGTCCTAGAAGTGGGATAACTGGGTCAAATAGAAGTTCCATTTCTAATTTTTTGAGGAAACGCCATACTGTTTTCCACAGTGGCTGCACCAGTCTGCATTCCCACCAGCAGTGCAAAAGGGTTCCTTTTTCTCTGCAGCCTCACCAGCACTTGTTGTTTTGTTGATCATAGCCATTCTGACAGGTGTGAGATGGTACCTCATTGTTGTTTTGATTTGCATCTCTCAGATGATTAGGGACTTTGAACATGTTTCCATATGTCTCTCAGCCTTCTGTATGTCCTATTTCAAAAAGTGTCTATTTAGGTTCTTACCCCATTTTTTGATTGAATTGTTTATCTTCCCTTTGTTAAGTTGTATGAGTTCCCTATAAATTTCGGACATTAAATGCTTATCAGAGATAACATTGGCAAACATGTTCTCCCATGTAGTGGGCTTTCTTGTTGTTTTGTTGATGGTTTCTTTTGCTGTGCAGAAGCTTTTTACTTTGATGTAGTCCCATTTGTTTATTTTCTCCTTTATTTCCATTGCCCTAGGAGCTGTATGGGTAAAGATATTGCTACAACAAATGTCTGCTAATAGCTGCCTATGGCTTCCTCTAAGATTTTTATAATTTCTTTCCTTATGTTTAAGTCCTTTAACCATTTTGAGTTTATTTTTGTGTCTGGTGTTCCAGTTTCATTTTTTTGCATGTATTCGTCCAATTTTCCCAACACCATTTATGGAAGGGACTGTGTTGACTCCATGTATGCTCTTGCCTCCTTTGTCAAATATTAATTGAGCATGCTGGCTTAGGTCAATCTCTGGGTTCTCTGTTCTGTTCCACTGGTCTATATGTCTGTTCTTGTGCCAGTACCAGGCAGTTTTGAGAACAGTGGCTTTGTAGTATAGCTTGACATCTGGTATTGTGATCCCTCCAACTTTGTTCTTCTTTCTCAAGATTGCTGCAGTTATTCGGGGTCTTTTTGTATTCCAGATGAATTTTTGGAGAGTTGTTCTAGATCTTTGAAGTATGCCATTGGTATTTTAATGGGAATTGCATTGAATTTATAGATTGCTCTGGGTAGTATGGACATTTTAATGATGTTGATTCTACCAATCCATGAACACAGTATATTCTTCCATTTGTTTATGTCTTCCTCTATCTCTTTTTTCAGTGTCCTGTAATTGTCTGAGTACAGGTCCTTTACTTCCTTGGTTAAATTTATTCCTAAGTACCATAATTTTTGTGTTGCAATGGTAAATGGTGTTGTTGTTTTTTAGTTTCACTTTCTGTGAGGTCACTATTGGTGTATAAAAGTGCCAAAGATTTCTGGGTGTTAATTTTGTATTCTACTTCATTTATTAAGCCTAGTAGTTTTTTGATGGAGTCTTTAGGATTTTCTATGTACAATATCATGTCATCTGCAAATAATGACAATTTTACTTTTACTTTTCAAATTTAGATGCCTTTTATTTCTTCTTCTTGTCTGATTGCTATGGCTAGCACTTCCACTACTATATAAATCAAGAGTGGTGAAAGTGGGCGTCCCTGTCTCATTCCTGTTCTTAGGAGAAATGGTTTTAGTTTTTGCCCATTGCGTGTGATGTTTGCTGTAGGTTTGTCATATAAGGCTTTTATTATGTTGAGGTATGATCCCTCTATTCCCATTTTGCTGAGAGTTTTTATCAGGAAAGAGTATTGGATTTTGTCAAATGCCTTTTCTGCATCAATTGATATGATTATGTGATTTTTGTCTCTCAATTTGTTTATGTGATGTATCATGTTTATTGATTTGCAGATATGGTACCAGCCTTGCATCCCTGGGATAAATCCCACTTTGTCATGGTGTATAATCTTTCTAATGTAATGCAGGATCTGATTTGCTAGAATTTTGTTGAGGATTTTATTACCTATGTTCATCAGGCCTGTAATTCTCTTTCTTTGTAGTGTCTTTATCTGGTTTTGAGATTAGGGTAATGCTGGCTTCATAGAAAGAGCTTGGAAGTGTGCCTTCCTCTTGAATTTTTTAGAATAGTCTGAGAAAGATAGGTTTTAGTTCTCTGAATGTGTGGTAAAACTCTCCGGTGAAGCCCTCTGGCCCCAGGCATTTGTTTGATGGAAGTTTTTTGATGACTGCTTTAATTTCATCCTTAGTTCTTGGCCTGTTGAGATTTTTTGATTTTTCTTGGTTGAGTTTTGGAAGATCATATTTTTCTAGAAATTTGTCCATTTTCTCTAGGTTGTTTAGTTTGTTGTAATTGAGTTGTTCATATTATTATTTTAATGATCCTTTGTATTTCTGTAGGGTCTGTTGTTATTTCACCTCTTTTATTTCTGATTTAGTTTATTTGGGTCCTCTCTCTTTGCTTCTTGGTGAGCCTAGATAGAGGTTCATCCATCTTGTTTATCCTCTCAAAGAACCAGCTCTTGTTTTCATTGATCTTTTTTTTTCTTGGTCTCTATGCCATTTATTTCTGTGCTGATCTTTATTATCTCCTTCCTTTTGCACACTCTGGGCTTTTGTTGTTGCTCTCTTTCTAATTTTTTAAGCTGTGGAGTTAGATAATTTATTGCCATTTTTTCTTGTTTTTTGAGGTAGGCCTGTAATTCTATGAACTTCCCTCTCAGGACTGCTTTCACCGTGTCCCATGGGTTTTGGATTTTTTAATTTCTTCTTTGATCTCATTGGTAACCCAATCAATATTTAATAACATGCTATTCAGCTTCCAAGTGTTTGAGTATTTTGGGTTGTTTTTATTGTAGTTTATTTCTAATATTATGCCATCGTGGTCTGAGAAGATGCTTTTTATGATTTCAATCTTCTTGAATTTGGAGAGACTTTGCCTGTGACCCAATATGTCATCCATCTTTGAAAATGTCCCATGTGCACTTGAGAAGAATGTGTATTCTGTAACTTTGGGGTGAAATGTTCTGATGATGTCAATTAAGTCCATCTGATCTAGTGAGTCATGTAGGATAGCTGTTTCTTTGCTAATTTTTTGTCTAGAGGATTTATCCAGTGATGTCAGTGGAGTATTAAAGTCCCCTACTATGATTATATTGCTGTCCATCTCTCCCTTGATATCTTCCAGAAGTTTTTTTATGTATTTAGGTGCTCCTGCATTGGGTGCATAAATGTTTACCAGGGCTATATCCTCTTGTTGTATCGATCCCTTTAGTATTATGAAGTGGCCTTCCTTATCTCTTGTTATGGCCTTCACTTTGAGGTCTATTTTGTCAGATATAAGTATTGCTACCTCAGCTTTTTTTTTTTTCATTTCCATTTGCCTGAATGATATTTTTCCATCCCTTCCCTATCAAGTCAGTGTGAGTCTCTTTTTCTGAGGTGGGTTTCGTGTAGACAGCAAATATATGGGTCAGGTTATCTTATCTATTCAGCCCCTTGCTGTCTTTTGATTGGAGCATTTAATCCATTTACATTTAAAGTTATTATTGATAGGTACTTGTTTGTAGCAATTTTTATTTTATTTTGCCTTTGTTTCTTCCCTCCTCTCCCCCCATTTTTTTCTTCTTTGTACAACAGCCCCTTTAGCATTTCTTGCATTGCTTGCTTGGTAGTGATAAACTCCCTTAGCCTTTCTTTGTCTGTGAAGCTCCTGATTTCCCTTTCAATTTTGAATGATAGCCTTCCTGAACAGAGTATTATTGGGTTCAGTCCCTTGCTTTGCATCACTTTGTATACTTCCTTCCATTTCTTTCTGGCCTGATATGTTTCTGTTGAGAAATCATTTGATAATCTAATGGGAGATCACTTGTTGGTAACTTTCTCTCTCTTACAGCCTTTAAGATTCTCTCTTTGTTGTTAACATTTGCCATTGTAATTACAACGTGTCTTGGTGTGGGTCTTTTTGGGTTTATCTTCTTTGGGACTCTCTGTGCTTGTGTGACCTTTTCTTCCCCAAATCAGGGAAGTTTTCTGACATTATTTCTTCAAATAGGTGTTTTAGCCCTTTCTCTTCTTCTTGTCATTCTGGCTCCCCTATTATATGTACACTGCTTCATTTCATGTTGTCCCAAAGCTCCCTCAGGCTCTCCTCCTGTCTTTTTATTTTTTTCTTCAGTTGCAGTTCAGATTGGGTGTGTTTTGCTTCCCTGTCTTCTAATTCGCTAATTCGGGCCTCCGCTTCTCCTAGTCTACTGTAAAGATTCTATAGCTTTTTTAAATTATAGCTATATTACTCTTTATTTCTTCTTGATTTGTACATAGATTGTTGATTTTCTCACCCAACCAGTTAATGAACTGTATGAGTCTTATTCTGAATTCTTTTTCTGATGTTTCATTTAGTTTCTTTTCTGGTGATTCCTCCTTTTCTTTCTTTTTGGGTTATTCTCTGTCTCCCCATTTTGCTGTCACTGAAGGATCTAGGTGTAGAATCATGTGGGGTCTGTGGCTACAGTGGAGGGTCTGGTGGCAGGTCACACGGTCGCTGATGGTGGCTGCTGGCTCTCCGTGTGCGCACTGTCACGGGCGGTGGCTCCCTGCACAGTAGCAGGCAGATGCTCCTGGCTCTCTGCACTGTCGTAGGCAGCAACTGCATACACGGTCCTGGGTAGCAGTCCTGGGCAGTGGCTGCTGGCTCCCTCTAAGGTCCTTGGCTGTGGCTGCTGACATGGAAGGTCATGATGCCGGGGCTAAAGTGTCTGGCTGGTGGGAGGAAAGCGCCCTCTAGAACTCACAGTAGCCCTCAGCCAGGGAGGTTAGAGTCTGGGTGTTCATGGGTTCACAGCCAAGGCAGCAGTTCCCTGGCTGGTGTGGCTGTAGGTTCATGGGTGGAGGTGAGGCTGGGCTCCCAGTCACAGCAGCTCTTCCCTTCAAGATGGCACATCCTCTGCAGCAGAGCTGAGAGATTACAGCAGGAGCAGAGGCTGCTCGGCTATGCGAGCCTGGTCCGCCAGCCTCCGAAGGTCCTGTGAGATCTAGCTGTCCCTCCCTCAGACACACACACACACACACACTGCACGTCCACACACTCCTCTTTCGCTCCCTCACTCACTCACACTCTCTCCTTCACTGTCATCCTCTTGGCCGCCATCTTGGAATCTTCCCCAAACTATTTTCAATGAGCAATTTTCTGCAGATGTTCAAGGAAGAATAAAAGTCATGATGACTATTATTCTGTATAGCCAAAATTTTTAGAAACTTAGATCCCAAAGGAGGAAAAAACTTGAAAAGGATTGGAAAAGGGTATTGATCTATGTTTTAAAGTAGCCATGCAAGAAAACAGATAATCTCATTATTTAATTTTGTTTTCTGCTCAGCAAGCCTTAGATCAGGGGTCCTCAAACTTTTTAAACAGGGGGCCAGTTCACTGTCCCTCAGACTGTTGGAGGGCCGGACTATAGTTTAAAAAAAACTATGAACAAATTCCTATGCACACTGCACATATCTTATTTTGAAGTAAAAAAACAAAACGGGAACAAATACAATATTTGTATTTGCATGTGGCCCGTGGGCCGTAGTTTGAGGACCCCTGCCTTAGATGAATAGCATCTTCCGTATGTGGTAATCTCACATCTGTAGAATATGTCTCTAGCAACATTGAGGGGGAATCAAGGATTAAATGTCAGTGAGAGAGAATCTTGTTTGGAACTTTAGTCTGTTCTACAGTATCTAATGGCTATAACTGAAACATATTTTCAGTCCCCCTGGCAGTAGGCAAGGAGACACTTGATTGGTAGTGTTGCTCTTATATCAGTCAGGGCAAAGCAGATGTATAGACCTTAGTTCATCCTAGCTTGATGCCAGTGTTGGTGGCCAGAGATGTTTTATGCTTGAGGCACATAAAAAAAACAACCATATTTTCAGGAACACTTTAGAGCTAAAGTATTTACTCATATATAATCAAGATCATCTTGCCTCAGGAGAAGATGCTATCCTCAGCTCAACTCTGTCAACACCTCTAGCCCAGTGCTTCTGGGAATCCTTCCTGCCATGATGCCTAAGCTTTCACTTACAGGACCTAGGGACATGGCCTGTAAATTTTCTTTTAGCTGCAGAATTCCTTCTCATAAAAGGAGCCTTAGGTATTTAATGATTCCTGAACCACTAAGAACACACCTGAGAGGTGCACGAGGAGCACAGACATCCAGACCCAGCCCCTTCTCACAGCCAGAGGTGCCTGGAGGATTTGGTGGCCCAGGTGGGAAAGCTTGGCACAGTGTAGGAGCCAGACTCAAACTCAGTTATTAATTGTTCCTGATGGACTTAAAGTTTAGAAGATAGACAGTTTGTAGGATAAGAAAAATACTTTTCCTCTGACTTTCTTCTCTTTTTTCTGAAGCTCTGTAAATTCAGCCAGAACCCTCAGCTTTGGGTCTCCAAACTTCACCTCACTGCAACCCTTTTGTGTGTATCTGGCCATTCCACACCCTCACCCAAGGCTGCCCTAATAGGCAACTAATTTTTTTGAGAATATTGTCTATATAAACAACATTATTTTTAAATATGTTATCAAATTCACAGGCTCATCTGTGGTACAGTGATTTATTAGTGAAGACTTAGAACAATGGGTAGAGAAGATGTGCCTTTTCATTGTGCTTGTTTTATTGTCCAATCAGTGCATGTGATAATTCTTGATCCTGAGTCAGACATGAGTGAGAGTCACCTCAAATCAGTATGTCAGCACCATCCTCGTGGCCTAATACCACGTGACCCATGACAGAAATACCGTGCTAGACAGCTGCAGGGATTCACCTGAGAGCTGCTGCTCTCCTGCAGTACCCCAGGACAACTCCATGGGTGCCAAGCCCAGAACTCCTAGGTCATCTGGTCAATTCTACATGTGGAGGATGCGGTTGAGGTTTTGACAGCACCCCAAAAGAGAAAACAGTGATTGGGGCCCATGGGATCCTGATCGGGGCTCAGGGACACTACCCAGACAGCATTAGAGCTCTGGCTGTATCCAGGCACCAGAGGGGCCTTGGGAAATTTCAAGGAGGGTGCTACAAAGGTGTTGCAGGGGTCCATGTACCCAGGGCCAAAGGCTGTGTGACCCTTATCATTTCCTCTTATGACTCCCTCACTAATTTCTGATGCCTTTTCTTAGGAGATAATTGAGCCCAGTGTTGTCCAATAGAATGTAATGTGACCCACATATGTAACCTCAAGTTTCCTAGCAGCCATACTAAAAAAGTAAAGAGAAACAGGGGAAATTAATCTTAATAATATCTTTTATTTAATACAATATATCCAAGATAGAGTGAACACTCATTATGTACTGATTCTTCATTTGCAAATTTGCCTACTCACTAAAACTTATTTGTAACCCCGAAATCAATGCTGGAGCACTTTTGTGGTTATTTGTGGACATGTACACATTTGTGGACATGTACTGGACAGTCCATTAGAGCCACATTTTTTGCACTTTTGTGCTTTTTATTGGAAATTTTGCTGTTTAAAAAGGCCCCTAAGCATAGTACTTAAATGTTGTTTACTGTTCCTAAGAGCAAGAAGGCTGGGATGTGCCTTATGAAGAAAATAAATGTGTTAGATAAACTCACTGAGGCATGAGGTTCAGTGCTGTTGACGATGAGTTAAATGTTATGAGACAATGTATATTAAGTTAGGTGTCTTTAAACAGAAACTCACATAAAATAAGATTATGCATTGATAAAAATGTTAATAGATGCTCTGTTCAGGAATCCAACCTTGTATTTCCTCAGTTCACTAATTCAGTGTTTAGAGCAATTTCATACAACATAACTACCACAAACAATAAGAATGGACTACATTACCATTTCAACAAGTAATTAATATAAAAATTATTAATATAAAAATTATTACTTTTTGTACTAATGAGAGGGTTAGCTTGACATGCAAGCACACAGGCAGGGGTCCAGTGGAAAACATAGGCAGGAGCAGACATGGCATTTTGAGCAAGCCTAATTACAGACACCAACCAAGTAGGCATAACAAAATGTTTTGGGGCTCAAAGTGGGAGGCATATGAAACTAGGGAGGATCTGCAACACTAAGGTGAACTGACCCATAGAAACAGGGAAAGTTCAGGTCTGTAGCTAGGAAAGAACAATTAAAGGAATCAACCAGGTGATGACACAGGTAGATATAGAACAGACTTGTAGCTAATATATACCCCTAGACTACAAGACTTTAACAGGCAGCCCATTATTGGGTTCCCCCTCCCAGTGCAGAAAGTCTGAATCTGCTTGTAATAAATTTTCCACACTTTTGTTTAAATCTTCTGATCTGTGGAGCTCATTCTTTGACATCATGAGACACAACACAGGGAAGAAAACCTCAGCTCACTATTCAGGTTATTACCACAAAAGACCTCGAATAGCTGCAGCAATCTTGAGAAAGAAGAACAAAGTTGGAGGAATCACAATACCAGATTTCAAGTTATACTACAAAGCCACCATAATCAAAACAGCCTGGTACTGGCACAAGAATAGGCATATAGATCAATGGAACAAAGACCACAGAAATTGACTCAAGCCATTACACTCAATTAATATTTGACAAAAGAGACAAGAGCATACAATGAAGTCAAGACAGTCTCTTCAATAAATAGTGTTGGGAAAATTAAATAGGTACATGCAAAAAATGAATCTAGACTACCAGCTTACACCATATGCAAGAATAAACTCAAAATGGATAAAATACTTAAATGAAAGTCGTGAAACCATAAAAATCCTAGAAGAAACCATAGGCAGCAAAATTGCAGACATCTCTCAGGCAATATGGTTGCGGATACATCTCCTAGGGCAGTGATGGCGAACTTTTTGAGCTCGGCGTGTCAAAATTTTGAAAAACCCTAACTTAACTCTGGTGCTGTGTCACATATAGAAATATTCATAATTTTTTTTGATATTTGCAACCATAGTAAAAAAAGATTTATATTTTTGATATTTATTTTATATATTTAAATGCCATTTAACAAAGAAAAATCAACCAAAAAATATGTATAAAATTAACAAAACCAGAAAAACAATGTACATTTAGGAAAAAATAATAATAAAAACAAGGATAATCAAATGGTATGAAAACTAGAAATTAGTGACTTTTTTGGTGCTGAAGTTTGTCTGCTAATTCTTTGATTGCAGGTTCATACTTGGTGCACTTCAAGGCCAAGCAAGCGCCACTAACTTCATCTGTTAGCCAGTTTCTTTTGTTCGTTTTAATATTACTTAATGCTGAGAACAAAGTCTCACAAAAATATGTTGATGAAAAAATTGTTAGCAAAGCCAT
>NW_005371082.1:758508-764412 GCF_000412655.1 Myotis brandtii | reverse complement strand
AGCATTTTTTATAAAAGGTTGATAGGTTTCTTACCTAATAACTTTTTGCAGTGTTATTGCACTGACTCCTGGTGCAAAACAATTCAAAGATAGTATGTATAACCAACAAATATATGGTGCTGTAATCAATTATCCGACACGCAGAATGTCTCGTCGAGCACTGTTGCACTGTATATCTTTTTCTTCTAACCCTCCCACTCCTGTCTCCTAACGAACATGGCAATCAAGTGCGTCCATTTGCCAAATGCACCCGAACGCATGGGAAGCTTACCCAAGGCACATGTTGACAATAATGAGGCCGTTTCCAGAATTGGGCATTTTGTCACTCGAGTAAAAATAAAATGTCATGAGTAAAGATTAATCTCTTTATAGTGCAATTCTTAACCTTTTTATATTAATGCCAATATTGCAACAATGTATCTTGGATGTTTTCACTATGTATCTTTGCTACGCAACACCGATGTACATGTTTACATCCAGTTTTAGAATTGCATTATTGATCATGAGTAACGTGAGTAATAATATTAATCGAGTGATGCCCAACTCTGGCCGTTGCGAGAGACAAATATTTGAATTATGCAATTTTTTGTCTCTGTCGATGTGTGTCACCCAAAATGAGTTCACGTGTCACCTCTGACACGTGTGTCATAGGTTCGCCATCACTGTCCTAGGAAAAGGGAAACTAAGGAGAAAATAAATAAATGGGACAACATCAAAATAAAAAGCTTCTGCACAGCAAAAGAAATCATCAACAAAATGAAAAGGGAGCCCACTGCCTGGGAGAATGTATTTGCCAATGATTCATCTGAAAAAGGGTTAATATCTAAAATACATAAGGAACTCACAACTTAACAAAAGGAAGACAAACAATTCGATTAAAAAAAATGAGCAAAGGACCTAAATAGACACTTTTCTGAAGGTACCATACAGATGGCCAAGAGACATATGAAAAAATGCTCAAAGTCAGAAAGATGCAAATTAAAATTACAATGAGGTATCACCTCACACCTGCCGAAATGGCTATCAGCAACAAATCAACAAATGACAAGTGCTGGCAACAATGTGGAGATAAGGAATCCTAGTACATTGCTGGTGGGAATGCAGACTGGAGCAGCCATTATGGAAAACAGTATGGAGTTTCCTCAAAAAATTAAAAATAGAATTTCCATTTGACCCAGTGATTCCACTTCTAGGAATATATCCTAAGAAACCTGAAACACCAATCAGAAAGAATATATGCAATTTACAATAGCTACATTGTGTAAACATCCCATCAGTAGATGAGTGAGTAAAAAAGTGGTACATCTACACAATGGAATGCAGCAGTAAAAAAGAAGAGTCTCTTACCCTTTGACACAGCTTAGAGGAACCTGGAGAGTATTATGCTAAGCGAAATAACCAGTCAGAGAAAGACAAGTACCATATGATCTGACTCATATATGTTATCTAATTAACAAAATAAACTGATGAACAAAATCAATCCAGAAACAGAGCATGGAACAGACTGTCGAATCTTAGAGGGAAGGCGGAGGTGTGTTGGTGGGTGGGAGGAAAGAGATCAACCAAAGAACTTGCATGCATACATACATAACCTATGGACACAGACAAAAGGGTGGTGAAGGCCTGTGGTGAGATATGGGGACAGGCCAGAAGAGGTCAATGGGGAAAAAAGGGGGATATGTAATATTTTCAACAATAAATATTTTTTTAAAAGACTAATATGCAAATGACTTAAATAACATCCAATCTCCATATTTATTATATTATTTTATGTTATAGCTTATTTTTAATTATATTTTTTGGCTTCTAATGCTTTAGAAGCATCACTTGAAATAAAAGCAATATTGAAGATAAAATCTTATTTCTTATATGTCAGTTTATCTTATCATATAAACAAGATTAAGTATCTTAGAAGACAGATTTTCCAGCAATGAATTTTTATTTTTTTCTCTGTTCTTGTGGCATATTCAATTCTCTAACTAAGATTAATGAACACTCTCATTATCTCATGTTTATAAATCATATGTAGGCTCAGATACCATCAGAAAAAGCAAATATGAATAAAGTATCTAGAAAAAGTAGAGTCTTAATAAATTTTTATTAAACTGAGTTAAGTTGAGAGGTCACTAGTATTTTCCCTTACCTTGTTCTATTTACTTGCTTATACCATTTATCCTTGTAGCCATGCCATTCCCTTTCCCCCATCCACCAAATGTTCTAGTGCATTTTACAAATATCATTGAAATGTCTATTTGTTGTTTTGTACAGAAATATATTTTCTCTCAAAAATATTTTTAAATAATTAATAGTTTTGCATAACATTGACCACTTAATTTTTAGATGTTATTTGGATTTTTTCATATAAGTGAAGACATAAACATAATCTCTGCTCTCCTTTTAAAAAGTATCATATTATACTCCTATTGTGCAACTATCAGAACCATATATTTCGTCTGTTTTGTGTCTTTTTTATTTTTTAGCTTTTCAATTGTGGAATTTAAACACTTCTAAGTGTACAGTTCATTTGCATTCAATTCATTCACATTATTGTGCAACTATCACTGCCATCCATCTCCAGCACTTTTTCATAATCCAAAACTAAACTCTGTACCCATCCTATATAATAAAAGGTTAATATGCGAATCGACCAAATGGCGGAAAGACTGGTCACTATGATGCGCACTGACCACCAGGGGGCAGACGCTCAATGCAGAAGCTGCCCCTTGGTGATCAGTGCAATCCCACAGGGGGAGCACTGCTCAGCCAGAAGCCCTGAGCAGGCTAAGGATGTCCGACTGACGGCCTAGGCCTGCTCCCCGTCAGTCGGACATCCCCTGAGGGCTCCCAGACTGTGAGAGGGTGCAGGCTGGGCTGAGAGACCCCCCACCGAGTGCACAAATTTTGTGCACCAGGCCTCTAGTTGAACAATAACTCCCCATTCCTCCCCGCTCAAACCCTAGAAACAACCATTCTACTTTCTGTCTTTATAAATGGGACTACTCATTATAAATAGAGTCATACAATATTTGTTATTTTGTGACTAGCTTATTTCACTTATTACATCTCTGAGGTTTGTCCATGTTATAGCATATGTCAGGATTTTCTTCCTTATTGAGGCTGATAATATTCCATTAAATGTATAGACCACATTTTGTTTATACATTCATGTGTTGATAAACACTTGGGTTATTTCTGACTCATTTAATAAAAAGATTTTATTTTTATTTATTTTTATACTGTTTGGCTAGTATAAATATTGTTAGGAACATGGGTGTACAAATATAAGTTCAGGGTCCTGCTTTTCCTTCTTTGGGGTGTATACCTAGAAGTTGGGCTGCTGGATCATATGGTAATTCCATGTTTAAGTTTTTTAAGAACCACCACTGTTTCCCACAGTGGCTATACCATTTTACATCCCACCAGCATTACACAGATTTCAATTCTCCACATCTTTGCCATACTTGCTATTTTCTGGTTGTTGTTTTTGTTTTTCTTTTCATTATAACCGTCCTAATGGGTGTGAACTAGGATCTTACTGTGATTTGCATATGCATTTCCATAATGATTAGTGACATTGCATTTTTTTATGTGCTTATCCTTCATTTGTATATCTTCTTTGGAGAAATGTATATTCAAGTCCTTTGCTCTTTTAAATTGGTTTTGTTTTTTGTTGTTGTTGAGTTGTGGGAGTTCTTTATATATTCTGGGCACTGAGCCTTTATAAGATATATGATTTGCAAACATTTTCTCTCAATCCATAAATTGCCTTTTCACTCCCTCAATGGTGTCCTTTGATATATACAAGTTTTTTAATTTTAATGAGTCCAATTTACCTACTTTTTGTTTTATTGACTGTGCTTTGGATGTCATATCCAAAAAATTATTGCCAAATCTAAATTATGAGGATTTCTCTTACGTTTTCTTTTAAAGAACTGTATAGTTCTAGGATATGTCTTTAACTTATACAAATAGAATTATATTAAGTATCTCATTCTGTTTCTTACTTTTCTCACTCAGTGCAATAGTTTTAAGTTTTATTCATGCTCCTATATGAAATTGAATCTTTTGCTTCTAACTTCAGCACAGTCCTCCTTGGGTTTTCACCCTCACCTTTTACCCATCCACTCCCACTAAAAGACATAAGATTGCCTCCACAACCTACCATCAGACAATCTGCAGTCAACACCCTTGGAAATGCACTTAGCTGGGCTATGTAATATCACCACCTCCAGAGTGGTTGCCTCAGTCTACTTTCCCACCAGCAGGGCAGGAGGGCTTCTAACCCCACACCTTGGTCAACAGTGGGCAGCACCCATCTCTCTAATTAGTGCTTAGTTAGTGGGCACAAAGTGATATTTTATTTGCATTCCTTTTGTTACTGTTTGAGCACCTCTCCATATGTTTAGCTTAATGAGTTTCCTCTTCTGTAAGTTGCCTTTTTCATATTTTGCCTGTTTTGCTATAGGAGTGTTTTATTGTTCATATGCTAAAATTTCTTGTATAATTTAGACATTAATCGCTTGTCAGAATTAGACATTACAGATCTCTTATCTCTTTGTGTGACCTGTGATTCACTGGACCACAAATGTTTTATTTTCACCTTATTCTATTTAGTAACTCCAAATTTTAAAAGTGAATTACTTTGATTACAATAAAAATTATAATTTTTGTGATGCTGTTCCCTTTCTTTAATTAAATTAGTTGATATAAGCAACACACCTAGAACAGTCTGCAAAATGTTGAACATTTAATTCAAATATATGCTTCCCATATGAAATTGTCTCATATGACCTATCTAGCATAATTTCCTTAGGATACATTCAAATAATAGAAAATTGAGGTCATTGTGATTTCTTTATCAGCAAAGATAATTCACTTATTTAGTAATATTATTGAAAGAGAAGAAAAAATGAGACACAATCCACTATTTTAACTTGGGTATGGTCTTTTGGAATTTGAGGGTTATATATTCCACAGAAATTATAGCATCTTTAAACTTTCCAAAAGAAAATGCATACCCTGTGGAATAATTTCAGTCTATCTGTTTCATTGTTCTTCTCTTTCTGATTCTCCACTCTCTGTTACCTTATGGTGACTCTTATTCTAAATATTGAGAGTGACTTACCTGTTTAAAAAGCTCAAAGGTGATGTGAATCTTTTCTCTCTTTAAATCCCTAGGTAAATATTGTCATAATTTAATTTCTGGAACACAGACTTCCACAAAGGACTGAAGTGTCTATGAGAAAAGTTGCCTCTTTCACCTCCTCCATAAAGACTTTCAGACTCTTCTGTAGAGCTGCACACCTGCCTCCAACTCCAGATCCTTGACTTCACTCAGTGCCCTTGTTCTTAACCCTCTCCATCATGATCAAAACACTTAACAATCATGGCAGCAGGTTAGTTAGTGTACAGAGAGAATTACAGACATGAATGTACTCTGTGTAATGCAGTGGGGTAACCTTACCCAGATCTTTTGGTCATCTTACTGCAGATTTAAGTGTGTTTAAGCTCAGAATAAAGATTTTTTTTAAAGATTTTATTTTTATTTATTTTTTAAATTTCTTTATTGATTAAGTTATTACATATGTGTCCTTATCCCCACATTACCCCCTATCCCTCCACTCATGCCCTCACCCCCCTGTTGTCTGTGTCCATTGGTTAGGCCTATATGCTTGCATATAAGTCTTTTGGTTGATCTTTCCCCCTTACTCCCACCCTCCCCTACCTTCCCTCTGAGGTGCTCTTATAATTAGGAAGAATTCATACTAAAAAGTAGTCCTTAAATCAGAATTGAGGACAATGTAGGTTTATTCATTCATCCAATATATATAGAGGGAGAGAGAGAGAGAGAGACAGAGAGAGAGACAGAGAGAGAGAGAGAGAGAGAGAGAGAGAGAGAACCTT
>NW_005371082.1:756740-758170 GCF_000412655.1 Myotis brandtii | reverse complement strand
GTTTGTTGATTTGTTGATGATAGCCATTCTGACAGGTGTGAGATGGTACTGCATTGTCATTTTGATTTGCATCTCTCAGATGATTAGTGACTTTGAGCATGTTTTCATATGTCTCTTGTCCTTTCTTCAGTCTTCTTTCGAAAAGTATCTATTTAGGTTCATAGCCCATTTTTTGATTGGTTATTTTTTGATTGGTTTATCTTCCTTTTGTTAAGTTGTATGAGTTCCCTGTAAATGTTGGAGATTAAACCCTTATCGGTGATAACATTGGCAAATATGTTCTCCCATGCAGTAGGCTTTCTTGTTGTTTTGTTGATGGTTTCTTTTGCTGTGCAGAAGCTTTTTATTTTGATGTAGTCCCATTTGTTTATTTTCTCTTTAGTTTCCAATGCCCTAGGAGCTGTATCGGTGAAGAAATTGCTTCGGCATATGTCTGAGATTTTGTTGCCTTTGGATTCTTCTAGTATTTTTATGGTTTCCTGTCGTATATTTAAGTCCTTTATCCATTTTGAGTTTATTTTTGTGTATGGTGTAAGTTGGTGGTCTAGTTTCATTTTCTTGCATGTATCTGTCCAATTTTCCCAACACCATTTATTGAAGAGACTGTCTTGACTCCATTGTATGTTCTTGCCTCCTTTGTCAAATATTAATTGAGCGTATTGGTTGGGGCTGATTTCTGGGCTCTCTATTCTATTCCATTGATCTATATGTCTGTTCTTGTGCCAGTACCAGGCAGTTTTGAGAACAGTGGCTTTGTAATACAGCTTGATATCTGGTATTGAGATCCCACCTACTTTGTTCTTTTTTTTTCTCAGGATTGCTGCAGCTATTCCGGGTCTTCTTTTATTCCAGATGAATTTTTGGAAAGTTTGTTCTAGGTCTGTGAAATATGCCATTGGTATTTTAATGGGGAGTGCATTGAATCTATAGATTGCTTTGGGTAGTATGGACATCTTGATGATGTTGATTCTATCAATCCATGAACACAGTATGTTCTTCCATCTGTTTATGTCTTCCTCTATCTCCTTTTTCAGTGTCCTGTAGTTTTCCACATATAGATCTGTTACCTCCTTAGTCAAGTTTATTCCTAGGTATCTTAAATTTTTTTGGTGCATTGGTAAAAGGGATTGCTTTTTTAGTCTCTCTTTCTGTAAGTTCATTATTGGTGTATAGAAATGCCATAGATTTCTTGGCATTAATTTTGTATCCTGCTACATTGCTGAATTCATTTATTAGGTCTAATAATTTTTTGATGGAGCCTTTAGAATCTCCTTTTTCAGTGTCCTGTAGTTTTCCACATATAGATCTGTTACCTCCTTAGTCAAGTTTATTCCTAGGTATCTTAAATTTTTTTGGTGCATTGGAACTGGGATTGGTTTTTTAGTCTCTCTTTCTGTAAGTTCACTATTGGTGTATAAAAATGCCATAGA
>NW_005371082.1:747218-754070 GCF_000412655.1 Myotis brandtii | reverse complement strand
TCTTGTTTGGGACTCTCTGTGCTTGTGTGACTTTTTCTTCCCCACCTCAGGGAAGTTTTCTGACATTATTTCTTCAAATAGGTTTTCTAAGCCTTGTTGCTCTTCCTGTTGTTCTGGCACCCCTATTATTCATATGTTGCTTCGTTTCATGTTGTCCCATAGCTCCTTTAGGCTCTCCTCCTGTCTTTTAATTTTTTTCTCCAATTGCAGTTCAGTTTGGGTGTGTTTTGCTTCCCTGTCTTCCAATTCACTAATTCAGTCTTCCACTTCTCCTAGTCTACTGTTGAAACTTTCCATGGTGTTTTTATTGCAACTATATCACTCTTCATTTCTTGATGATTCTTACATAAGTGTTGATTTTTTTCCTTTATCCGGTTTATGCACTCTAGGATCCTTATTCTGAATTCTTTTTCTGACATGCATGCCTTATATCACTCTTCATTTCTTCTTGATTCTTACATAAGTGTTGATTTTTTTCCTTTATCCGGTTTATGCACTCTAGGATCCTTATTCTGAATTCTTTTTCTGACATAATGCATGCCTCTGTTTCACTTAGCTGCTTTTCTGGCGATTCTTCCTTTTCTTTCCTTTGGGGGTTTACTTGTCTACCCATTTTTGGTCTCACCAACTGATCTAAATGTCTAGTCGTGCAGGGGCTGTTCCTTGGGTTGCAGTGGCTCCTCGGGCTGCAGTTGCTCCTCGGGTGGTCGCAGTAGTGGCTGCTCCTCAGTTGGCAGCAGCTCCTCTGGTGGGTGCTGTTCGCAGCAATGGTGTCTCCTCTGGCTGGTGGGGGAGGCTGCTCACACAGCTGCTGTCCCTTGGACAGGGGTGAGCTGATCATGAGGCTGCTGCTCCTCGGATGGGGGCGGGCTGTGTGCAGCTTCTGCTCCTTGCTCGGGGGCAGGATGTTCACATGGCTTCTGCTTCTCAGATGGGGGCGGTCTGCTCACATGGCTGCTGCTCCTTGGATCAGGGCTGGCTGCATGTTGCTGCTGTTCCTCAGATGGGACAGGCTGCTCATGAGGCTGCTGCTTCTTGGACAGGGGCAGGTTGCTTACAGGGTTACTGCTCCTCGTATGGGTGTGGGCTGCTCACACAGCTGCTACTCCTCGGATCAGGGACGGGCTGCTTGTCAGACAGGTGCAGGCTGTGTGTGGCTGCTCCTCCTTGGACCAGTGCAGACTGTGCAGGGTTGCCACTCCTCAGACGTGGGCAATCTACTCGGGCAGCTGCTGCTCCTTGGATGGGGGCAGGTTGCTCACACAATTGCTGCTCCTCAGACAGGTACAGGATGCGGGCTGCATGCAGCTGCTGCTCCTCAGACTGGGGCAGGCTGCACAGGGCTGCCGCTCTTCAATTGTGGACAGGCTGCCCGTGCGGCTGCTGGTCCTCGGACTGGGGAGTGGGCCGCTTACACAGCTGCTGGTACTTGGACAGGAGCAGGCCACATGGAGCTGCTGCTCTTAGGCCTGGGTCAGGCTGCTCATGGGGCTGCTGCTCCTTGGACAGGAGCGGGCTGCTCAAGTGTCTGCTGCTCGCTTGGTTGCAGTGCCCTGGGCTTTCTCCAGGGATCCTCTGCCCTTCCCGGCTGCAAACTGTCTCCCAGCTGAGTTTCCTTCGCCAATTCGAGTTGGATGTTATTCGTTTCAGCTGCTCATCCTATTTGCTCTGGGACAAGGCTCGGGACACATTCATCTATTCTGCCACCATTTTGTCTTCTCCATTCTAAAAAAAAATTTTATTTCTAAAACTTACCTCAATCAATTAAATATAAATAAACAAAGTAATTGATTGTGTGCCATGAAGTTACTTTCTACCTAGATTTCTTAGTTCAACAATTCCTGAGATATTCTGATGAACCATGAGTAACATCGGTGAGGTATATTTATTCAGAAGACATTAAAGTATAAATTTTCCCTTTACATTTAGAGAATGAAGTCATATTGAAGTTGAGAGATTTTCTTGCATAAGGAGTTGAATAGTGTTCATGTAAACAATACTTATTTTTAAATTATTTTCCATATTTCTCATTAATACCATATTGCCTAGAAAAATTTTATCCACAAAATATATGAGAAAGTTCATTCTATTTTCATCACAGTGAATGCAGTGTGATGCTACTCACATCAATAATTTTGTCCTCAATATTGCCATATATAACTATTGCCTTAGAAGTATTTTACTTAAGGCCTTTTAATAACACACACACAGAAAAAAACACACAAACAAACAAACAAAAACAAAAACAAAACACAATAAAAAAAACCCCTGCTCTAAACAGCTAAATGGGGTGTTTGTGTTTTTTAAATGATGTTCAGTGTTTTTCTTTTTGTTAACCTATGAGTCAAAATATGAAAGAATTGGTTCAACATTAGCAGTGAACTTTGTTTTGATACATTGAGTATGTTTTCTTTGTGGTTCATAAACTTTGAACATCTGTTACTGAGCTGAGAAGACCACATATTTTCTTTGCAAATGATGTAAGATGCCGTACATGTAACCACCATGAGAGTAAGACCAACTATCTACAAAACTAGAGTAATGAATCAGTCAAACTGAAGTTAAAAAGCTAGCATTTTAGCAGCTTTCCTAGCAGTGTTTTTACAGACAGCTTTGTGGTATGTTATTTGTTCCATGTTATACTGGACTGAATATTTGTGTTCCCCTAAAATATATATGTTGAAGCCCTAACCCACAATGTGATGATATTTGGAGGTGAAGCCTTTGGGTGATAATTAGAGTTAGATGAGTTTGTAAGGGTGAGGCTTCCATGATGGGATAAGTGTCCTTTAGAAAAGAAAGAGAGATAAGAGCACTCTTTTTTTTTTTTGCTATATGGTTGTACAGCAAAAAGGCTGTCATCTGCAAGCCAGGAAGTGGGCCCTCATTAAATTTGCAAACACCTTGATCTTGGACTTTCTAGTCTCCAGAATTGTGAGAAATAAATGTCTGTTGTTTTAGGCACCTAATCTTTGGTATTTTGTTATAGCATCCCAAGCTAAGACACATGTTATTGGTAGTAATCATGAGGAGTGAACAGTATATTCATCATTTAACACAAATATTTGTTCAAGATTCCTTTGGCTACTTTCTTTCTGCTTTGCATATAGAGTCCTATGCTGAGAAGCAAACAAGGCCAAAATATTATTTTCAGATGACTGGAGCCTGTGGAGTTTTATGCTAACCTTAAGGGGAAAAATATTGTGAAGAATATGAAATGTATCTTTTGATACATTTTCAAATTCCCCTCTTTGGGAAATGATCTCAACAATTAATTCATAAGACAGAGCTAACACCCTAACTATACCATCCACCTTCCTGAACTTAAAAAGGAGTGCCAATTTTTTAAAATAAAAGGCTTTTCCTAAAGGAAAAGATGATTGATAGAATTTAGGATGTTGGAGCATCTTTGTAAGTAATCAGTATTTCTCACTTTGCAGCCACTTAAGCTCGCTGGTTGCTTGCTTTTTCTGCAGTCAAATGTGTGGAGCCTCAAGATCAGTCTCAGCTTTGGAACTCCTCCAGTTCCTCTGTCAACAGACACTCAAGCCTATGTGATCCAGTCTTATCATCCATATCTGTTCCAAAAAGTTCTTTTCATGGTTTATAAAATTTCTTCTTACATCAGTGAATGAAATCATACTATAAAAGGGTGACTTTCCAGAAAAAATAAGAGAGTGTACACTGATGGGTGGTACTTTCCCTCAAGAGAGAAAATGGACAATCCAGCAGGGCCAGACCAGGATGAGGCAGGGGAGGCACCTAGGGTTCAAAATGTAAGGAGGTGCCCATGATCAGTGCCAACTCTATACTTGTAGGGCCTGAGCATGAGCACTTCCTTACATTCTCCATCTCGCTGGCCTTACTTCAGTGGCCCCAGCTCTCATGGGCTCAGCTAACACTGTTAATTCTGGGTGTGGTGTTAGTGATGATTGGAGACTGTGGTAGAGTGAGTGAAAGTTGGGCCCAATCCCAGTGGGCAGGGCAGTGAGTGTTCCAGTCTGTGTCTACATGGTCATCAAAGTTGGAGGTCCATCAGAGAGGAAGAATGACTATTCTTTAGTCCACAGCAAAATCTTTTGAACTGTTTTCAATGTGTGCTAGCTATTTTGTTTGCCTCCCAGACCCATCCATTTTTCCCTGTTGTGCATCCCAGGAGGCTGGCCTCCCTGGGCTGCATCTCCCAGTCCCTGGCCCTTGATAAATTGCCTGGGTTCAGACAACTGGAGGCACTGGCAGGATGAGAGAAAGTTCAGTGTATTGCTTCCACTGCTCCTTGCTTTTGTCAGTATGACTGTGGCTCTGTCTTTTTTTTTTTTTTATGACAGTCCTGGCCAGTACCCTCTCCAGGATTCCAGCCCTTACAGGCTCTGGAAACAGGTTTTGTCTCCTTGTCCCTTCAGACTGTGGGTGGTAACTGCTTCTTTCTAATGCTAGCCTTTTGAGTGCCTCAATATTCCCAATTAGTTCCCTTAACTCTGTCTACACTTCTGTAAATAGTCATTTTTTTTGTTAAATTATTTTGAGTGGAATTGTATTTCTTGCTAGAATCCTGGCTGATATATTCCTATCTATTTATTCCTATATCTAGGATTTATAGTTATAGAGAATAAATTATTTTAATTTTCCATTAAAATAAAGGAAAGCATAAAATACTGATGTGAGTTCACCTTACAAAATGTAGAAATTCAGGGTCAGGAAGAAAATGTCAATATAGGAAAGAAACTAATTCTGTTTCTTTGTTATGGGGTGGGGCCACAACATTAGTAACAAAGAAACAGAATTTCCGGAGGATGAGGCCCAGAAATCAGGATTTTAAAAAGATTCCCAGGTGATTCTAATGTGCAGCCAAGGCTGAGAACCACTGCAAAGGATAGGATTAGGCCCACCCACAATAAGGACATCCATCTGCTATACTCAGAGTTTGCTGATTTAAAAGTTAACCTCATCCAAAAACACCCTCGAAGTAGACACATAAAATTAACTATCACAGGAACTAGATAACTGAAAAACTATAAAAGGATCCTTAATAATTTGCAAGTAATTGGACCAATGAAAAACTATTTTCAGTCCTATTACTATGTATATAGCAGCTTAAATTTAGTTAGCAATTTTCTTTGCTTTTGAACACATGTGAAACATGTTTTTCTTGATTATTTCATTCACTTAGTCATATGGAAAAGTGTTTTCTTATTCTTCTGAGTGCAATGAAACACAAATATAAACATATACAAAACACATTTAATGCTTATCATTTGTGCCACTTAAATCACTCAAGTCTAGTGCTTCCTGACATTCACAGGGTCCTGGTTCTGAAGTTAGGTGTAATTGACCTTCTACACACACTGGATGGCACATGAGTGCAGCACATTGTCATCCACACCCAGCACATGGAAGACTCTATTCTGTGAGTTTAGGACAAGTGAAATGTGCTCTTTCAAGCTTGCTAAACATCTGTACAAACCTATATTTTATTCTCTAATTTCATTGTCGAGATGAGGCCCAATGCTTTTAATCTTTATAATTAGAGTCGGCAAAATGTGGTTTTAATATTCTGTATCAAATTTATTTTGTTTCATAGGCAAAAAGTGGCAATTCACACAAAATCTGTATAGATAAAGAAACTAATCACTCATGTAGAAACACTTTTATGAGACTTGGTGGGGGCGTTTATGGAAGGGTGAGAATCTCCATTTAAAAGAGATGAAATGGTTCAGTTTTAAAAGAACCTACAGATGAATAGAAATCTCTTCTCTAATGATTATTTCCACAGTGTTACATCCCATTTGGACAAGTAAAATGGGGGGCATTGTTTTTTAAAGTAGGAATCAGAATGCAGCTCAATTCCTTATGTCATTTTCCATGCCCAGAGTCCTATTCCAATGAGTGGCAAAGCTTTCCTTTAATTGATATGGAATTTAATGTTGCCATACTATTTTTTTATTTAAAAAGTATGTTAATTTTGTGGCCTGCCAGCTTTTTTTTACACCAGAGCCCAGAACAGTAGGCAGGAAAATGTAATAGTTACACCATGAGGTTCTAGTACTAGAGAGAGTGTTTAATGATGTAGCACAGGAAGTGTTGTGGAGTTCTCCTTTCTCTCTAGTGCAGAATCTGTGAAAAGAGTGGCTAACACAAAGACTGAGCGATAGGCCCCTTTGCATCAATAAGGCCCCTGAACTCCTTGTGACATTTGTTTACTTCTTTCTCCCCTGTGCTGCACACCAAGGGAAGACTCACTGATAAGTTCACCAAAAAGATCCAGTGATAGCTTCTCTCCAGGGCAGAAACCCTGATTGCCTTACATTTTCATATAAAAAAAGAGGTTGCATTAGAAAGGTATGCTCCTAATGTAAAACAATGCAACTGCTATATTAAACCATATAGAGCAGCGGTTCTCAACCTGTAGGTCATGACCCCTTTGGCGGTCAAACTACGCTTTCACAGGGGTCGCCTAAGACCATCATGCATATCAGATATTTACATTACTATTCATAACAGTAGCAACATTACAGTTATGAAGTAGCAACGAAAATAATTTTATGGTTGGGTCACAACACGAGGAACTGTATTTAAAGGGCCAGAAGGTTGAGAACCACTGATATAGAGGATCCTCAAAAATGATTTAAAACAATCTGAAAGCAAAACTACCTCATACAGTTCAATTTTGTAAGTAGTTCCATTAAGGATATTAGCAAGATTTTGAAAGAAAAAAATAATTTTAACAAATATGATAACATAGTTCACTGAAAAAGCAATATAAATGACTAAATGACTTATCCTATATAATAAAAGGCTAATATGCAAATTGTCCCCTCAACCAAGAATTCAACTGGGAATTCAACCAGGAGT
>NW_005371082.1:736890-747184 GCF_000412655.1 Myotis brandtii | reverse complement strand
CCCAATCAGCAGGGCCAGCCGGACCCTACCCTTGCACAAATTCGAGCACTGGGCCTCTAGTATACATATAAAAAGATTTTTATCCTAGATCATAATTCTTGGCCCAAAAGGAAAAAATTGCTAAGAGGTCTTCACATATTTTGCCCATTTGTTTTTGGGAAAGTTGATGTAATAGGGTTTTTTTTTTTGTTTTTGGTTTTGTGGGGTGATTTTACATTTATATAACCATAGTCTTATGTTTCTCTATAATTTTAACCCCCTCCCATCAAAAGTATCACCAATTTCTTTCACAATTATACTGAAAAGATATTATATCTTTATACAATGCCATGGATTATGAAAATTCAGAGTTAAATAGCAGCTTAACATACTGAAATATATAACAAGAAGGAAAAGAATTAACAAGTGAGCGCATCTAGCTTATTATAGACTCTACAGCTTCAAAGTTCCCATGCTATAGCAACAGCAGGGCACAATCATCAGCTAAGACAATTTTTATGGGCAAACTGAAGTTTCATTTTCTTTGTAGCTGACTCAGTTCTGCATGGCATTGGCCTTCTCTCCAAATGTCTTCTGATGTCATAATAATCTGTTAATTTTCTTCTATTACATTAATGAACCAGAGGTGGGCAAGAAGTCAAATTTCCAAACTCATTATGAAACTGCTCACTGCCAATGGTAGGGGTTCAGGCCCTGCTCCTTGCTCACTCGGTTTCTGACATTTGAAAGCAGGGAAATGTGCTCATCAGAGTGGAATTTTTATTTCCAAACATGGCTAATTTGGGGAAGGAGTGGGAATTCATTCTATTACTGGCCTATATTTTTCAAAATATGTCTAATGTGCTTCACAGACTCTCAGGCTTTTTAGGTTTTTTTCCCAGCCTTTACAGTTTGATGCTCCTTAATTTGTTAACTGATTTGTGTCAACTTCTAATACATTCTAAAGATTTTGTCCTCTTTTCTGGTACTGGATACACATGGTTGGATAGGGTATTAGAGGAAAGGAGCCAACATTTCTGAGCATGGACAATAAACCAGAATTGAGGCCAGATGCTCCCATACACAAATCATGAAGCAGGTATCACTGCCCCACAGTACGGATGAAAGGCCTGAGACTTCAGGAGATTAGGTCAACATTTTACAAACTGTGGTCCACAGGGTTCATGGATCAGAATCACCTGGGATCCTGTAAAATGCAGATCCTTGGGCCCATAAAACCACTTAATCAGAATACCTGGGGGAGGGCTTTGGAATATGAATTTTAACAAGTCCAGGTGATTCTACATACTGAGGTTTTACTGGGTGAGTAATTTGCCCCAGGTCATCCTGCTAGGAGGGAGCAGAGACAGTATTCCCACTTAAGTCTGTGGACTTCAATCTCTATCTTTGCTGTTTCTGAGCTCCCTCTTAGCTCTAACATCCTAACATTTTATCAATATTACTAACTTAAGATTTAGTAATAAAAATGATAGCTTTTATTTACTGCTTACTCTATGCAGGCCTAAGTCAAATACTAAGCACAAATTATAAATTCTCACAACACTCTGTATTATAATGTTTTGCATTCCATTTTATGTATGTGGGAACTGAGGCTTGGAGAAATTATTTTAACCTATGTCTGTTTGTAGTAAAGGTGGCACTAAGAATTGGCTTGCTACAGCCAACATCATACTCAATGGGCAAAAACTACTAGGTGTACTGGTTAATAATGCGTATTTTTTTTAATAGATGGAGTTACACATATGTTGATATATATGTGATTTGATATGTATGCTATTTTATTGTATTGAAAGCAAGCTTCAAAACTTCATATGTCAAATTTTCTGAAGGTGTTACATCATAGATATTTTTACTCCACTTTCCACCTTTGCGGGCAGCAGGAGAATCAATGTATTCTCTCATTAACTTGGAAAAGCATGTCCTGTCACCCGCTGCCCGGCAGGCCCCAAGCTAGCGAGGCTCAGTCAGGGCAGCCTTCGCTCACGGATGCTGGCACCCAAAGTGCACATTCCTCCTCTGCAGTCGCCCTGACTATCCCACTGTTTCACTGAGAAGATGGAACTCCTCGTCTCCTCTGGGTTCCCGATCTTGAACGCTGACTGAAGGCACCTCAGTGAGGGCTGCCCGCACCCATCAGGTGTGTCTATCTGCACCTGCTCCCACATCAGCACCTGCATTAGCCCCACGGAGGTGATCTCATCACTGCACTGGCCTCCATGGGAACAGGGCATCACCACTCTGCCCTCTCATTGTCATCTCACAGCCCCCCCCCCTCAGCACCCACAACACCCAGACACTCTCCAAAGGACGTGAGTGTGCCGGAGGGGACATGCGCACATCCTGTGGGGGATGTAGGCATGCTGGGGTTGATGGAAGTGTGGCAGAGGGGTGGGGGGGGGCGGCACTTGAAAGTGCCATGGTCCGGGACTGTTGCAGGTGTGAATAGGTACAGCATGCTGGGGGACGTTCACACACCAGAGGGGGAGGAGAAGATGCGCACACCGGAGGCCTGTGGCTGTGCAGATCCACAAACCCCCTGGCACGGCCAGGAGGATGTCAATCTGGCCCACCAGGGTGGCTGTCCCTGCAATCATGCACCTTCTGGGCCAGGAGGCGGGACTTGCGCAGCCACTCCTCGGCGCTGATGGCCTGAAGGTGCTACTTCAGCTCAGCCTGCTGGCTTTACTTGGCGCACTCTCAGCTGCTACCACCGCCATGTGGGGAGTACAGGCCACCCTCGGCTGGCCCGCCTTCCCCGCCCAGAGGCTCTTCGCAGCCCAGAGGCTCTCCGCCCCTGCGTGCCTGCACACTGCCCACAGGCTTGGAGCGGCCGGGGTGGGGCGAAATGCCTGCATCATTGCTGTGGCAACAACGCAAGCGTCCTGGCCCAGCTGCCGCCATTTTGTTGCGAAGTGACCCTCAATTTGCATATTCCCTCCTTCTTGGCTGTGGGTGCCACCATCTTTGTCACAAGGTGACAATAAATTTGCATATTACTCTTTTATTAGATAGGATGGTACTAGAAGTCCTAGCTACAGTAATCAGACAAGAAGAAAAAATAAAAGGCATACAAATTGGAAAGAAGGAAGTAAAATTGTCATTATTTGCAGATGACATGATATTGTACATAGAAAACCCTAAAGACTCCACCAAAAAACTACTAGATTTAATAAATGAATTCAGAAAAGTAGCAGGATACAAAATTAATATCCAAAAATCCATGGCATTTTTATATACCAATAATGAACACTCAGAAAGAGAAACTAAGAAAACATTCCCATTTACCATCACAACAACAACAAAATAAGGGACCTAGGAATAAACATAACTAAGGGGGTAAAAGACCTGTACTCAGAAATGGATAAAATAATTAAATATAAGTCATGAAACTATAATAATCCTAGAGGAAAACATAGTAAAATTTTCGACATGATATGTAGCAGTATTTTTGCTGATACATCTCCTAGGGCAAGGGAAACAAAGGAAAAAATAAACAAATGGGATACATCAAACTAAACAGCTTCTGCAAAACAAAAGAAACCATCAACAAAATGAAAAGGGAAGCCACTGTATAGGAGAGTATATTCACCAATGATGCATCTGATAAGGGGTTAATTTCCAAAATAAAGAATCTACACAGCTCAACATCAGGAAGACAAAAAATCCAATTAAAAAAATGGGCAAAGGCACTGAATAGACATTTCTCCAAAGAGAACATACAGATGGCCAATAAACATATGAAAACATGTTCAATGTCACTAATCAGAGAGATGCAAATTAAAACAACAATGAGATATCACCTCACACTTGCCAGAATGGGTACTATCAATAAATCAACAAACAACAGGTGCTGGTGATGATGTGGAGAATAGAGAACTCTAGTGCACTGTTCGTGGGAATGCATACTGGTTCAGCCACTATGGAAAACAGCATGGAGTTTCCTCAAAAAATTAAAAATGGAACTGCCATTTGACCCATCAATCCCACTTCTGGGATTATATCCTAAGAATCCCAAAACACTAACCAGAAAAAAAATATATGCACACCTATGTTCATAGCAGTGTTATTTACAATAGCAAAGATCTGGAAACAGCTCAAGTTCCCATCAGTAGATGAGTGGATAAAAAAGCTGTGATACATTTACACAATGGAATACTAGGTGGCTGTAAAAAAGAAGGAACCCTTACCCTTTACAAAACCATGGATGGACCTGGAAATTATTATGCTAAGGGAAATAGCTAGTCAGAGAAATTCAAATATTGATATCACTTATATGTGGAATCTAATCTAATAAAAGGGTAATATGCAAATTAACCATCACTCCAACAAAAAGATGGCAGAGCCCATAGCGGCTATGGCAGGACGCTGACATCGTCGCCCTGGCAATGATGCCTCCCATGCCCCGGCTGCTGAGGGAGGGAGGGCTGCGGACACAACATGAGACTGCTGGGCTGGGAGCGTGCCCCTGGCCACTGCCGCGAAGCTTGGGGCATGCCCCAGCCCAGCAGACAGAAGCCCAGGGAACAGAATGTGGCTGGAGTTCCCAGTCCTTTTGGTTTCTGCAGCTCCTGAACCTGAAGCAGAAACCAAGAGCACGGGGAGCACCAGGAATGCTGGTAATCATAGTTCTGGTGGCAGCCCCTGGACCAGAAGTGGTAGCCCAGAGCATGGGGAGCACCAGGAATGCTGGGAATCGTAGTTCTGGTGGCAGACGCATTGTGTGATCTCCTAGACCAGTGGTTCTCAACCTTCCTGATGCCGCGACCCTTTAATACAGTTCCTCATGTTGTGGTGACCCCCAATTTCATTGTTACAAATTGAACATAATTAAAGCATAGTGATTAATTACAAAACAATACGTAATTATATATGTGTTTTCCCATGGCCTTAGGCAACCCCTGTGAAAAGGTCATTCGACCCCCAAAGGGGTTGCAACCCACAGGTTGAGAACCGCTGTCCTAGACACTTGAGCAAAGTGAGCCTGGAGAAAGTTACTGTTGCAGGTGGGGGATGGAGGGAAAGCAAAGGTGAGAGACATAAGTAAAGTCAGAGTGTCAAGGAAAAAGTAAAAGGAAGATATCCTGCAACTTCTAGGAAATCTCCACCAATGGAGCAAAGAAAAAAAAAGACCTCTATTATTCTGTGAAAACCAAACCAGACTGGGCTGGGGTCTCAGACAATTTGTTCATATGATTGCAAAGACAGACAGAAACTTCACTCTTTTATATAGCCAGGCAGATACAATGCACAACATGCATGTTTTTGCAGAAGAGGACTTAACAGCACCGTTTGCTATACACCCTTTGGTAAGTCACCTTTTTGGTGGCCATCTGTGTTAGTTAATTGCCATAATCAAGAGTAAAAATTAAAAGTTTTCTATCTCTATGACAAGCAGGTCCTTATATCTTGGAGCAAGGCAACTATCTATAATAATAAAAGTGTAATATGCTAATTAGACTGGATAGTCAAATGACCTTCTGGACATCATTCCAGACATCCTTCC
Source organism: Myotis brandtii (assembly GCF_000412655.1). Classification (NCBI taxonomy): domain Eukaryota; kingdom Metazoa; phylum Chordata; class Mammalia; order Chiroptera; family Vespertilionidae; genus Myotis; species Myotis brandtii. The sequence continues at coordinate 741,681 of NW_005371082.1, read as the reverse complement.
AGATGAAGCTGTAGTGGCGGGCCAAGGCTGAGGCGGTTAGGGGCAATCAGGTAGGTAAGTGAGCAGTTAGGGCCAATCAGGCAGGCAGGCAGAGGCAGTTAGGGGCGATCAGGCAGGCAGGTGAGCAGTTGGGGCAATCAGGCAGGCAGAGTGGTTAGGGGCAATCAGGAAGGCTGGCAGGCAAGCATCCTGGATTGTGAGAGGGTGCAAGCAGGGCTGAAGGACTTCCCCCCATGCACACATTTCGTCCACCAGGCCTCTAGTATAATATAAAAAATAAACTGACTAACAACAACAAAGAATTGGCTTGCACAGACTCAAAACAAGGTGACTTGTGCAGCTTTAACATGAATCCCCTTGTCCTCTCTTCTGCATAGGCAGACACTCTTAAACCCATACAGTATAGAAATTCTGAAGATTTCATGGGTATTACTGGAAGGACTATGCCCTTAACTATTGTGTTGTGCTGTTACAGACCTTGAACTACCATTTATTTCATAACATAATTCAGTTTAATTCATTTCATTTCAACTGTCTTCTGCCAAATGCTTCTGGAGCACCCTATATGTAACAAGGATGTGTTAAGCCTTGTAGAATATGAGAAGATAAATTATACAGAACATTGTGCTCCTAAACCGCATTAGCTAATGAGATAGGAAGATACAGGTAATAAGTATCCTATATAATAAAGAGGTAATATGCAAATTAACCCTCACACCATCACAAGATGGCTGCCTATGACCAGGCTGGCAGGGGGGTTAGTGAGGGACAAACAAACTGAACAAACAGGCTGCATGGGGCGACCAGTCCAGCAGGGGGGTTAGTGAGGGACAACCCAAACAACTGAACAGCAGGCTGCATGGGGCGACCAGTCCAGCAGGGGGGTTAGTGAGGGACAACCAAACCACTGAACAAACAGGCTGCATGGGGCGACCAGTCCAGCAGGGGGGGTTAGTGAGGGACAACCAAACGACTGAACATCAGGCTGTGTGGCACAACCAGGCTGGCGGGGGTTTGGGCAGCCTGAAAACAGCCATCAGCCCCTCACCCAGGCTGGCCAGGCACCCCAGTGGAGACCCCCACCATGAAGGGGGTTTGGGCAGCCTTAAAACAGCCATCATCCCCTCACCCAGGCTGGCCAGGCACCCCAGTGGGGACCCCCACCCTGAAGGGGGTGTGGGCAGCCTGAAAATGGCCCTCAGCCCTTCATCCAGACTGGCCAGGCACCCCGGTGGGGACCCCCTCCCTGAAGGGGGTGTGGCCAGACTGAAAACGGCCCTCAACCCCTCACCCAGGCTGGCCAGGTACTCCAGCAGGCCCCCCACCCTGATCCGGGACACCCTGCAGGGCAAACCAGCCGGCCCCCACCTATGCACCAAGCCTCTATCCTATATAATAAAAGGGTAATGTGCAAATTGACCCTAACAGCAGAACGACTGGGAATGACTGGTCACTATGACATACACTAACCACCAGGGAGCAGACGCTCAATGCAGGAGCTGCCCCCTGGTGGTCAGTGCGCTCCCACAGGGGGAGCTCTGCTCAGCCACAAGCCAGGCTGATGGCTGCCAGTACAGCGGTGGTGGCGGGAGCCTCTTCTGCCTCCTCAGCAGCGCTAAGGATGTCCGACTGCAGCTTAGGCCTGCTCCCCACTGGCAAGTAGACATCCCCCGAGGGCTGCCGGGCTGCCAGAGGGATGTCTGACTGCCATCTTGGGCCTGATCCCCCAGGGAGCAGGCCTAAGCCAGCAGGTGGACATCCTCTGAGGGGTCCCAGTCTACAAGAGGGCATAGGCCAGGCTGAGGGACCCTCCCGAGTGCACAAATTTTTGTGCACCAGGCCTCCAGTAATAAATAAGATTACAAAATACAATAAAAGTATAAAAGATGGAATGCCTAATTTTAACTTGGGGAAAAGGGGCTCACATTCCTAACCACTGCTCAAGGCCCTGCATCAATCTTTCTCACCATCATTCTCCCTTTTCCAAGTTACCTAGAAGTGTGAACCAAAGACCAGCTAATAAAAGGCAAGTGATGCCTTGGCCAGTGTGACTCGGTGGTTGAGCATTGTCCCATGCACCATAAGGTAGTATGATTACCAGTGAGAGCACATGCCCAGGTTGCTGGTTCAGTCCCCAGTTGGGGTGCATGTGAGAGGCAACAGATTGATGTTTCTCTCTCTCTAGAATCAATAAAACATATTTTTTAAAAGGCAAGTGATGGTGCTGAATACAGTGAATATAAGGTCAAGCATTAAGGATGGCATCAAGAAGGGTCAAGGTCAAGAAGCTGTTCTGTGGAGTTCTTCTCATTCCTGGGGACAGTCTATGATCCCTCTCTGGAGGATTCTGACTCCAATTTGAGAGAAACTGCTTCATGTGATGTAATTTTCCTATTTTTAACAAGAATTGCAATTATTGCATACACTTACATTTTAAATTATTGCCCATATATCAAAATATGCCAAAAACTCTGTTATTTATATTTGCAACATATTGATAAATACCATATACTTAAATGTTAAAAGAATAATGCTTCATTTTGAGCACTATAGATATTATCCAAAGTTTACTATATCAGAGAAGTAACTTCTAAATGTTCCTATATAATCCATTCGTTTACAATTATCAGTGGTAAAGAGGGTCTCTAGCTAGAGATAACCTCCGGCCGGAGACAGTACTCTGCATCTCCAGTTCTTGTCTTGCTTGTAGGAATGGACTCAAACAAGAGACAACAAATAACAGCAAAAGCAGGTGAAGATTTACTTGTTGGGAAAAAATACATTCATATAGAACCTGAGTGGGTAATTCAGCCAGCTGATACCAAACCAAGTATCCTGAGCAGTCAGCTCAGCTGGCCGAGACTGAACCGAGTGCCCAATATTTGGTACTTCAGAGGATGTATACCCCTAGGCTGTAACATCCCTAGGCAAGGAGCAAGTCACACCCTCCCTCATGTCTCAAAAAAATGTATTTTTAAGCTATAAGGCTCCTTCATCTAGGTGTTATGCTACCAGTTAGAGCACATCCTGGAGGGGCTCTGAATCTTTCCTGCTTACATAGAGGCCTGCCACCTCCATTGTCTATTTTTAGTTTGTCGCTTCTCATACATATTCCCTCCAAAACCCCAGCCACCTCTCCTAGCTCATACCTACCTAGCTGCCTACTCTAACACAATGACAAAAAAAAAGACAAAAAAAGAATTGCTGGTGAAGAAAAAATGCTTCTCATTATTTCTAGCTCACTGTGAACAGGCCATCTGGTAAACAATTTTTGTTGTCAGTATTTCTTAAGACCTTTGTTTTACCCTCCTTCCACTGTTCCTTTCCTTTTGTTGTGCCTTCTACCTAGGGCTCCTGGTGAAGAACACCACCCAGGAAATGGGCAGAGTATCATAAGCACCTCTAGGAATATGCTGATTTCTATGTGCCCCACTATCTAAAAGTTGTTCGATAATTCTTTGTTGTTACTTATGTTGATTGAAAACTGATCACTATTAATTGATATTTTCCAAATGTTAAAAAGTAATGAAACAAACAAAGGGGACATCTGTAATACTTTCAACATTAAAGATAATTTTTTAAAAAAAATAATGAAAAGAACTGTGGACTTCTAATGTCCAGTCATCAATATAAGAATGTCAAAACCTGTAGAGAATTTTTATACAAGTATATTTGAGCCAAACAGAAGTTACACCTGGAAGCAAGATCTCAACAGTTTGAGTAAAATGCTTCCAAGAAATGATAGTTTGCAGCTCTTTTTCTGAAATTGGGATTAAGGAGAGAATTTACTAAATGAAGGTCAGAGAAAGGTGGGGATTCGATTGCAGGATACCTAACAAGATTATGTGCTATTTATTTATTTATTTATTTATTTATTTATTTATTTATTAAACATCTGTCTTTTTATTATTATTATTGTCTAAAGTTTTACATATGATTTCTTTTTCTGCAATTGACCATACCATTCCCATCCCGGGCAAGCCCCCACTGCCCCAGTGACTGTGTCCATTGGTTATGCTAATGATGCTAATGTGCATGCATACAAGTCCTTGGGTTGCTCTCTAACCCCTCCTCCCCTACCATTTGTCTCTGGATCTATTCTTGTTCATCAAACTATGTTGATCATTATATCCCACATATGAGTGAGATCATGTGATATTTATCTCTCTCCGACTGGCTTATTTCGCTTAGCATGACGCTCTCCAGTTACATCCATGCTGTTGCAAATGGTAAAAGTTCCTTCTTTTTTATAGCAGCATAGTATTCCATTGTGTAGATGTTCCACAGTTTTTTAATACACTCGTCTGCTGATGGGAACTTAGGCTTTTTCCAAATATTAGCTATTGTAAATTGTGCTGCTATGAACATAGGGGTGCATATATCCTTTCTGATTAGTGTTTCTGGTTTCTTCGGATATAGTCCTAGAAGTGGGATTACTGGATCAAATGGGAGTTCCATTTTTAACTTTTTGAGGAAACTCCATACTGTCTTCCACAGTGGCTGCACCAGTGTGCATTCCCACCAGCAGTGCACTAGGGTTCCTTTTTCTCTGCACCCTCACCAGCACATGATCTCGCTCATTTGTGGAATATAATGAACAACATAAACTGATGAATAAAAACAGATCCAGAGACAGAGAAGCATTGATCAGACCATTAAACCTCATAGGGAAGGCACGAGAGGGTAGGGATAAGGGGGAGAGATCAATCAAAGGACTTATATGCATGCATACAAGCATAACCAATGGACACAGACAGTAGGGGGGTGAGGGCACGAGTGGGGCGTGGGGGG
>NW_005371082.1:731301-736842 GCF_000412655.1 Myotis brandtii | reverse complement strand
GGGGGGATAAGGACACATATGTAATACCTTAATCAATAAAAAAAAGAAAGAAAAGTTCTATGGTCTGGGTTTAGCGAAGAAAAGCAAGAACAAAACCACTGTGGAAGACAGTATGCCGTTTCCTCAAAAAATTAAATATGGAAATTCTATTTGACACAGTTATCCCACTTCTAGGACTATATCCCAAGAAAGCAGAAACACCAATCTAAAGAATATATGCACCCTTATATTCATAGCAGCACAATTCACCATAGCTAAGATTTGGAACAGCACAATTTACCATAGGTAAAATTTGGAAACAGCCTAAGTGCCCATCAGCAGATGAGTGGATTAAAAAACTGTGGTACATCTACACAATGGAATACTACGCTGCTATAAAAAAGAAGGAGTTCTTACCATTTGCAACAGCATGGATGAAACTGGAGAGCATTATGCTAAGTGAAATAAGCTAGTCAGAGAAAGATAAATATCACATGATCTCACTCATTTATGGGATATAATGAACAGCATAAACTGATGAACAAAAACAGATCCAGAGACAGAGAAGCATCAATCAGACTGTAAAATCTCAGAGGGAAGGTAGGGGAGGGTTGGGGTAAGGGGGAGAGATCAACCAAAGGACTTATATGCATGCATATAGGCCTAACCAATGGACACAGACAACAGGGGGGTGAGAGCATGAATTTGGGAGGGGGGGGTAATGTGGGGATAAGGACACATATGTAATAACTTAATCAACTAAAAAAATTTTTAAAAAATGCCAACGGCATATTTCAACGACCTACAACAAACTCTCCAAAAACTTATCCTATATAATAAAAGGCCAATATGCAAATCGACTGAACAGCAGAACGACCAGTCACTATGACACTCACTGATCACCAGGGGGCAGACGCTCAACACAGGAGGTGCCCCCTGGTGTTCAGTGTGCTCCCACATGGGGAGCGCCACTCAACCAGAAGCCAGGCTCATAGGTGGCAAGTGCAGTGGTGGTGGTGGGAGCCTCTCCTGCCTCCGTGGCAGTGCTAAGTATGTCTGACTCACACGGTTGGACATCCCCCAAGGGCTCCTGGACTGCAAGAGGTTGCAGGCCAGGCTGAGGTACCACCCCCCCCAGTCCATGAATTTCATGCACCAGCCATCTAGTATAGAATAAAAAAAGACCCCAAATAGCCCCAGCAATCCTGAGAAAGAACAACATTGGAGGAATCACAATATCAGATTTCAAGTTATATTACAAAGCTACTATTCTCAAAACTGCCTGGTACTGGCACAAGAACAGACATATAGACCAATGGAGCAGACAGAGAACCCATAAATTGACCCAAGCCATTATGCTCAATTAATATTTGACAAAGGAGGCAAGAACATAAAAGGGAGTCAAGACAGTCTCTTCAATAAATGGTGTTAGGAAAATTGGACAGATAAATGCAAAAAAAAAAAAATGAAACTAGACCACCAATTTACACCATACACAAAAATAAATTCAAAATGGATAAAAGATTTAATTAAACATAAGACAGAAAACCATAAAAATCTTAAAAGAATTCATAGGCAGCAAAATATCATACATATCTCATAACAATATGTTTAGTGATACATCTAGAACAATGGAAACTAAGGAGAAAATAAATGGGGCTACATCAAAATAAAAAGCCTCTGCACAGCAAAAGAAACCATCAAAAAAACAACAAGAGAGCCCCCTGCATGGGAGAACATTTTTGCCAATGTTACATCCAATAAGGGGTTAATGTCCAAAATTTATAGGGGATTCATACAACTTAACAAAAGGAAAATAAACAATCCAATCAAAAAAATGAGCAAAGGACCTAAATAGACACTTTTTGAAAATGGACAATCAGAAGGCCAATAGGCATTTGAAAAAATGCTCAAAATCACTAATCTTCTGAGAGATGCATATTAAAATGACAATGAGGTACCATCTCACACCTGTCAGAATGGCTATCATCAACTAATCAACAAAGGACAAGGGCTGGTGAGGGTGTGGAGAAAAAGGTACCCTTGTATACTGCTGGTGGGAATGCAAACTGGTGTAGCCACTGTGGAGAACAGTATGGAGTTTCCTCAAAAATTTAAAAATGGAACTCCCATTTGACTCAGTAATCCTACTTCTAGGAATATTTCCCAAGAAATCATAAATACTAATCAGAAAGAATATATGCTCCCCTATGTTCATGGAAGCACAAATTGCAGTAGCTAAGATTTGGAAATGCCTAAGTGCTGATCAGCAGATGAGTGGATTAAAAAACTATGGTACATCTACACAATGGAATATTATGCTGCTCTAAAAAAAGAATGAACTCCTATCATTTGCAACAGCATGGATGGACATGGAGGGCATTATGTTAAGTGAAATAAGTCAGTTGGTGAAAGATAAGTATCACATGATCTCACTCATTTGTGGCATATAATGAACAACATAAACTGATGAACAAAAATAGACTGAAAGACATAGAAGCATCAAAAGACCGTCAAACTTCAGAGAGATGGCAGGGGTGGGTGGAAGGGGGGTGTAATAGATCAAACAAAGGACTTGTATGCACACATATAAGCATAACCAATGGACACAGAAAATAGGAGTGTGAGGGCCTTGCTGGGAGGCAGGAACAGGTGGGGAGAGGTAAATGTGGGAAAAAAGGAGACATATGTAATACTTTCAACAATAAAGAATTAAAAATAAAAATAAAAAAATAGTATGATATTGGCATCAAAACAGACACATAACTAATGAAGAAGAATAGAGAGCCCAGAAATAAATCTATACATATATGGTCAATTAATTTATGACAAAGGAGCTAAAAATGTACAAGGTGGAAAGAACAGTCTGTTTAATAAATGGTGGGAAAATTGAACCCAATGCTAAAGAATGAAACTGGACCACTATCTTAAAGCACTCACAAAAATTAACTCAAAATGAATCAAGACTTGAATGTAAGACCTGAAACCATAAAACTCCTAGAAGAAATCAAGGGCAGTAAGCTCCTTGGCATAGGTCCTGGCAATAATTTTTTGAATATGCTATAAAAAGCCAAAGCAACAAAAAATTAAAGTAGCAAGTGGGACTATATCAAACTAAAAAGCTTTTGTGAGAGGAACCAAGATGGCGGAATAGGTAAACACCGGAGATTGCTGCCTCGCACAACCACTTCAAAAATACAACTAAAAGATGGAACGGACATCACCCAGAACCACAGGAAGGCTGGCTGAGGGGAAATTCTACAACTAGAAGGAAAGAGAAAACCATATCGAGACTCAGAGGAGGCGCAGAGCGGAAGTCAAATACTAAGGTGCGGAGGTGCACCCAGAGCGGGCTGGCGGCTGAGGGCATGGTTGTCTGTTTCAATTGGAAGGAAATCTCAGGCTCTGAGCTCCAGATCCGGGCGAGTCTCTAGGGACCCAGACTCAAACGGGAGAAGCGGGACTGTCTGGCATCGGTCGGAACTCGAGGGCAGCTTTCTCTCCGAGGTTTGCAGCAGTTGCTGGGACTCTGAGAGGCAGAGCCCCTGGGGACGGGACTGAGAGCAGCCATAACTGCTCGCTCCGCCCCCCCTGTTGATCCCGTGAGACCCGCCCCGCCCAAGCCCTGCACAGAGGCATTTGCCAGATAGCCTCAGGCAAAGGCTAGATTACCATCTCACTAGAGGACAGAAGTTCTCCCACTGCAGACACAGCTGATTCTCACAGCCACTTGGCCTGGAGGTCAAATTCACCCCAGTATTACCTACAACAATCAAGGCTTAATTACAAAAAGACTGTGCACAAAGACCACTAAGGGGAGCACCAAGAAAGCATAAAAAATGCGGAGACAAAGAAACAGGAAAAAGAATCCAAAAATACGAAGATAGTGTAAGGAGCCTCTGGGACAACTTCAAGCGTACCAACATCAGAATTATAGGGGTACCAGAAGAAGAGAGAGGGCAAGATATTGAAAACCTATTTGAAGAAATAATGACAGAAAACTTCCCCTACCTGGTGAAAGAAATAGACTTCCAAGTCCAGGAAGCGCAGAGAACCCCAAACAAAAGGAATCCAAAGAGGACCACACCAAGACACATCATAATTAAAATGCCAAGAGCAAAAGACAAAGAGAGAATCTTAAAAGCAGCAAGAGAAAAAAAGTCAGTTACCTATAAGGGAGTACCCATACGACTGTCAGCTGATTTCTCAACAGAAACTTTGCAGGCCAGAAGGGAGTGGCAAGAAATATTCAAAGTGATGAATAGCAAGAACCTACAACCAAGATTACTTTATCCAGCAAAGCTATCATTCAGAATTGAAGGTCAGATAAAGAGCTTCACAGATAAGGAAAAGCTAAAGGAGTTCATCACCACCAAACCAGTATTATATGAAATGCTGAAAGGTATCCTTTAAGAAGAGGAAGAAGAAGAAAAAGGTAAAGATACAAATTATGAACAACAAATATGCATCTATCAACAAGTGAATCTAAGAATCAAGTGAATAAATAATCTGATGAACAGAATGAACTGGTGATTATAATAGAATCAGGGACATAGAAAGGGAATGGACTGACTATTCTTGGGGGGGAAAGGGGTGTGGGAGATGCGGGAAGAGACTGTACAAAAATCGTGCACCTATGGATGAGAACAGTGGGTGGGGAGTGAGGGCGGAGGGTGGGGTGGGAATTGGGAGGAGGGTAGATATGGGGGGAAAAAAGAGGAACAAATGTAACCTGAACAATAAAGATTTAATTTAAAAAAAGCTTTTGCACAACAAAGAAAACCATCAACAAAATAAAAAAGCAACTTACTGAATGGGATTAAATAATTTCAAATCATATATCTGATAAAAGGCTAATATCCCTGACCCAGAGACCAGCTGTGAACCCAGGAACACCGGATCTCAAGCAGCGTGAATATACAGACTTGGAAGAGCTCTGCACCTTCTCACGGAAAGGTCAGATTTCGCCTAGGGAAAGGAGAGACAGAGCTACATAACCAGACACCCGGAGAAGAGAGATTATGCTGAGACAAACAGCCCGCATATGAAAGTAAAGGGGGAATCACAAACTGAGAGACAAAAATCACATAATCATATCAATTGATGCAGAAAAACCATTTGACAAAATCCAGCACCCTTTCATGATAAAATCTCTCAACAAAATGGGAATAGAGAAATCATACCTCAACATAATAAAAGCCCTATATGACAACCCTACAGCCAACATCATACTCAATGGGCAAAAACTAAACCCATTTCCCCTAAGAACAGGAACACAACAAGAATGCCCACTTTCAACACTCCTGTTCAACATAGTATTAGAAGTACTAGCCATAGCAATTAGACAAGAAGAAAAAATAAAAGGCATCCAAGTTGGAAAAGAAGAAGTAAAACTGTCCTTATTTGCAGATGACATGATACTATACATAGAAAACCCCAAAGACTCCATCAAAAAACTACTAGACCTAATAAATGAATTTGGCAATGTAGCAGGATACAAAATTAACACCCAGAAATCTATGGCCTTTTTATACACCAATAATGAACTCACAGAAAGAGAAA
>NW_005371082.1:729599-730179 GCF_000412655.1 Myotis brandtii | reverse complement strand
CTATAAAAAAGAAGGAATTCTTACCATTTGCAGCAGCATGGATGGAACTGGAGAGCATTATGCTAAGTGAAATAAGCCAGGCAGTGAAAGAAAAATACCACATGATCTCACTCATTTATAGATAATAAAACACATTATAACCTGATGAATAAAAAGATAGATACAGAGGCAGAGAAGCATCAAACAGACGGTCAAATTACAGCAGGAAGGCTGGGGAGTGTTGGCGGGGAGGTAACAGATCAACCGAAGGACTTGTATGCATGCAAATAAGCATAACCAATGGAAACAAGACCCTGGGGGGGGGGTGAGGGCATGTGCTGGGGGATAGGGGAGGCCAGGGGAAGTCAATGGAGGGGATAAAAAAGGAGACATATGTACTACTATTTGTAATACTTTAAACAATAAAATAAAATTTTTAAAAAGGCTAATATCCCAAACATACAAAGAACTCATACAACTCAATAACAACAAAAAAATCAATTAAGGAATAGGCATCATATATAACAATAGAGAAACATGGTAATTAACCATAACTTCACTACCCTTCCCATTGGCTAATCAGGGCGATATGCAAATTAAC
>NW_005371082.1:719584-725992 GCF_000412655.1 Myotis brandtii | reverse complement strand
CCTGATCCACCCTGCTCTGTGCATGACAGGGGCGGCGCCCCAACTCCCCAATTGGCCCTGCTCTGAGCCCGACCAGGGGCTGCAGGGCAGGCACCTAGGGATTGGGCCTGCCCTCTGCCACCCGGGAGTGGGCCTAAGTCAGCAGGTCGTTATCTCCCTAGGGGTCCCAGACTGTGAGAGGGCACAAGTGGGGCTGAGGGATACCCCGCCCCCTCCGCCAGTGCACATTTTTGTGCACCGGGTCTCTAGTAAGATCATAATAGACATTTTTCCAAAGAAGACATACAAATGGCCAACAGTACATGAAAAGATGTTCTACGTTATTAGTCATCAGGGAAATACAAATTTAAACCACAATAAGATATCAGCTCACACCTCTTACAATGACTATTATCAAAAAGATAAGAGAGAACATCTATTGGTGAAAATGAAGAGAAAAGGGAAGTCTTGTAGACTATTGATGGAAATATAAATTGGTGCACCATTATGGAAAACAGTATGGAAGTTCCTCAAAAAATTAAAAGTAGAACTACTGTATGACCCAGCTATCCCACTTCTGGGTATTTATCAAAAACACAAACAAAAAATGAAAACACAAATTTTAAAAATTATATATACCACCATGTTTACTACAGCATTATTATAAAAGCAAAGATATGGAGAAAACCTGTGTCCATTGATGAATGAATGAATAAAGAAAATGTGGTTTGCCCTAGTTGGTATGGCTCAGTTGGTTGGAACATCATTGTCATGTACACTGAAGGATCATGGGTTTGCTTCCTGGTCAGGGACATACCCAGGTTGTATATATATGGAATATTGTTCAGCCATTTAAAAAAGAGTTAAATCTTGCCATTTATAGCAACATGGATGGACCTCGAGGACATTATGCTAAGTGAGATAAATCAGACAGAGAAAGCCAAATGCCATATCATTTCTCTTATAAGTAGAATCTAAGAATAAATAATAAAATAAAGAAAGAAACCCAAGTCCATAGATACAGAGAATATATTAGTGGTTGTCAGATGCAGGGAGAGGGTGGGATGAGATAAATAGGTGAAGTGGTTTGTTTTGTTTTAGTTGAAATAAATTGAATTTAGATTTTAAATAAATAAATATATACACATATATAAACACAGAAAGGTGTCTACCCATCATTTTAAAGAAAAGGTCTTATTGCGGGGCAGGGGGCAGTGACAGGTAATTTGAGAATATAGGGTATTCCTAGATTTCAAGTCTGAATTCCAATTCAAAGAGCTTGTCCTCCAGGCAGGTATTTTCTAATGAGATACTGGTCTCCCAGGTGACTTTCACTTTATGAACCTGTATATTTGTATATATTTCCTCCTCATCTCAAGTGGTAAACAATTCCTCTTTGAGGACAGATCAAGGTGAGAAATCTCATCTTGCCATTTTCATCTCATTGCTCATTTCAATATCAAGCTCCAGTCCTTTCAGATTGTGAGGCCACACAGCTGCAGACATCATGTTCCCTAAGAGCCCAGTCCATGATACCTTCACCTTCTCCTCCTGGGTTCTGTGATGTGAGCCATCTCTGTCAGAGCCGCCTATCTCTAGTGGGTGACAAAGTCCTTACTAGAATTTTAAAACACTTTGCTGGGTTTCAGTAAATTTGCAAGCAATAGCCAATTTCACACATTTTTATTTTAGGCCTTCTCTCACAGAAAGGAGAGGAAATCCATTTCCATGCGGTGCTGACTTGCTCAGGTGTCAACAGGAGCACCAGTGAGGCAGGCAGCTATGGCTTTGAATTGAGATGTTATCTGCAGACTCATGTAAACCTTCTTGGCCTGGTTCTGACACCAGCAGTCTTGCAGCCCTGGGCACCCACAGTGCAATTACTTATTAAAAGTATTTCTATCATCCTACACACACACACACACACACACACACACACACACACACACACACACACACACACCATAACTATTTGGAATCCACCCAGGTCCTAAAGGGCTCTATTAGTTGCACTCTTTTCTGAGTCCCTGTAAATTCATCCCCAAATATGTATCTCTTATATGCAGATACGCAGACAACATATCTAATCACTTCCAAAAGGCAATTCCTAAATGCATAACTGTAGCTCACTGTCCCATGGACTTGCCATGTCATTTTTTAAAGCTTATAAACAGCAGAAATTTATTTCTCACAGTTCTGGAGGCTGGGAAGTCCAAGATCAGGACACCACCTTGGTCACATTCTAGTGAGGGCTCTCTTTCTGGTTCATAGCCATTCCATAGCTATTCACTGTGTCCTTACATAATGGAAGGGTCAGGGGAGCTTTGTGGAGTCTCTGTTTTAAGGGCACCAATTCCACTCAAGAAGAATCGACCCTCATGACCTAATCACCCACCAAGGCCCCACCTCCTATTAGGATTTGGGGGTTAGGATTTCAACATATAAATTTGGAGGGGACACATGTATTCAGACCATAGCACTTGTCTATCCAAACTTTTAATTGCTTTTACTATAAGACACTGACTAGCATCTGTAATAGCTAAATTTATTCATGGAGGGGGTTGGGGGAAAGTCTAGCTTAGAATGAGTGCTCCAGTGGTCACAGGGCATGGTGTGATGTCATTTTTAAATATCATACACAGCCCTGTTTTTTACCTGTACCTCCTCTTCAGAGTTGCTTCAGGTTGCTTAGCTTCTTCCCACCAGTCTTTTGGCTTTCTGACTGATTATATTCATTCCTTGATGGGGAAGAGGGTGGAGTGGACAGTGGACAAGCTGCTGCTGCCACTGTCCATCTTCCAGTCCAGTTTATCTTCCATGTTAGTCATAGCCCCAGGTTGATCTTCTCAGTGATACCACCCCCTTTGACTGTGGTGGCTTCTAAAGTGCCACCTCCCAAGTCATTGTCACCATCCTCCTAACTACTTAATACCCACCCCCCCAACACACACACACACACAAATACAAACTTCAGAGTATAATTCCACAGGAGATGTATAAAATTGTAGGGTTAGAAGGACCTCAAGAGATTATCTGGATCATTTTCCAGCCCTTTATCATTCATTCCATCATTCATTCACGCATTAATTCATTCTTTTATTCATTTGTTCATTTAGTCATTCAACAAACTGTGTTTGCTTTACATGATACTATGTCTTGAAGGTTAAAAAACAAAACCAAGATCCTTAATGTAGACACCCATTGTTTGGGTTTGTGGTTTCTTTGGTTGGTTTGGGGCACAGTGTTCATCCCCCCTTTTGCTGGCTATTACTCCTATATTTCCAGCCACTTGTCCCCCATTCATAGTCCACAAAGGTTTTTTTTTCTATCTTTAATTTCTTTATTGGTTAAGGTATTACAAGTGTGGTTTTGCTTATATGCATGCATACAAGTCCTTCGGTTGATCTCTTACTCCCCTCCCTTCTGCCCCCCAACCCTCTCTGGCCTTCCCACTGCAGTTTGACAATCAGTTTGAGGCAGCTCTGCCTCTGTATCTATTATTGTTCAAAAGTTTGTAATGGTCTTTATTATCCATGAATGAGTGAGATCATGTGGTATTTTTCCTTCATTGACTGGCTTATTTCACTTAGCATAATGCTCTCCAGTTCCATCCATGCTGTTGCAAATGGTAAGAGTTCCTTCTTTTTTACAGCAGCATAGTATTCCATCGTGTAGATGTACCACAGTTTTCTAATCCATTCATCTACTGATGGGCACTTAGGCTGTTTCCAAATCTTAGCTATGGTGAATTGTGCTGCTATGAACATAGGGGTGCATATATCCTTTCTGATTGGTGTTTTTGGTTTCTTGGGATATATTCCTAGAAGTGGGATCACAGGGTCAAATGGGAGTTCCATTTCCAGTTTTTTGAGGAAACTCCATACTGTCTTCCATAGTGGCTGCACCAGTCTGCATTCCCACCAGCAGTGCACAAGTGTTCCTTTTTCTCCACATCCTCTCCAGCACTTGTCGTTTGTTGATTTGTTGATGATAGCCATTCTGACAGGTGTGAGATGGTACCTCATTGTTGTTTTGATTTGCATCTCTCGGATGATTAGTGACTTTGAGCATGTTTTCATATGTCTCTTGGCTTTCTGAATGTCCTCTTTTGAAAGGTGTCTATTTAGATCCTTTGCCCATTTTTTGATTGGATTGTTTATCTTCTTTTTGTTAAGTTGTATGAGTTCCCTATAAATTTTGGAGATTAGGCCCTTATCAGATATGACGTTGGCAAATATGTTTTCCCACGCAGTGGGTTTTCTTGTTGTTTTGTTGATGGTTTCTTTTGCTGTGCAGAAGCTTTTTATTTTGATGTAGTCCCATTTGTTCATTTTCTCTTTAGTTTCAACTGCCCTAGGAGCTGTATCAGTGAAGAAATTGCTTTGGCATATGTCTGAGATTTTGTTGCCTTTGGATTCTTCTAGAATTTTTATGGTTTCCTGTCGTACATTTAAGTCCTTTATCCATTTTGAGTTTATTTTTGTGTATGGTGTAAGTTGGTGGTCTAGTTTCATTTTCTTGCATGTATCTGTCCAATTTTCCCAACACCATTTATTGAAGAGACTATCTTGGCTCCATTGTATGTTCTTGCCTCCTTTGTCAAATATTAATTGAGCGTATTGGTTGGGGCTGATTTCTGGGCTCTCTATTCTATTCCATTGATCTATATGTCTGTTCTTGTGCCAGTACCAGGCAGTTTTGAGAACAGTGGCTTTGTAATACAGCTTGATATCTGGTATTGAGATCCCACCTACTTTGTTCTTTCTCAGGATCGCTGCAGCTATTCGGGGTCGTTTTTTGTTCCAGATGAATTTTTGGAGAGTTCGTTCTAGATCTTTGAAGTAGGCCATTGGTATTTTAATGGGAAGTGCGTTGAATTTATAGATTGCTTTGGGTAGTATGGACATTTTAATGATGTTGATTCTACCAATCCAAGAACATGGTATGTTCTTCCATCTCTTTATGTCTTCCTCTATCTCTTTTTTCAACGTCCTGTAGTTTTCTGAGTAGAGGTCTTTTACCTCTTTAGTTAAGTTTATTCCTAGGTAGCTTAATTTTTTTGGTGCGATGGTAAATGGGATTGTTTTTATAATCTCTCTTTCTGAAAGTTCACTATTGGTGTATAGAAATGCCTCAGATTTCTTGGCATTAATTTTGTATCCTGCTACTTTGCCAAATTCATGTATTAAGTCTAGTAGTTTTTTGATGGAGTCTCTAGGGTTTTGTATGTATAATATCATGTCGTCTGCAAATAAGGACAGTTTTACTTCCTCTTTTCCAATTTGGATGCCTTTTATTTCTTCTTCTTATCTAATTGCATTGGCTAATACTTCCAGGACTATGTTGAAGAGGAGTGGTGAGAGTGGGCATCCCTGTCTTGTTCCTGTTTTTAGGGGAAATGGTGTTAGTTTTTGTCCATTGAGTATGATGTTGGCTGTGGGTTTGTCATATATGGCTTTTATTATGTTGAGGTATGATCCTTCTATTCCCACCTTGCTGAGAGTTTTTATCAAAAATGGGTGTTGGATTTTGTCGAATGCTTTTTCTGCATCAATTGATATGACCATGTGGTTTTTTTCTTTCAATTTGTTTATGTGATGTATTACGTTTATTGATTTACGGATGTTGTACCATCCTTGCATTCCTGGGATAAATCCTACTTGGTCATGGTGTATGATCTTTCTGATGTACTGTTGGATCCGATTTGCTAAGATTTTGTTGAGGATTTTGGCATCTATGTTCATGAGGGATATTGGCCTGTAATTCTCTTTCATTGTGTTGTCTTTACCTGGTTTTGGTATTAGGGTGATGCTGGCTTCATAGAATGAGCTTGGAAGTGTTCCTTCCTCTTGAATTTTTTGGAATAGTCTGAGGAGGATAGGTTTTAGTTCTTCCTTGAATGTTTGGTAAAACTCCCCTGTGAAGCCGTCTGGCCCTGGCCTTTTGTTTGCTGGAAGTTTTTTGATGACTGCTCTAATTTCTTCCATAGTTATTGGCCTATTGAGATTTTTGGATTCTTCCTGATTAAGTTTTGGAAGGTTGTATTTTTCTCGGAATATGTCCATTTCCTCCAGGTTGTCTAGTTTGTTAGAGTTGTTCATAGTATTTTTTAACAATCCTTTGTATTTCTGTGGGGTCTGTTGTTATTTCTCCTCTTTCATTTCTGATTTTGTTTAATTGGGTCCTCTCTCTTTGTTTCTTGGTGAGCCTGGCTAGAGGTTCATCAATCTTGTTTATCCTTTCAAAGAACCAGCTCTTGGTTTTGTTGATTGTTTGTATTGGGTTTTTTGTTTTGTTTTGTTTTTTGGTCTTATGTCGTTTATCTCCACTCTGATCTTTATTATTTCCTTCCTTCTGCTTACACTGGGCTTTTCTTGTTGCTCTCTTTCTAGCTCTTTGAGTTGTAGGGTTAGGTAATTTATTATCATT
>NW_005371082.1:718169-719424 GCF_000412655.1 Myotis brandtii | reverse complement strand
TCCATCTGATCTAGTGAGTCATTTAGGATTGATGTTTCTTTGCTGATTTTTTGTTTAGAGGATTTGTCCAATGGTGATAGTGGGGCATTAAAGTCCCCTACTATGATTGTATTGCTGTCAATCTCTCCCTTGATCTCCCCCAGAAGTTTTCTTATGTATTTGGGTGCTCCTATATTGGGTGCGTATATGTTTACCAGAGTTATTTCTTCTTGTTGAATTTCTCCCTTTAGTATTATGAAGTGGCCTTCCTTATCTCTTTTTATGTCCTTCACTTTGATATCTAATTTGTCACATATAAGTATTGCTACCCCAGCTTTGTTTTTCATTTCTATTCGTCTGAAAAACCTTTGTCCATCCCTTCACCATCAGTCTGTGTGCGTCTTTTTTTTTGAGGTGAATTCCTGTAGACAGCAGATATATGGGTCATGTTTTCTTATCCACTCAGTTACCCTATGTCTTTTTATTGGGGCATTTATTCCATTTACATTTAAAATTAGTATTGATAGATACTTGTTTGTCGCCATTTTTACTCTTTACCCCTGTATTCCTTCTTCATTTCCCATTTTTTCTTTTTACAGCAGACCCTTTAGCATTTCTTGCATTGCTGGTTTGATGGTAATAAACTCCCATAGCCTTTTTCTGTGTGTGAAGCTCCTGATTTCACCCTCAATTTTGATTGATAGCCTTGCTGGGTACAGTATTCTTGGATTCAGGCCCTTCCTTTGCATGACTTTGTATATTTCATTCCATTCCCTTCTTGCCTGATGTGTTTCTGTTGAGAAATCAGCCGTTAGTCTGATGGGGGATCCTTTGTAGGTAACTTTCTGTCTCTCTCTGGCTGCTTTTCAGATTCTTGCTTTGTCGTTGGTGTTTGCCAGTTTAATTATAATGTGTCTTGGCGTCAGTCTTTTGGGGTTCATTTTGTTTGGGACTCTGTGAGCTTCTTGGATTTGTGTGAGTTTTTCTTCCCTATATCAGGGATGTTTTCTGTCATTATTTTTTCAAACAGGTTTTCTATTCCTTGCTCAGTTTCCTCTCCTTCTGGCACCCCTATTATGCGGATGTTGTTTTGTTTCGTGTTGTCCCAAAGTTCTCTTAGGCTCTCCTCCTACTTTTTAAATTTTTTTCCTAGAAGCTGCTCTGCTTGGGTATTTTTTCCTACCTTGTCTTCTAGCTCACTGATGCAGTCCTCTGTTTCTTCTAGTCTATTGTTGATGCTTTCTATTGAGTTCTTTATAGCAGTGATGTCATTTTT
>NW_005371082.1:698532-718009 GCF_000412655.1 Myotis brandtii | reverse complement strand
TCATTTCCTCTTGGTTCTTACACATATTGTTGAATTTGTCTTCCATTCTTTTCTTCCACCTTATGGCCATTTCTCTGAATTCTTTCTCTGACAGGTTGCTTGCCTCCATTGCCTCCAATTTGTTTACTTCCTTTTCTGGTGATGCCTGTTTTTCCTTCATATGCGGGCTGTTTCTTTGTGTCCCCATGATCTCTCTTCTCCAGGTGTTTGGTTATGTAGTTCTCTCTCTGCTGCATTGATTTAAAGGCACAAAATACAACACAACAAGGCACAATGCACAAGGCACTGAACACAAATGTATTCACAATACTAATAACCCTAAATAAAGGTGGCCACCGGAGCAAAGAGAATTATGGGATAAGGAAGAAAGAATAGAAAAAGAAAAAAGAGAAAAAGAAAAAAAAGGAGTGCAAAAATAAAATTGGAAAAAGGGGAAAAAAAGTAAGAGAGAAAAGCAAGGGAAGGAAATAGAAGAGGGGAAGAAACTATTTATATGGGGAAAAAACTCCAATAGAACAGCCACTTATCCCAACAAATTCTAGCAACAGATCCCTGGAGATGAATGCAATCTACAAACAACAACTAATATCAAACGAAGGAAGGGAAAACAGAAGCAAAAAAATAACCAGAAAAAAAAACAACCAAAAAATAAAAAGAAAAAGCAAAACAATCTCACAAACAAGCATAGAAAAACCCAATATACTCAACACTCAAGCAAACAACAACAAAACGACAGAGAGAAAAAAAATTTGAAAGATAGAGAGAGGTGTATATGGATTTAGAGCAGGGGGTTGGAAATTAGATAAGTAGATTGAAATTTTAACAGGGGGTAAAAAGAAGGATTAGGGAAAATCTAAAGCAGGAATAGGGTAAGAGAAACAGGACAACAAAAGGAGAAAAGTGAGGGAGAGAGTTTTGGCATAAAGGTAAAGTTTAGGTAGAGCAAAATGATACTAAAGGAAACATGAAAATAGAATGTAGAACACTAATCCCAAAATAAAATAAAGAGAAAATAAAATGACACTTTAATAAAAGGTAAAATGGTAGTAGTAATAATACTGGTTAAAAATAAAAATGTAGTAATTAAAAAGGTAAAATCAGGTGATGAAAAAAAGAAAAAAATTAGTTTCTTAATTAAAAGGTGAAAAAAAATTAAAAAATAAAAATGTGCAGTAGTGAAGGTCCTTTACTTCTTCTACTCTTCTGTCTGGCATGCCTTAGTCCTGTCAGGTATTCAGGAGAGTGTTGAAGTTCCCTGCGATACACTGTTCCTCCGTGTTGTAAACCACAGTCCTGTTTTTAAAGCAGGCCGTATTTGTTTCCCAGACTGCCTTTATTTGTATTTACAGAAGAGACTGTTTGTGGTTCAGCCCCTGGGTGGCAGTGTTTCTGGATTGACCTCCGAGGCTATAAGTCCTCTCTAGCCAGTAGTTAGGTTTTTGTTTTCCCTATCGCACTTCATACTGGTTTGGGAGAGTCAGCTGCCCAGAGCTGGTTCTTTGATCATTACTCCCGCTCTGTTTCCCAGGTTCCACAAAAAAAAACTTTCCCCTGCAGTCTCTGTGAGTGACCCCAATTGGGCGATCCTATGTATTGGGTTTAATAATCAAACACAAAGATTTAAGGGGGAGAGAAAAAAAAAGAGCCTGAGAAGGTGCGCAAATTCGCAACCCTCCACCTTCCAGCTCTGTGCGCAGTCTCTTCCGCACTTCCTCTCCCCTGGCACTAAGCAGCTGGCACACTGGCAAAATCCGAGGCTGCCTTTGTGCTTCCAGTCCAGCTATGGGCTTATTTTTAGAGTTCCCTTCTGCCAGCAGCCCTGCGGGACCCCTTCCACACTCACGGATCATGCTGGCCCCAACGGCCCGCGGACTTTGTGGGGCGCAAACTACCCCCGTGCGAGTTCCTCTCTCCAACCTGAATTGCAAACCGCACCTTTATCTAGGCAAAATCTGACCTTTCCGTGAGGAGGAGCAGGGCTCCTCTGAGTCCACGTATTCGTGCTGCTTGAGACCTGGTGTTTCTGGGTTAGTAGCTAATCCCTGGATGCCGTGGTTGCAGGATTTCTGGATGTATACGCTTCTGATAACAGCCACTCAAGATGGTGCAGTCTCCATGGCTGAGCCGGCGTTCTGGGAGAGATTTCAGCAGCAGTGGAGGCTGCCGGTTAGGGGAGCCCAATCCGGCAGTCTCCAACAGTCCCCTATCTCCGGGAGTCCTCTGCCTTTCCCAGCTGCAAACTGTCTCCCAGCTGAATCTACTCTGCCTATTCGGGCTGGATGTTACTTGTTTCAGCTGCTCACCCTATCTGCTCCAGGACAAGGCACGGGACATGTCCGTCTATACCGCTGCCATTTTAGCTCTCCTACTCTGGTCAGTCCACAAAGTTTTAATGCCTGATCCCTAGCCCATTGGTAGGGGCAGGCACATGACCCAGTGGTTTTGACCCATCAGAGACACAGTGCTTAACAAACATTTTGGTCTCAAGACACCTAGATTTTTAAAAGTTATGGAAGACCCCACTAGATTTTTATTTTGTTATATTTATAAATTTTCATCATTTTTGAAATTTAAATTGAAGAGATTTAAAAATATTTAAGCATTGATTGTGCTGACCTAATGGTCACATGAATGGAGTCACCATGGGGCAGGGACGGAGGACATGTGTGGGTCCAAAAGCATGCTTTCCTTTCACCAAGCTATTGCTGAATGAAACCCTGTCAACAAAACAAACCAATACTGGGCACATTCTCTCAAGAAGACCAACCAGCCACTAGGTGGGAAAATGACTATATTGGACCCCTTCCACCCTGAAAGGGATGTGGGTCCTCTTGATAGAGTTAACAATATCCTGATATGGGTTTGCTTTCTTGCTTACATCACAGGGCCTCAGCTAGCACTACTATCTGAAGGCTCCAGAGGAAGCATGTCAAACTCAAAAGCTAGCCCTAACCGGTTTGGCTCAGTGGATAGAGTGTCGGCCTGCGGACTAAAGGGTCCCAGGTTTGATTCCAGTCAAGGGCATGTACCTTGGTTTCGGGCACATCCCCAGTGGGGAGTGTGCAGGAGGCAGCTGATCGATGTTTCTCTCTCATCAATGTTTCTAACTCTCTATCCCTCACCCTTCCTCTCTGTAAAAAATCAATAAAATATATATATTTTTAAAAAACCTCAAAAGCTAACATGAGCCAAATAAACAAGATTTAAGTTTATGTGGGCCTCAAAAAACAAAAGCTTCAATTTTCATAGAAACGTAGGTTTATTTTGATAGAGACATGCTGAATACAAAGGGCTGACATAAATGAATGATTGTTAATATAAAATAATAGAACATTTTAATAAAATTAATATTTTTTCTTGAACATTAACTTACCAGACACTGAATAACTGCACAATTTAATAAGTGTAACGAAAATAAACTATTTTTCTTGCTCTCCAAAAGCAAAATATTTCCTGTTGCACACACCAAACAAGTCAGTACAAGACTAATGACGTCACAATTGGCTGCTAAAATATTTGCTGCTAGTATTAGTGGAGAGAAATGGTGTGCCTGCGCATAAGGTGCATAAGGGAAATGAATGCAACAGGATTATAGTAATCACTCATTAGAGAAAGTTATAGTTCGTTATTAATATTATGTGTAACAGGATATTGTAAAACTTAAGTTACGAAATTTTTATTAAAATGTTTCTTACATACTGTTATATTGGCTGGGCTGCAAAAAATAATCATTGTGGGCTGCATGCGGCCCGTGGACCACAAGTTTGACATGCTTGTTACAGAGTGTTTGATCCATATTCTCACAGTCCACATAACACTGCATTCACGTAACATCGAGAGCCCAACTTTACAGCACAGGAGATATGGCAGCAGGTACATGATCAGAGGACCCACTGGTCTCTTACATACACATCACCCGGAAGCTGCTGGCCTAATGAGAGAACAGAATTATCTGCAGAAGTACAGCTGAGGAGATAAAATACCCTGGATGGTTGGAGAACATACTGCAGGACACAATATAAGTTCGGTGATCAGTGTACAGTTCTATGAGCACGGTAGGAAAAATACATAAGTTCAAGAACCAAGAAGTGGGAGCAGGATTGGCCCCACTTATAACCACATGGGAGGGTTTTGTTTTTAATCCCTGCATCTCTGATCTCTGTAGGTTAAGTTCTGAATCTTAAATGGGGGATACACCTAATGGGGGACACAGGAACTTTGAACTTTCAGCTTTATCTGCCACCAGTGCACTTTGGATGCTCTATCCAGTGGTCGGCAAACTCATTAGCCAACAGAGCCAAATATCAACAGTACAACGATTGAAATGTCTTTTGAGAGCCAAATTTTTTAAACTTAAACTATATAGGTAGGTACATTGTTATTAACTTAATTAGGGTACTCCTAAGGCTTAGGAAGAGCCACACTCAAGGGGCCAAAGAGCCGCATGTGGCTCGCGAGCTGCAGTTTGCCGACCACGGCTCTATGCCAAGGAACCAGCAGGCAAGAAGAGGATCACTGTTGCCTCCTCAATGTGGTGGGGGTTGAGCATCAGAATTTGGAAGACTTTAGAATATAGAGGGTGCTTGAATCAATGACCTTAAATGAGAAAAGCCAAAAAAACTGCAAGAGGTGATAGTCCATTTTCAAGATCCAGTGGACAAGTCGATGGTAACACTTTGCTCTTGGCAGCTGTTCCCTTCTTAGAGCCTAAATTCTTCATGATGTAGAATAATCAGTTTTTCTCCTAGTTCTAACTTATATAAAACACTTTGTATTCTTGATTATATTAATTCTCTTTCAACCTTTTAAGGCAAAAGAATCTTTAATGCCTTCATTTTTTTCTTCAGCAAGATCAACTTTTATTTCAAGAAACATACCTAGAAAAGTTAAAAATTAATTCCAGGAGACTACTTCAGAATTCCAGGAATCAGTGAAGCTCAAAAGGCCACATTTACTGCCCAGGTGACCTTGTGTTTTTTCTAGTCAATGTTCTAGTCAACAACCAGCATAGATGGTGAGATTTTTTCCATGGCCATGCTTTGCAGAATGCTGGCAGGATCTTATGATTTGAAACTTGCACAAGAGCAAGAATTATGTGTCCTATTACAAAACAAAACCAAGTACCTGAAGTAGAAAGCAACCCCCACCCCCACTTTGCCAGG
This sequence comes from Myotis brandtii, assembly GCF_000412655.1. NCBI lineage: Eukaryota > Metazoa > Chordata > Mammalia > Chiroptera > Vespertilionidae > Myotis > Myotis brandtii. The sequence goes on along the minus strand of NW_005371082.1, from coordinate 712,847 downwards.
GCCATGTGCTATATATCTACCTGAACATATTTGAGGCAATGCAAGGGTAGGAGTCAACATGTCCCCACAGAATGGATCAAATGCTGAACCAGAGACCCAGATTCAAATACCAGCATGCCTCCTAAGCCTGTGACCAGGGCTAGTCAGCCTTCTCTGTGTTAGTTGCTCATTGCAAAATGAAAGGTTTAGGCTAAATGACAGCAATGGTCTCTGGAAGTGGAGAAATCCTATGCTATGGTGTTTCCTCATGATTTCATATTTTCATTTAGACTTCCCCACCCAATAAGCCCTCAGGGCAGACACATGGAATAAATAGATTTCCCTTCTCTCTGTGTACATAGTATAGCATACATTTGGCTTTGACAGCAGTCTTTAAACTGTTGGGCTCAAGACTCAACTACAGTCATTTCTAGTGCTAAGAGTTATTGATTCTTTGACCTTTTGTTCACATATTTGGATGTGATCTGGGATCAATAAACCCCAGCTTTGCATTAATGATCAAGTTTCCCAGGTGATTCCCATTAACCATAGTTGAGATCTGCTATTGTGCATAGTGGGCACAAATCCACACTGGTGAATGACTAATGGTTCTGATATCCATCATTGCCTCTATTCTAGGCACAACTTATTTCCTGGATGTGCTTCTTCAATACTACTGCATTTTAAAACTTTATAGAGCATTTCCTTATGATGAATATAATTATTATAATTAGAATTGAGAGATGATTCTGATTTGTTCTGATTCAGATTTTCTTATATTATCACACACTAGAAAATTAAATAAAATTTCAATAGCTAAATAATCCTTTTCTTTTAGCTCTTATTCTCTGAAACACTGACAAGTCAGAGAAGCATATTTTAAAAGACAGCTAGTATCTGTCCATTTATTTTTTCAAGCAGCATTTCATAAAAATGCAATATCTAAAAGTATTTTACTTATCTGGTGTTTTCATTCTCTTTTGCCTTTAGCTGACTGGGAGATTTTTATTTCTTTGAGTGTTTGTTTTAAACTCTAACTTGGAAGTACTGCTCCAATGCAAAATTTTGTAGTGTTTCATTTAATTATTTTAAAAAGTATAGCTTATAACACAGTGTTTAGATTTTCATAGCATTAGAATGTTCTTCATGAAAATGCAATAAATTTATAATAGGAGATAGAACAGTGTTGAAATCTTGCCTGGGACAGGTATTATGTATCACAGTGTGTGGCAGAAGCCAAGCATGGGCTATGACAAGAGCTTCGACTGGACCTCTGGCTGTCAATATTGTCACTTCCATTCATTCTTTTTTTTTTTTTTTCATGTTCTGAATTTTTAGTTATTTTTATTTATTTTTTATTTTCTTATTTTTATTTTTTTTTAGGTACTTTCGTTTATTTATTTATTTTTTTATTTTTTTGCTAAAAGTATTACAAAAGGTATTACATATGTGTCCTTTTTTTTCCCCCCACCCTTGACAATCCCCTGCCCTCCCTTACCCCCCAGTGTCTTACTTCCATTCATTCTTAACCCAGTAGCCAGAATAGCCTTTTAAGAAATAAATCTGCTTACATGTCTGTTATGGGCTGAATTGTGTCGTCTGCCCCAAATTTCTATGCTGAAGTCCTAATCCACATAACCTCGGAATGGGAACTTTATTTGGAGATAAGGTCTTTAAAGAGGTAATTAATTTAACATGAAGTGATTAGGGTGGGCCCTAATCCAATATGACTGGTGTGCTTATAAAAAAAAGGACATGAGAACAGATACACACTGAGAATAAGCTATGTGAGGACATAAGGAGAAGACAGCCATCTACAAGTCAAGGAGAGAGGCCTCAGAGAAAACCAACCCTGACTTGTAGCTTGTAGCTTCTAGAATTGTGAGAAAATAAATTCCTGTTTGTAAGTCACCCAGTCTGTGGTATTTTGCTATGATAGCCCTAATAGACTAACATAGCCTCCTCCCCTCTCTCTCTCTCTCTCTCTCTCTCTCTCTCTCTCTCTCTCTCATACACACACACACACACTCCACCCTCACTGTCACCCTTCCTTAAAACCTCCAAGGTCTCCCATTTCACTTAGGACAAAGGCCAAAATGCTGAATGCAGCCTATGAGGCCCTGCATGTGGGGCCCCCACCAGGACTCCATTCCAGCCCCATACACACACTTCATCTCTGTTCCCTAGCCACTGGTCTTCCAGTGAGATATCCCTGACTCGTGAGCACTTTTGAATAGGTTCTTTCTCCATCCAGAACATTCTTGTGTTCTCTCCTAATCTAGTCAGTTTCCAATAGCCCTTCCATACCAGTTCACACATCATTTGTTTAGGAATACTATCCCAGACACTTTCACTACAGCAGACCCTTCCATAAGCTTTCACGGACCCCAGACATGCTCTTTATGGCATTTATAGACTTTTAAAAACTGTATATGCATTTATTTGATTATTTAATTCATGTCCCCCACTTCATCATGAGCTCTAAGGGGGCAGGGACCATGTCTGTTTTGCCCCCTGTTGTATCCCCAGGTCCTCACAGATAGCCTGGCACATAGCAGGTGCACAATCAACAATTTTTGATTCAATGAGTGACCACAATTTATACCCACTGCAGGTCTTGGAGAAAATGGATGGGTCACAATGTACAATGAAAAGAACAAATGAAGAACTCTAGGTATAGGAGGGAGCTCAGTCAGTGGCATGAATGCTAACCATAGAAACAGCTGTCTCTATTTGCAAGAATGATCTTCCATGACAGGAATTAGTAATTACTGATTCTGCTTTCTTTCCCAATACAGACACTAAAACAATACAACTGGGCAATGGCCCTCAGCTGGTCAATAGGAGGTTCTGCTTTCATCCTGTAAGGCATAGTCTCTGACCTTGACTTTGACACCATTTCCTATGACCTCTTCCCCACTCACAATCAAGGTTCCTCAGAATTCCCCAAGCTTTGGCATCCTTTGGCCACTTCCCAGCCTTCTGACCATTTGTAGTCCAAGTCCTATCTCTTTCTACTATCCCCATAAGAGGAAGCTTTTCTCTTGAAGGAAGCTATTCTTAAGCTTGTCAGAATATCACAGTCACATGGAATCATTTTAATAACAACATTCCTGAAGCTCACAAAGATTTTGAAGTTCACCTGGAAAGAAAGCATAGTCTGTTGCCATTTGTTCTTTTTTATTTTTTTGTTACATTTATCTTTATTGTTGAAAATATTATAGATGTCCCTTTTTTTCCTCCATTCACCCCCCTCTCTCCACTCCTCCCCCTCCCCAGGCCTTCACCAGACTATTGTCTATATCCATGGATTATGCATATATGCATATAAATTCTTTGGTTAATCTCTCCCCACCTCCTCCTCCCTCTGAGAATCATAGTTTCTTTCTCCATCCAGAACACTCTGTTGCATGCTTCCATGTCTCTAGATCTATTTTGTTTGTCAGTTTCTTTTGTTCATTAGATTCCACATATAAGTAAGATCATATGACATTTGTCATTCTCTGACTGGCTTATTTTGTTTACCATAATATTCTTCAGGTCCCTCCATGTTGTTTCAAAGGGTGAGAGATCCTCCCTTTTTCCAGCTGCATAGTATTCCATTGTATAAATGGACCACATCTTTTTGTATCCAGTCAACTACTGATGAGCACTTGGGTGGTTTCCAGATCTTAGCTATTGTAAATAATGCTGCTACAAACATGGGGGTGCATATTTTCTTTCTGATTGCTATTTCAGGCTTCTGAAGATATATTCCTAGAAGTGGGATCACGGATCAAATGGCAATTCCATATTTAATTTTTTGAGGAAACAGCACACTGTTTTCCATAGTAGTTGTACCAGTCTACATTCCCACCAGCAGTGAACTAGGGTTCTTTTCTCCACATCCTCCCCAACACTTCTTTTTTGTTGATTTATTAATGGTAGCCATTGTGGAAGGTGTGAGGTGGTACCTAATTGTCATTTTAATTTGCATTTCTCTGATGATTAGTAATGATGAGCATTTTTTCATGTCTCTTGGCCATTTGTATGTCCTCTTTGGAGAAGTGTTTATTTAGGGCCTCAGCCCATTTTTTTATTGGATTGCTCATCTTCCTTTTGTTGAGTTGTATGAATACTTCCTATATCTTGGAAATTAATCCCTTTTCAGATGTATCATTGGCAAATATGTTCTCCCATATAGTGGGTTCCTTTTTCATTTTGATGCTGGTTTCTTTTGCTGTGCTGAGCTTTTTAGTTTGATATAGTTCCATTTTGTTTATTTGTTTCTTTGTTTCTCTTGACCTAGAACATATACCAGTGAAAATTCTGATACTTTGCTGCCTAAGTTTCCCTCTTGGAATTTTATGGTTTCACGGCTTTAATTTAAGTCTTTTTCCATTTTTAGTTTATTCTTGTGTATGGTGTAAGTTGGTGATTTAATTGCATTTATTTTGCATGTACCTGTCCAATTTTCTCAGCACTGTTTATCAAAGAGACTATCTTTACTCAATTGTATTCTATTGCCTCCTTTGTCAAATATCAATTGAGCATAATGGCTTGGGGCAATTTCTGGGATCTTTGTTCTGTTCCATTAATCTATATACCTGTTGTTGTGCCAGTACCAGGCTGTTTTGATTTCAGTGGCTTTGCACTATAGCTTGATATCTGGTATTGTGATCCCTCTAACTTTGTTTGTCTTTCTCAAGATTGTTACAACTATTCAGGGGTCTTTTTGGGCTCCATATATATTTTTGGAGTATTTGTTCTAGATCTGTGAAATATGCTGATTGTATTTTATCATATAGGGATTGCACTGAATCTATAGATTGCTTTGAGTAGTATGGATATTTTAATGATGTTAATTCTACCAATCCATGAACACGGTATATTTTTCCACTTGTTTATATCTTCTTCTATCTCTTTTTTCAACATTCTTTAGTTTTCCAAATAAAGGTCTTTTACCTCCTTGGATAACTTTATTTCTAAGTATCCTTATATTTTGTTACAATGGTAAATGATATTGGTATTTTAGTTTCTCTTTCTAAGGGTTCATTATTGGTGTATAAAAATGCTATCGATTTCTAGGCGTTAATTTTGTATCCTGCTACATTGCCAAATTCATTTAGTAAATCCAGTAGTTGTTTTTATTTTGTTGGAGTTTTAGTGTTTTCTATGTACAATATCATGTAACCTGTAAGTAATGACAGTTTTAAATCTTCCTTTCCAATTCAGATGCTTTTTATGTTATCTTTTGTCTGATCACTGTGGCTAAAACTTCCAGTACTATGTTTACTAAATGTGGTGAAAGCAGACAACCATGTCTTATTCCTGTTCTTATTGCAAAAGGTTTTAGCTTTTGCGCATTGAGTATGATGTTGGCTGTAGATTTGTCATATATGGCCTTTATTATTTTAAGGTTTGATCCCTCTGTTCCTACTTTGCTGAGAATTTTTATAGAAAAATGGGTGTTCGATTTGTCGAATGCTTTTACTGCAACTATTAATATGATCACGTGATTTTTGTCTTTCAATTTGTTTATGTGATACATCATATTTATTGTTTTGCAAATATTGTACCAGTCATGCATCCCTGGAATAACTCCCATTTGGTCATGGTGTATGTTCTTTTTAATATATTGCTGGATCCAATTTGCTAATATTTTGTTGAGGAGCTTGGCATCTATGTTCATCAGGAATAATGGCCTGTAATTTTTTTTCTTTGTAGTGTCTTTATCTGATTTTGGAATTAGGGTAATGCTGGCTTCATAGAAAAAATTTGGAAGTGTTCCTTCTTCTTGGATTTTTTGGAATAGTTTGAGAAGGATAGGTTTAGTTCTTCTTTGAATGTTTGGTAAATCTACCCTATGAAGCCATCCAGGCCAGGGCTTTTGTTTGCTTTTTTTAAAATTACTATTTCAATTTCATCAACTGTTATTGGCCTAGTCAGGATTTTCTGATTCTTCCTGATTGAGTGTTGAAAGATTGTATTTTTCTACGAATTTATCCATTTCATCCAGATTGTACAGCTTGTTGGAATATAGTTGTTTGTAATATTTTCTTATAATCATTTGCATTTCTGTGGTGTCAGTTATTACTTCATTTCTTTCATTTCTGATTCTATTTATTTGGGTCTTCTCTCTTTGTTTCTTGATGAGTATAGATAAAGGTTCATCAATCTTCTTTATCTTTTCAAGTAATCTGCTCTTGGTTTCATTGATCTTTTATATCTTTTATATTTTTTTTTTAGTCTCTATGTCATTTATTTCCACTCTGATCTTTATTATTTCTTTCCTTCTACTTACTCTGTGCTTTTCCTGTTGTTCTTTTTCTAATTCTTTATGTTGTAAGTTAGATAGTTTATTAGAAATTTTCCTAATTTTTTAGGTATGACTGTAGTGCTATAAAGTTCCCTTTTAGGACTGTTTTCAGTGTGTCCCATAGATTTTTGGTTGTTGTGTATTTTTTTTTCATTTGTTTCCAGGTAGTTTTTTATTTCTTATTTGATCTCATTGTTAACTCATTCTTTGTTTAGGAACATGCTATTTAGCCTCCATGTGTTTGAATGTTTTGTGGTGTTTTTATGCTAGTTGATTTCTAGTTTCATGCCATTGTGGTCTGAGAAGATACTTGATATGACTTCAATCTTCTTTAATTTGTAGAGGCTTCATTTGTATCCTAACATGTGGTCTATTTTTGAGAATGCCCCATGTAAATTTGAGAAGAATGTATGTTCTGCAACTTTGGCGTGAAATGTTCTGTAAATGTCATTTAAAGCCATTTGATCTATTTGGGCATTTAGGGTTGCCATTTCCTTGCTAATTTTTTGTCTGGAGGATCTATGCAGTGATGTCAGTGGGGTGTTAAAGTCCCCTACTATGATTGTACTGTTGTCAACCTCTCCCTTGAAGTCCTCCAAGGGAATTTTTATATATTTATGTGCTCCTATATTGAGTGCATATAAGTTTACCAGTGTTATATCTGCTTATTGAATTGACCCCTTTAGTATTATGTAGTGGCCTTCATTGTCTCTTGTTATAGCTTTAATTTTTAAGACTATTTTGTCAGATATGAATATTGCTACCCTAGCTTTTTTACTCATTTCCATTTGCATGGAACATTTTTTCCCATTCTTTCATCACTTACATCCTGTGTGAGTCTTTTTTTCTGAAGTGGGTTTCTTATAGATAACATACATATGGGTCATTTTTTTTTCTATTCAGCAACCCTATGTCTTTTGATTGGAGCATTTAAGCCATTTGCATTTAAGGTTATTATTGTTAGGTACTTATTTGTTGCCACTTTTATTCGTTATGTCTATTTACTTCTCTCTTTTTTCTATTTCTTCTTCTTACAACAGTCCCTTTAGCATTTCTTGTAGTGCTGATTTAGTGGTAATAAACTGTTTTAGCCTTTTTTTTGTCTGAAAAGCTCTATATTTTACCTTTGGTTTTGAATGATAGTCTTGCTTGATAGAGTAGTCTTGGATTCAGTCCCTGGCTTTTCGTTACTTTTTATACATCATGCCTTAAGTGTTTTTGGCCTGAAGTGTTTCTATTGAGAAATAAGCTGACAGTCTAATGTGAGCTCCCTTGTAGGTAATTTTCTGACATCCTTTAAGATTCTTTCTTTGTCTTTAATGTTTGCCACTTTCATTATGATGTATCTAGTGTGGGTCTTTTGGGTTCATCTTAATTGGGACTCCCTGTGTTTCCTGAACTTGAGTGACTTTTCCCTTCATCAGGTTAGGGAAATTTTCTTCCATTGTTTATTCAAACAGGTTCTCTATTCCTTGCTTGGATTCTTCTGGTTTCTCTATGTGCAAATGTTGTTAGATTTCATGTTGTCCCAAAGATCCTTTAGCCTCTCCTCCTGCTTTTTAATTTTTTTTCCAATTGCTGCTCTGAATGGGAGTTTTTTCCTACCTTGTCTTCTAATTCACTGATTCAGTTCCCTACTTGTATTAATCTATTGTTGCTTCCTTCCAGCTTTATTTCAGCTATGTCATTCATCATTTCCTTTTGATTCTTATTCATGGTTTCTACCTCTTTTCTCATGGTGGTGTAGTTTTCATTAAGTTGTATTTAGTTCCATTAAGTTGTTTGTGGTTCACACTAAGTTGTTTGAGCACTCTTGGAACCATTATTTTGAATTCTTTATCTGACAAATAACTTGCCTCAATTTCACTTAGTTCCTTTTTCTGGTGATTCCTCCTTTTCTTTAATTTGGGGGCTGTTTCTTTGTCTCCTCATTTTTGCTGTCTCTTTGTATTTTTTTTCAATGTATTAGATCAAACTGCTATGCTTCCCAGTCTCCTAGGATGGCCTTATATAATGTTTTCTGGGACTCAGTGATGCAGTCTCTTAGATCTCCTCAGCTCTAGAATTGTTCCTTCTGTGAATTATCTGGGCTCTCCTGGTGTAATTGGGTCTCCAATGTTGTCCCATTCGTGGATGGAGTCTCCTCTCAGGCTGGCTGACAGTGAGGCTCACTCCCAACCATGTCATAGGAGCTCTTGTGGAAGTGCTGACAAAGCAGAATTAAACACAGCACAACAAAACACAAAAGAAAAGAAACAAAACAAAAACATACACAAGACCCTGACAACAGCAACAAGAGCAACCACAAAAAAAGAGAGAATTAAGAAAGAGAAAAGAATGCAAAAATTTTAGAATAAAAGAAAGAAAAAAGTATAAGGAGAAACAAAGGGGGAGAAAAAGGAATACGAAAGGGCAGAGATGAAATGAGAAAAATAGGAATAAAGAATAGGGGAAAGAAATGGTATAAAAAAAAGAAAAAAATTTCAAAAGGAAAATAGAGAATGCAGATAGACCAAAAGTAGGAAAAGGAAAAAAAGATGAGAAAGCAGAAGAAGAAAAAAAATAGAGTTAGAAAGAGGAAGAGAAAAATTAGGTATATGGAACAAAAAAATAGAGACTAAAAAACAACAAATCAATAAAGCAGAAAGATAAAGACGATAAAGAGAAAATAAGGAAAAAATAGTGAAGTGGTGTTCATCTTTGCAGAATTTAGTACTTCCTGGGAGCTCCCTTTGAATGCTGCTCTTCTGATGACTGCAGCTGACTGTGTTGTCTGTCAATTCTAAGGAGGTACTTAGGTGCTAACCACTATCAGAAACTGTCCTCCTTGTTTGAAGCTTCAAACAAACCACAGTTTTTATGTCTCCGTAGTACTTGGCTGCACATAGGAGGGGCCAAGCAGGACTCTAAGGCTGGTTTGTTAGCAGCATGAGCCCAGGGGTGGTCAGCAAACTTCCCATGGTTCCCTGGGCTCCGCCTCCACCCGCCTTCACCTGCCAGCCAACTGTCAATCTTAATTGCTCAAAAGTCTGATGTGAAATCAATATAGCCCAGTAGAAGCACATTTACTAATCATTTTTTGAATGTCCCTTGTGTTTCAGGCACTATTCTATAAGTGGGTGATGCAGCAGTGAACAAGGCAGATGAGATGCCCACTCACACAGTGTGCCTTCAGAAAGGATGGAGTCCTGGTGGCTGCAGAGCAGCCTCACTGGATGCCCAAGCAGTTGGTGATGATATGGGCACTAGGAACATCTTTTTTTTTAAAAAAGCATTTAATTAAATATGTTATCCTTAGGCTAATACACCAAATATGCATTCCTACTAAAACCAAATAACCATGAACATTTTAAAAGCACAAATGTACTATTGCCTTGGAACCATAGAGGAAAAGAAGTACAAGACAGAAAGACTCAAGGAGATTAAAAAAATTTGTAGACCACTTGTCACCTGTGTGTCTGTGCAAGTCACTTCATCTTTCTGCTTACATTTCCTTACCTGCAAAATAAGAATTAGAACATAATCTACCCCATTGTGTTATTGGAAAGAACACATGAACTAACCTAAAGTACCTAGTATAAGTCTGGCTCACAATAAACCACTCCCTGAAACCTTTGTTATTTCTTTTTTTTTAATTTATTGGGTTGACATTGGTTAATAAAATTATATAGGTTTCAGGTTCACGATTCTATAATACATCATCTCTATATTGTATTGTGTGTTTACCACCCCAAGTCAAGTCTCCTTCCATCACCATTTATCCTCCCTTTACCCTATCCTATTTCCCCCACCCATTTCCTTCCATCAGTCACAATACTGTTGTCTATGTCTATGAGTTTTTTCTTTGCTTAATCCCTTCACCTTTTTTCACCAAGCCCAAACCCCTTCCCCTCTGAGAACTGAGAGCCTGTTCTCTGTACCTATGAGTCTATTTCTATTTTGTTTGTTAGTTTATTTTGTTCATTAGATTCTATATATAAGTGAAATCATATGGTACTTGTCTTTCTCTGACTGGCTTACTTCACTTAGCATAATACTCTCCAGGTCCCATTCATGCTATCACAAAAGGTAAGATTTCCTTCTTTTTTACAGCTGAGCAGTATTCCATTGTGAAAATGTTACCTCAGCTTTTTTATCCACTCAACTACAAATGGGCGCTTGGGCTGCTTCCAAATCTTGGCTATTGTAAATAATGCTGCAATGAACAGAGGAATGCATATATTCTTTTGAGTCAGTATTTCAGTTTTCTTTGGATATATTCCCAGAAGTGGAATTGCTGGGTCATAAGTCAGTTCCATTTTTTTTTTTTTTGAGGAAACTCCATACTGCTTTCCACAGTGGCTGCACCAATCTGCATTCCCACCAACAGTGCACGAGGGTGAAACCTTTATTATTTCCATGCGAGTCATTTCCCAGGCATTTCTCTTTACCCATTAATGCTAAATTTTATCTTCTATTTCTCACTTACTCTTAGGTTGCCTTTCTGTCCTCCCTGAGATTTACAATCACTTTCAATTTAATATCCACCATTAATTTAATTAAAGTTCTGTTAGCATCTATCTCTTCTAGACCAATAATGAGGCTGCTGGATAAAATGTAATAAAGATCCCTAGAGCAGCCCAGCAGACATTGCTATTAATCACTGTTTACTTCTGCAGAGCCTGTGTCCATACTTCATGGCTATTTCCAAACCCATTTGAATAAACTCACCTAATATGACTCTATGTTTGAATAATGTCAAACTTCTTTTAAAGGTCATGGTATGTAGTGCTGCTGATGGGGGCCTTGGCCTCTGCCCTCAGCCTGGGCTGGCACTGCTGGGGATGCATTTGAGCATCTGTGAGCAGCGATGTTCCCTCTGCAACACTTTCCCTCCATCACAGATCCCCATTCCCACACACACAAAAGAAAATCTCTCAAATTTCACTGTTGGAAATTCAGTCCTTGAAGTTAAACAATCCTGCTACCCTGGAAAGAGTGATACAGTAACTGCAAATTGTTATTAATGTCTTTAAATTATTTCTGGAACAAGAAAATTAATAGTAAAATAGATCTCATTTTCCATGAATTCTAGGCCAGTTCCTCTGGGACAGCCAAGCCAGGCCACTGTGGCAAGGTTGAGAGCAGCATGCTGTGTAGGGAGTGGGAATGAAAGGAAGGCAAAAAAAAAGGGGTGGGGGGGATGGGAATGGTCACATTAAATACAATCTCACCTCTTTCATTTTCCCCCAGAGTTGGCTGATCTAACCCTGCTTCTCCATATAACTGCCTCATCCCCAGCCTCCTAAAATCTGTCAAGACCCCAGCAGATTTATCAGATCTGAATTTATAAACACTTGCTACCTCTTTCTCTGGGAGCTATGAGGTGTTTATATGTGGTTAGAGGTACCATCTAGGACTTGCAGGCCAGATCTGGGTTCTAGCCCTGACTTCGGCACTTACTATCAATTCTCTCACCTTGAAAATGAGAGGAATAATAGCTACTTCAAAGAACTGTGGAAATCACAGAGATTTTATACCAGGTGTCAGGCATCACTTCAAATCTCACTGCTGCTAGGGAAAAATAGGTTATGTTGATAGAAAGTTTTTCAGAGAATAAAAAGAGTAAAATTTTGTGAGTCTGATAATGTTTATACCTTTGATGGTTTTAATTTAAATCACAGTCTGATCCCAAAATAAAATCTTAAAGCTAGGGAAGACCTGTTGGGTCTTCTGGCTCAATTTCTTACTCTAATTAGGAAGCCTGCGACTCAAATTATGGAAGGTTCTTGAACCAGCAGCATGAGAATCATCTGGGAACTTGTTAGAAATGCAGCACCTTGGGCTTCACCCTCAATCTACCCATGCCACCCAAGAGTCTGAATTTTAACAAGATGATTTATATGCATATTAAAGTTTAAGAATCATTGCCCTAAACAACATCCTTCATAGGTAGTCTGAGAATTCATAGCTTAACAAAGCCTTCATGTGGTGTGATGTGTGAGTGTGTGTGTATGTGGGGGGGGGGGGGGAGCGCAGAACTTTGAAATGTCACAAAACTCCTTTCCAAAAGCAATGAACTTTTAAGGGGGCTATTCCAAAAATGAAGCAATAGCATGTACATTCGTAAGTGCTCACCTTACTCCTTTTGACCTTGAACCAAGCCTCTTGAGTTTTTTGTTTTTGTCTCTTTCTGTTCTCTTAGTCATTTTATTTCCCCAGTTTGTTTTCTAGTTCCTACTTGGGGAACTTGGCACCACAATGCCAGGAAGGATTAATATTTATCTCATTTTCAATCCAGTTTCTGGATAGATTGTTGTTTGCTCAGCAGCCAGGACCTATGTGCAGAGGTGGGTGTGGGTGTAGATGCATGCGCACCAGCGCTGGTGAACTGTGACTTCTAAAGTTCAACAAAAATCAATGGGCAGAGTACAATCTAGGTTCACCTTTGCTTCCAGTTTTTGCACTGACATCTGAAAATTAAAGACTGGCCTGCAGAACCAACTGATGTCACTGCTTTTCAGTGGTTTCACTGGAGAGAAATTCAGGAGTGCATGCAACCTCAATCCTTTCAGCCCTTTTCCAGAATTATCCCTTGTAAGATGCCCAACCACAGACTTCCCTTTTTTGAATTCCTATAAATGTTATATTGTCTTGGATTTTAAAACAACACTCTTTCAGAGTCATTACAAATTTCTCAACTGCTATTAGAGTTTTCCAAGTAAGTCCAATGCCTTTGGGGAAGCACCAGATACCATTTAGAGCCACTAAAAACTATGTTATGGAGACTTGGATTTGTGAGCCTCTGTTTCTCAACCATGAAACAAACAAACAAGAAAATAGGGTTATCATGAGAATTAAAAACTAAAAAAGGACTAACACATAAGAAGTGCACAGAAAAGACTATTGATTGCTTGACTGAAGAAATCAGATGAGCCCTGAATTATCACACCCTGTCCTCTCCTCTTTCATTGGGAAAGCGAGAAAGTAGCAAAATGGCTGTGTGGGCGAGAAGGGGCCACATGCTAACCTGATTAGTTCAGGGAAGGCCTGCCTGGTGGCCTTGCAAACTCAGAGACCTAAAGTAAGCACAAAGGTTGACCTAAAATTAAAACTTTATAAACTAAGAAGCAGTTTATGGTGGGTAGTCATGTCCTAGGCCAGTATCTTCCCTGACAAAGGTCAATCTTTGTTTTTTTAATTAAATATTTATTGTTCAGATTATTACATTGTTTCCTCTTTTTTCCCACCATAACTCCCCTCCACCCAGTTCCCACTCCACCCTCCACCCTCACTCCCCACCCACTGTCCTCATCCATAGGTGTACGATTATTGTCCAATCTCTTCCCGCACCCCCCACACCCCTTTCCCCCCCAAGAATAGTCAGACCATTCCCTTTCTATGTCCCTGATTCTATTACAATCACCAGTTCATACTGTTCATCAGATTATTTATTCACCTGATTTTTAGATTCACTTGTTGATAGATGTGTATTTGTTGTTCATAATTTGTATCTTTACCTTTTTCTTCTTCTTCCTCTTCTTAAAGGATACCTTTCAGCATTTCATATAATACTGGTTTGGTGGTGATGAACTCCTTTAGCTTTTTCTTATCTGTGAAGCTCTTTATCTGACCTTCAATTCTGAATGATAGCTTTGCTGGATAAAGTAATCTTGGTTGTAGGTTCTTGCTATTCATCACTTTGAATATTTCTTGCCACTCCCTTCTGGCCTGCAAAGTTTCTGTTGAGAAATCAGCTGACAGTCGTATGGGTACTCCCTTATAGGTAACTGACTTTTTTTCTCTTGCTGCTTTTAAGATTCTCTCTTTGTCTTTTGCTCTTGGCATTTTAATTATGATGTGTCTTGGTGTGGTCCTCTTTGGATTCCTTTTGTTTGGGGTTCTCTGCACTTCCTGGACTTGGAAGTCTATTTCTTTCACCAGGTAGGGGAAGTTTTCTGTCATTATTTCTTCAAACAGGTTTTCAATATCTTGCTCATTCTCATCTTCTGGCACCCCTATAATTCGGATGTTGGTACACTTGAAGTTGTCCCAGAGG